>NW_028240653.1:600000-1035193 GCF_964263255.1 Lissotriton vulgaris | reverse complement strand
TGATTTTCTCAGCAACTACTGAACGGGTTTACACCATTTAACCAAAAGGCATGGCTCTGAACCAAGGGCTACCTCTTTGCCAAATTTGGTGTAATTCCGTTCAGCAGTTCGGGCTGTAGCTTCGATTAAATGTTCCTATGGGAAATTGCATGGGGAAAACACATTTTGGGACCCCCTTTTTTCTTGGCCCCCACTTGGCAAATCACCCCTAGCAGTGCATTACACGCGCAAGTTATAGTGAGTCCAACTAACTATAACGTGGAATTTCATTGGTTTTATGTCAGTAAAATTTCCAGCTAACTATAACTGGTGTCAAACCTATGGTTTTTTCAGTGAATTTCATAGGTTTTTCAAATGCTACTTCCTAACTATAACGTGTGTAAAACCTATGGTTTTTTCAGTGAATGTCATAGTTTTTTTGAATGCTAGCTCCTAAGTATGTAATCACGTTCGTAACTAGATAGTGTCACCGCCTACACGTCCTGAGAAGCGCATGTAAAGTCATGTGACTTCAAAACAAGACTTCCAATTGGTTCTTAGTAGTTTCTGTTCTGGAATTTACACGAAGCACACCACCCACTTTCCTCACAATCTTTTCTACTCTCAAGAGACAACAACGTCGAGCATCTTCCGGAAAACTTTGCTGAAATGGCTGCCCTTCCGCATTCATCTTCCAAATCTGAAGGAAATGAGCGACCACCGTTAAGAAGAAAAAAGGAATCTTTCATTTGGCAATTTTTTACTTATCCTGAAGATCAAAAGAAAGTGAATGCGCCAAAAGTAACCTGCACGATATGCAATACGGAGCTTTCAAGGGGAAATCCAAATAAAAAATATTCCTTTTCTATACACACCATGCAGCGGCATGTTAAACAAAGGCATCCTGAGCATTATGCAAAAGCATCGACAAGAGCCCTGGCCACGCTATTACCATCAGAGGTGGCCAGCACATCTTCTGGTGGACGACCTGTATCTCCATCGAGTGCTGAGATGGACTTGAGACCATATCTTGCGAAGGTGCACATGAAATGCAACGAGTGTGGAGAAATTCTTTTGTACGGAGAGCAGAGCCTCGTTCTTATTCAACTCAAAATTGAAAGTCATAAATGCCCCAAGAAAAGATACATTTCTTTACTTCATTTTCATAGTATTACATACTGAAAAATGTAGTAGCAACTTTAAAAAATCGAAAGCATCATAACACTTGTTTCCAAAAAAAAAAAAAAAAAAAAGTTATTTTCAAAACTACCTCTTTCTACCAAAACGTGCTCCAAGAGCATATTATGAGATGTTTTTTCGCCGCTTTATTTTAGTGTGAGACCGGGTGCGCGCACCCTCCTATCGCGTACAGGACCTGACACTTACATGTGAAGTCATGTGACTTCTAAACAACACTTCTAATTGGTTCTTGGTAGTTTCTATTCTGGAATTTACACGCAGCACTCCACCCACTTCCATCACTTTCTTTTCTACTCTCAAGAGAGAACAACGTCGAACATCTTCCCGAAGACTTCGCTACAATGGCTACCGTTCCGCATTCATCTTCCGAATCTAAAGGAAATGAGCGACCACCTTTGACAAGAAAAACGGAGGCCACGCTATTACCATCAGAAGTAATCAGCACATCTTCCGGTGGACGACCTGTATCTCCATCGAGTGCTGAAATGGACTTCAGACCATATCTTGCGAACGTGCACATGAAATGCACGAACTGTGGAGAACTTCTTGTATACGGAGAGCAAAGCTTTACTCTAATAAAACACACAATTGAGAGTCATAAATGCTCCAAGAAAAGTTAAATTTCTTCACTTTATTTGGATAGTATAACATACTGACAAATGTCGTAGCAACTTTAAGAAATCAAAAGCATCATAACACTTGTTTTCAAAAAAATAAAAAAAAATAAAAAGTTCTTTTCAGAACTAACTCTTTCTACCAAAACGTGCTCAAAGAGCATATTATGAGATGTTTTTTCGCCGCTTTCTTATAGTGTGCGACCGGGTGCGCGCACCCACCTATCGCGTACAGGCGTCGAGACACGCATGTGCAGTCATGTGACTTTAAAACAACACTTCCAATTGGTTCTTACTAGTTTCTATTCTGCAATTTACACGGAACACTCCACCCACTTCCCTAGAAAACCAGTTTATCGAAAAACTTTTAAAGCCTCCTCTTATGAAATATTCGACATCAATCACATAGCAGAGTACTAAATAGCACTATATACACTCCGTCCCTTAATTATAAGAGACTTATTGCTATGTAAAAGCAACTTTTGTTTTCACGCGATAATGTGAAATGCTGAGCCTATTACATAATTTTATTTCACATATATGTTACTATTCTCCTTCGAGCACTAACACCGTAGAAAATACCACCAATAGCGGTGATATTTTTTACACCGAGAACGGATGATTTCTATCGCTTACAGCCCTTACAATTATAAAGTTTTATTTCCTAAGTCTCAGATCTCCAACTGTGCAACGTAGCTCCCCTGTGTGTCGTAATAAGGTCCATAAACAAAAACTACAGGGCCAGCATTATAAACATGCACAGAACCACAAAACGACAAGAGCCACCATGTTGATATATATCCTTAATATAATAAACCTCTGAGAATAAATACATATTTCCGTGGCACCCCATAACACAAATGTGGCGTCCTCTGACTCTGCTCCATTACCAAACACCGTAACTCCCCGCCCCCCTCACTTTTCACTAAACTCCGCACTCCACCCCACCCGAACGCCCTATTACAAACCCCCAACCTACCCTCCCTGCCCAAACCCACCATGAACCTCAAACCGCCCCTAGAAAACTTATAAGACACAGGATTACTAAAACTCAAAGAATACGCAACAGGCAGATAATGTAAATAGTACATAAAGGCACATATTTTTTCCAAAATACTATTTAAAAACATGTTCTATTTTTTATAAATCTATCATGCATCTGACCCTCTAGAACTGCTTTCAAAACGTGAACTATAAACCTCTACTTTTCATTTTCAAACCATACACTTTCATCAGACCCTCCAGAACTGCTTTCAAAACGTGAACTATAAACCTCTACTTTTCATTTTCAAACCATACACTTTCAATTACATTATTTTTTTTTCCACAATTCATGTAATGTTACACACCTTTTCTAAAATACACCAGTCCCTATCATTTATAAGGATTTATTTTCAGTCTTCATCAGTGACACTTTCTTCACATATAATAGAAATCACTATAACTTTTTAAACGACAATGCTAACGCGGTAAAAATAACCCTTCATTTGCTTTACTTTAAGAATGCACACTATGTACCCCACGCATGCGTTTCTTGATCTTTGTATTTGGCAGCGAATACCGACCTTGAATCGGAAGACATGAACAAGACCGCCATTGTCACATTTAAAACTGAACGTTGCATCTGCTCACACACATATCTTTCACTAAGCTAACATTCACAGAAAACAGCATTGATGTAAAAAAAAATGACCTTGCTTTACAACTCCCTCAAATCACTCCCTTATTTTTTAATGCATCCTCCAGTTCAAAAAAAGCTACTTTTTAGATAACCACTAAGCAATATATAAGTGACTAGACTCCTAGAAAATGTATCAAGTCATTCTGCTCCTCTCCACTGCATAGCCGGCGACCTAATTCTGTGGAGTTGCTATACAACCAGCGGTGCTGCGCCGTTTCCTTTACCATCTTGGTAAATTCAAAATGGATGTCCCTCCTGCCTTCGCAAACGAGCCGGGCCACTTAGAACTATTTCGACAGAGAATGCTTCTGTACTACGGCACCTTACCACTCTCAACTTTGAATACTTCATATCGATTATCATTTCGATATTCGTATTTCACCTGTGTGCAGCCTGTATTTCATTGCCTGAGCTGTGATTTCACGTGGGCCCTGGATTTATGTCTCTGCAATTTGGTACCTCCTGAACCGAATTACAATCACCTCATGAATCCGTTACTTGATCATGAACAGCTTTGTTACAACGGAGGGTTTATGGCCTTTGCAGCGATACAAGGAGTTCTGGGTCATTGGAATATATTCACAGCGGCGCAAGATTTCCTAACAGAGAGCTACATCGAAAACCCACCGAGCTGCCCTATGATGGTAAAAGACGCTCCAATAATGACAGATCATGAATGCTCCTTTCATCTTCTCAATTGGATGGCTGACATGTTTTCAGATGATATGAATGATTTCATGTTAGAGGCACTTGCTGCATACTTTGCCTACACAATGGACGGTTAACTCTTTCCTAACAGCGAGCTACATCGAAAACCCACCGACCTGCACTCTGATGGTAAAAGAGGCTCCGATTATAACAGATCATGAGTACTGCTTTACTCTTTTCCATTGGATAGCTGACATACTTTCAAATGATAAAACTGATTTCCTGTTACAAGCGGAAGCTACCTATTTTGCCTAAACAATGCTTCAATAACTCTCAAACAAGCCATTGACGTCCTCATTTCCTTTTGGTTTTCTATATTCTTCACGTTCTTTTCCATATTTTCTTTTGAAGAACAGACCTATTTGCTTTACTAACAGTGGACATTTTGATTTCGTGTTGTTTGACAGCTGATTCATAAAGTAATGATGTATAACCACTTGCATTTTCATATATCGTTCCTAAACTGAAAGGCCAGAGACCTTCTTCCATTTATTAAAATATAATATACTTCCTTATAAGAGTGTACAATGTTTTTTTCCAACTATATTCATTTTTCTTCAACTATAGCGTTTGTATTCCATGTACTACTGACAATACCAATTACTGTGTTTTTTGCAATTTCTGTACTCATATTACATAATGATTTGCCTTTAAAACAGTACATTTCTAAATAAACATTTCAAATATTCACGGTTTCTCTTTTAATCCATAATCTCAACTGAAATGATTTCATATTGAAAAACTATTCATGGGTTCCACATAACCTTAACTGTAGTCACTGAGGACCTTATTTATGAAGACCTTCTGCCGCCAGTGCCTCATTTTTTAAAATGGGAAAAAGTAACGCACCGGTGGCGCAAGGCCTTCATAAATAAAGTCCTGAATGTTTTCTTTTCTCGACCTCACTTACTGATACTAGAACCTGCAAGCCAATTACGGCCCGTGAACTCTTTCTTAGTAGGTCGCGCACCGTAAAGACAGTTATACCACTGTTTACATTTTTTTTTTACTGTTACTAAGCACCGACACAGTTCCGCTTCACTCAGAGTTAATCACTGCTCCCACGCCTCTACAGGCCAGACGCTATGTCGTATTTCTCTCCTTATCACCCTTTCATCTCCACAATAACAAACAGTTGTCCGCCTGCCACCAGAGAACAGACTGTGATGCAGAGGCACCAAAGAGTGAACCCATCACCAACTGCCATCTCCGGCTGTTTCCATGGTTACACCTCATTCTGCACCTTGCTGAAGGCACAGGTCAAAAGTTCATGTCTTAACGTTCTACAACAAACTAAGAACACTATTTTCCCTCCAGAAACACCTGCCAATACACAGCTCTGTTACATATCTTGTTTTTTCACACACAATAGTACTTTTCGTTTAACATAAACATTAACATGTTCAATCTCCACTTGTTACAATCAACCAATCATTTTT
Organism: Lissotriton vulgaris; assembly: GCF_964263255.1. Lineage (NCBI taxonomy): Eukaryota > Metazoa > Chordata > Amphibia > Caudata > Salamandridae > Lissotriton > Lissotriton vulgaris. The sequence goes on along the minus strand of NW_028240653.1, from coordinate 1,029,572 downwards.
ATTTTTTAAACCACACCCAGCCTCTTCCTTTTTCTTCATTTAGAATTTCAACTTCTAACTACCATTCCACTTCCAGAACCGATCGGAGGACGACTACAAATCCCTTGAAAATGAAGGTCTGGCTAATAGGACACAGTTATATTCACTGGAGTGAAAAATATGCAGTAAGCAGACGAATTTGCAACCTCAGCTTACCAAATGTACACATAACATGGATTTCCAAAAGAGGATTGAAATGTCACCAATTGATTCCATTGGTGAAAACTTTTATGCATCTCCCAGAACCAGACCTTATAATTGTGCACTGTGGTGGGAACGATCTAGGCACAATCACTGGGGTAGGTCTGGAAATGCTTCTAAAAGACACCTTTCGACAATTGATGACACTTTTTCCTCGATCTGCCTTGGTATATTCCAATATATGCCAAAGACAGAAATGGAATTGGTCCAATCAACATTGTGCACAATTTGAGAAAGCAAGGAGACATGTAAATAAATCTGTTTCTGCGTTCCTCAGAGATTATAGCATGGGTTCTATTTACCACAACAACTTGCGATACCACATGCAAGACGTCTATAGGAGAGACGGTGTTCATTTCACGAATGAGGGAAACAGAATCTTCCTCTGCAACATCAGGCTCTGCATCGGTACTTACTTATAAATGCAGAAAACACTCAATTAACACAAGGGCTCTTTTCAGAGCCACCTTATATCTAAGCACTCAAACTTCTGATTTATCTCCATTTTCACACTCTTGTAAATAGGTGTGCGCGACCGGGTGCGCGCACCCCGTATTTTTTTTCGGGAAAAAATTATATCTTTTCGCGTTTAAGGGCATTACTGCACACCCCGAGAAAAGCTACGCAGCAAAACAATCTCTAACTTCTCCCCTTTCCATGTTTCAACGCTTTGAAATGAACAATATATTTACTCGCAGAGACAAAATGGCGGACAAAACTTCCTGATTTCCTTCGAATCGAACGTTAACAGACGTCACGCAGCCAAAAATAATTCCGCTCACGCGCAGCCGCTTGGGTGCGCGCACGTGTGCGCGCCTATAGATATATAATTGACTTTAACTTTAATTTTCTCAACAACTACTGAACGGATTTACACCATTCCAAAAAAAGCGTAATCTGCGAACAAGACTCTACAGTTTTGGCAAATTTCTTATAAATCCATTCAGCCGTTCGACCTGTAGCCGAGTCTAAAGGTCCTATGGAAAATAACATGGAGAAAACACGTTTTGGGACCCCCCTTATATCTCAGCCCCCACTTGACCAATCCCCCCCAAACTTTCAGGGAAGGAGCGCAGCGGACCGAGCCATCTTCTTTGAGAAATACGCAAAGACTCATCCACCAGGGCCAAAGTTATTCCAAATAGAATGTTGAGGATTTCCTATGGAAACTAGGTCCTAACTATAACTACCTACTGGCGACCGCCAGTAGGTAATATATATATATATATATATATATATATATATATGTATGTATATATGTATGTATGCATGCATGCAGAATAAACAGATCTGGGAAGGGGATGCTGGACTTATTCAGATGTTTCTCTCTGTAACTGAGTTTACCCCTTTAAAAATATGCCTCAAATTGCAAAAAGCTCAATTTGCACCTCACATTTGTAGCCCCTAGTTTCAACACTTCAGCTTGCTATAGATTCAACAGCTCCTATTGCAATAAAATGAGGTCCAGGAGTTCCTGCGATTTCTGCTGAATACAACATGTTAGCACTGCAGTTGTTCAGCAGATCTCTCTGGTGGTGGTGCAGTTTATTACTACGGAGTTAACTGCCAGACTGCTGCTGGTGTTATAAGAGCCTGTTTCACTCTATATGTTAGAATGTTTTACTGAAATAAATGAGGAAGATACTTTAAGACAATGTGTCCTCATTTTTAGCTTTCTACTACACTAACCATAATTTCTATGACAAACAGAAACCCCTCATTGCGTTCATTTACAGTAGTCCCATCTATAGGAAACTCCTTTAAGAGTTGCAGCTTTGATTTCATCAAGTTGGCATTCAAGTGTACCACACTTTTGTCACAAATTCAGAATGTTAGCTCTCTAATGTGGCAGGGATTCTGCACAAACACAGAACTATGCCGAGGATTACTGGAACTTGGTGTATAGGGACTGGGTCTTCCTACCACCTTAGTACCCTGGAGCCCAGGACCGACTAGATATAGTGTCTCACTTGCTCTCTTATTCACTCACAGAGAAACAAATGATTAGACATCCTGAACACAACACTCCCAGCTCTCTCTGGAATCACGGTAACAAGACACTCGCACTCTTGTACTTGTCCACAATAAGATCTGACACAAAACAAATTAAAATGTTTATTTTACCTAACATGCCCAAACATGCAGTATACGTGCCACAAAAAGCAGGAAAATGCATAATACAAATGTAGTCTGCATAGAAGTTAGTCAATAGATCATGAAGGAAGATATCATCATGGAAAGACAATAGAGCCTAACCTCCCTCCTCTTGCTACGGATCAGTAGTGTTAGATGTTAGAAAATCTCTGGGCCTATAAATGGTAGATCTACTTCATAGGTGCTGTCTCGCTCTTCTCCCTGGAAAGGTCCCTCTCCAAGTGTGTGCTACCTATTCGTGTATTCTAATAAAACCCAAGTACATTTGTCCAAACAACAGCTGCATTGGAATGTTTTGTCTAAGGGCTGGCCGGAACAAAATAACAAGGGGCATTGTTTGTTCGACCTTGCACATAATGTTCAGTCAAAATCCAGGGAATATGCAGAGAGTGGACACAGCAATGAGTTCTCATGTGAAAGCAGCAATAGAAAATATTGCAAAAACAAAGATGTTTAGTAACATGCGCAAAGAAACAGGCAGGCTGCACGTGCTCATGCATGACAATGTCCCTACGGGCCATGTGACACTAGTTGTTCATTAGACCTCTGTGGTGAAGTAGCAGTTGACCTCTATAGAGGTGATCGACAGACTTCTGCTGGTGTTGGAAGACTATGTTTCTTTACTGACATGAATAAGGAATATATTTCAGAATGTGTAGACAGTGTGTCCTCATTTTAGCTTTCTAGAGCACCAACCATCATTTCTATGATGAAAAGAAGCTCCTATATTTGGTGCTTTACTGCAGTTTCCTATGTAAGAAACACTTTCAGTTTCAAAGCTTTCATTCCAGCATATTTTACATCTGTTCCTGAACAGAGTAGTAAATCTGAAATTTTGTTTGACAAAAGTGAAGTTGTAATGCTGGAAGTGAGAGTGGCAGCAGAATATTTTGACAAGTCCTACAGTTCATGGGAATGTACACAATGCTGTAGACTTTGAGAATAAATAGTCCTGCCAGAGTGCTGACACTAGAGAACTGCAGATAGTGCAAGAAACACCCCCTTAATAGGAATGTAGTTATTTCTGAAACTAACGACATTGTTCAAACTGTAGATGATCTACAATGAAAAAGTGGATAAAATTAGTAAAATAGGTCAGAAAGGTGAAAGGAATTTGAAGAAGCTTAGGTATCCAAGTATTTCAAAGGGGAGAAAAGGGGTAAAGAAATCTGACTGGTGCAACGGGTGGCACTGCTGAACTGGGCAGAACAGGTAGGAAGAGTCAATTGTTTGGAATGAATCATTGGATTGAAAAGGGTATAGAGGATCAGATGGGCTTAATGTGGTAAATATTCTAGAGGGTCAAGACAAATTAGTGCAAAATACTGATAAGGCGCTGCTCTTGAGGGAGTCAATAAAGCGTTTAATGCACAGACATAGAGGAACAATGAAAAAAGACCACAAGCTCTCATTGTGTCAAACTTTGCATAAGTTGATGCAAACTAGTAAAAGTATTGATGTGTTTTCCAAAATCATGCACAGTATTTGTAGACAGTAATATAAACACCCAGAAATAATTAATTCCAATACAGGTCAATGTGAAAGACTGCATTGACAGTAACTGCAAATGTATAGAAGCCATAAAAAAATGGTGAAGGTGTCTAAAGAAGACCATACCTCAGTAGTTGACATAAATATTAATCCTAAATCTGTTTAAAGATTCCCTTCTGTTCAATGTCACAGGTTCCATCTAATGGGGAATAATATTGCTTTGGTCTCTAATGTGCCCCTGCCACCAGTGTAGGCATGTTATACCTGCACCACAGAAATTGTAGGTTTAAATGAAATATATGAATGATTCTTTTGTGTAATTTCGATGCTCTGCCTCCCGTCTAAATTTTGATAAGGGCACACTGAGGTACCATGTTGTCAAGTTTAAGTTGTTTCACTGTTTAATTTACTGCATATATGTGGTTAAAATGGTTTTCTTTGCAATGTAAATGTTTGGTGCAATTTACATTAATTCCAGTTTTCAAAAGCTGCATTTTTAAGGCACAGTACAGCTACGTACTGATTGCACATTGTTGAACAGGTCACTTCATACTTTTTCCCATGTGTGACAGTTTCTATTCTGTTACTCACGCCTCAAGAATGGTGGGTGTAGTTACACAAGATACACATTAGTGCAATAGTTAACATATGACACTGGAAGAATTACTTTTGCTTTCTCATGCCTACACTGCCAAAGTCTTCTCAGACATACTAATTTACAACAGAATAAATACAATACCTCTTGCTGGTGACTTTGGTTTGATGAAATGTGCTGGATTATCACTTCTGATAATTAGTAAAAGACATTCCTTGATAATTTCTTGTATGATATTTATTGTGCTCTTATGTGAAAATAAGTTTTTAAAAACATGACATGACCACCTTCCATTTGCTAACACAGCAATAGAGTTACTTATTGTACATATATCAAAGCACATGTAGATATACAACTTTTTTGCACACATACCGGTAAAGGATTGGTGAAGGCCAAAATATGCAACATTACCTACTGAACAAGCAACACTTTGATACATATGATATGCTTTATGCCTTCGCTGCCACATGCCTTGAATGCTCATAATATCCTATGAAGGGCTGCAATGTGCCCAGGTCTAGATACCGTTAGTATGAACACACTAGAACACACTAGAACGTGCACCATGGCCACTGTAATGCTAGTAGGTCCAAATATGCTGAAAAGAATCAGCATATGGCCTGAATTTCCACCCAAATGATTATTATTCTCTTGTTGCCTCAGTGTCCATTCCTGTTTGATTGAATACCCACATTTCTCAGTTTCTTAACCTCTATATTTCAAGCTTGTCCATCCCCATGTTCTCTAGCTCTCTGACCCTTGAGTCTAGATGTAAACAATTAAACATCCCCAAACTAGTTCAAGCACCAGTACTCACACTCCTTCTTTGTCTTTTCTACATATTTTCATTCTTTCGAGCTCCTTCTCACTTGTTTGCTTGAGTTCTGACCCTTGCTATGCACTTCTTAGTCTTTTCCTATTTATTTCTCTCTTCTGCCTCATGCTTTCTTTCATGTTTCCCCTTCCCCTTCCCTTTTGCTAATTATTTTGTTTGTTTCTGTTCTGTTTTATTCAACCGTCCTCATCTTTTTATCCACTCTCCTATTTCCCTGTATTTGGTCATTCTGTCTGCTTCTTTCTCATATTTTTTTCCTGAATGTAAGAAACTCCCTCCCTTTCAACTCTTGCTTATAACTCAGTTGTGATCCGTAAGCTCTTAGGCACATCAGGGTGTGGAAAGCATTGGTTGTATAGCAAATATCTTTGGGGAATGTACTTACCTTTGTTGGCTTTCGCTATGAATTAGACTAGGTACAGGATGGAGGTGATGTCAGCTTTTTTTAGGACGGACAGTCATTCAAAGCCTTGGAAGAAGAATTGCTTCAGCGTTTGAAGTCTAAAACATGAGTTTGCTGGATTAGATGATGGATGCAGTTCTGAAAGTGTTTGTGGTTTCCCCAAAAAGTTGTGCTGGCGTTAAACATGCAGACCCGGTGAGAGGTAATATTCGGAGAAGCTGAAACTGGGCAGTGGTTAGTAGGTAGACATTGTAAATAGCAATAATATGGTTCTTGTAACCGAAATAAAGAAACTTGATGATGATGACTAAACGTAGACTGCTTAATCTCACAACCCTCTGAGAGTTGCTTAATCTCACAACCCTCTGGGAGTTGCTTAATCTCACACCCCTCTGGGAGTTGCTTAATCTCACAACCCTCTGGGAGTTGCTTAATCTCACACCCCTCTGGGAGTTGCTTAATCTCACACCCCTCTGAGAGTTGCTTAATCTCACAACCGTCTGAGAGTTATGATCTCACACCCCTCTGAGAGTTGCTTAATCTCACACCCCTCTGAGAGTTGCTTAATCTCACAACCCTCTGGGAGTTGCTTAATCTCACACCCCTCTGAGAGTTGCTTAATCTCACAACCCTCTGGGAGTTGCTTAATCTCACAACCCTCTGAGAGTTGCTTAATCTCACACCCCTCTGAGAGTTGCTTAATCTCACAACCCTCTGAGAGTTGCTTAATCTCACAACCCTCTGAGAGTTGCTTAATCTCACAACCCTCTGAAAGTTATGATCTCACAACCCTCTGAGAGTTGCTTAATCTCACAACCCTCTGGGAGTTGCTTAATCTCACAACCCTCTAAAAGTTGTGATCTCACAACCCTCTGAGAGTTATGATCTCACAACCCTCTGAGAGTTGCTTAATCTCACAACCCTCTGGGAGTTGCTTAATCTCACAACCCTCTGGGAGTTGCTTAATCTCACAACCCTCTGAGAGTTGTGATCTCACAAACCTCTGAGAGTTATGATCTCACACCCCTCTGAGAGTTGGAGGCCAAACAGGAGGTTCTGATCATCTAGGGAGCTGCGGAGCACTAAACCACATCCTAGTCTTCGAGCAGTATGGTCCTGTACCTGTAAGTCCCTTGGGATATGGAAAGTAAGTTGGACAAGCTACTTGAGATGACAATGGAAGTTGCAGAGCAAAAAACCTATGGGGTGAAAAGGCTAAATCCAGCTGAAAGTGAGCTGCACAATGTTGAAAGCTAGAATATAAATTGCATTTATTAAACTGACTTTTGGGGGTTGGAAACCTTTGCTCACTAAACAACAGATTATCCCCATTAGTTACTGTTTAATTGTAAAAGCAGACGTGGTGTAGACGGGTCTTTCCTGCTGCCTTTTCATCTCGCATCTTCTTCCCAGTGCTGATAAAGTTGAGGAACACACACATACACAGGCTGTGCACTGGGAACTGAATATAAATACTTTGGGGAAATGTTTTTCACCCTTTCTTATTGGAGCCTTATAAGTAGAGATCACAGACCTTGAATTCTATTTCTATCTGCTTTGGAAACAAGTTTTGGTTTTAGGTTCTGCTGTCTTGCATCTGGTTGACCTCCACTGTGGTCTTTGGGTTGTGCCAGAAAACCAGAAAGAAGCTTTTTTCGGTCGTGGGTTGGCCTGTGCATGGCTCTCATTCTGGCAGGGGCAGAGCTCTGGAGTGTCTATCACCTGCACAGTATGAGAAAAGTGCTCACTCCTATTTAAAGGAATGCATACCCTCCTAAATTAGAATGCAGGTTATAGCCGAATTACAACCTATGCTCTTCTCTCTCTTCCTACAGATTTTGGGAAAGCAGGGTATTTGTCTTAAATACATGCCTATCAGATGCTGCTGGAGAGGCTGCCTGACAGCAGTGCCCTGCAGTGGTATGTGTGCTACTGCAGCAACATCACCCATTTAAAGCTGCCACAGTGCAGTAAGGTCAGTCATCTATGTCATTCTAGATTATTCACTATTTTAACTAAAGCACTACTGAAAGTCAGTAGAGCACTAAAAAGTGGTAGAGCACTTGGCACAGAAAAGGAAAAACAGTTGAAGTATAAAGTTAGCAAATGAAAATGTTACAGTTAATGAATACAGAAACGTGGATAAAGTCAGAGTCTGGGATAGGAAATGCATGCCTTATACCATCAAAATGTGTTCATGTGCAGATGAGAAGATACTGTCTCAGAACTTCACAGAAGGAAAGATGGTTTGATTGGGTTCTTAGCTGAGGAGGCAAGGATTTGCAGAGGATGTTTGCTGTACCAGTAAAGAACTGGGTCTGGGTGTCTAGCTACACCTTGTCTTTGATCCTGAGGGTCAGCCAAGACCCAGAGACAGTCAGCAGTTTACCAGATAATTTGATTTATCAGTTAGAGGAATGTGTTTCAGATTGTAAATTGAATTCTGGCTTCAATTGAAATCTGGTACAAGGCACTCAAACTGGAGTGATGCGTTCAACCTGACCAGGCCTGCATTTTGTATTGTACAACGCTGGCATATTGTAGTAGGGTACAGGCTCGGTGGCTGCTTTCAGACGTTGATGGGCAAACATGGCGCTCATCTAATTAGTCTCCTTCAATGGCGACTGGTGTGAAAATGTTTTTAAATTTCTTTTCACAGGCTTCTGTTTGGTCACAGTATGGATAACAGCCTTGGTCGGCGCGAGATAGGATTGGCGAACATAAGCCCAAATAGTGGCACTGCTGTTTAGTTGAGAAATAATCGAAATGTGTGGGCAGCTACTCTCAGTTCATTGGGGGTAAAGACGTAGGTGATTTTCCTGTGCTAGAGCTTGGGGTGATGAGAATGACCTTTAGGGATTTAAAATGAGAAAGTTGTTTGCCATCCTTTGTTGCAATATCAAGAGGCAGAATTTGAGAATTTGAGGATGAGAATGTCTCTTTTGTAAGACGTTTTAACTATCTTTACAGTTTGTCTGCCTAATGGTAGATAGTGAACTTGGATCCCACCAGTAAAGAGATAAGGGGTATATGTTAAATAATGTTGGAGCCAATAGATATCTTTGGGGAACACCAAAAGTAAATAATGAGTTGATCAAGGTGGTGTTGCTGGTCTTCAATAGTTGGTCATTATGAGAAAAAAAGAGAACCAGTTCAGTATTTCATAGTGATGACTCATTACATGATCAAGCACATTTAGCAATGTTATTTTTTCAATATTTCTATTTTGGTTGCTTTTTGGCAATCATTTTCTGTATCCAGCCATTTATTTGATTGCCAATATGATATCCATTGATTTATTTAGAATATTGATATGTGTTTCTTGTTTGTACCCCTTGCAATATTAAGAGCAGCTGTTTTGCTTCATATTCTCATAACAGTTATGCTGTTATATGTGCTATCTGGTAGCAAATGGATTGCCTATTTGATATATATAAGCACAGCCACTGCTTTTGTTCTTCATCTGTTTGGTTTTTATTTTGTCTCCATTTTTCTGTCATCACAGATGATCAATGCCCCCCTATAGATAGCGTGGATGTGGTCAAGCTCTGGAGGCTGTTTAGTCTAAGTAAGCAGCTTGTTAAGCATCCAATTATGGCTTTGAGTAAGGAATTATGGGTCCAATATAGTGCTTGGTGGGCAGGGTATTCTGCCACAAATGCCTGTCAAACTCCCAGTCTTCCTGCTCTACTATGAGTCGGGTGTACGACACGTTTCTAACGGCGGTACCCGCACTGGCTCTGACTTCGGGCACCTGCACCAGTGGCCGCACGAAGTAGGAACATTCTTGATAATAGAATATGACAGATACAGGCATAATATTTTTATACACAACATTTGATTACCCTTGTGAGGCCACTGACATGCTGGCAGGAGAATGCAGTCTTGATTGATAGTCAGTGAGTAAGCTGTTATCAATGAAGTATATGATTAGTTATTTTGAGACACATCATTTAATAGCTTTCCCCAGCCAGGTAAGTTGAAGATGGGTCTGAATTTAGAGAAATGACTAGGGCCAAGGGTTTACTATTTGAAGACGGGGGTGATCTCACCCATTTTAAATAACTGGGTAAAAACAAAGGCCCTACAGACCATCCCTCCCTTCTCAGTTTACCCACACTTTAAATGTAGTTCTGGTTCAGTGAATAAAAAAGCAAAACATCTCTAACATTTGCCCATGATGGGATTCTCAGCTTTATGTGATTTGGTGTAAATCTGTGAAGCTGGTGTTCCGAAATGAGCGTTTAAAGAAGGGCTCGGGTTGGGCTAAAATGAAGGTCTATCTGCACTGTTGGTCTTCAGATAAACTCTGATTGGCCATTTTAAAGGAGACTAGTCAATCCTGATCGCCTGACCACAACATGGCCACATAGTAAGGCAGCAATGACAGGAGTCTGGGACATGGTTCCCAATTAAATGCATTGTAGTGAGTGCTCTGTTGTGAGTTTCACAGAAATAACCACATGTCAAGAATGTAGTCACAATATAAATCATTTGTTGATGATGTTATACTTATTTCAGGAATTCACATGAGTTCTCAAGTAGGTTTACCCTGTGCAGAATTGTGACCCTCAGCTGGGATTGGATAAACAAGGTTTGAGAGAAAACAGTTTTCCCAAAGAGGCTGGGGAAAGTGTTGCCAGAAGCTTAAAAGAGAGAATATTTTCAATATGTTTATGCGGCTGGAGGTACTGACTCCAGAGCGCGGAGATCCGAGTTCGATCCCAGGGGCCCGTGGCAGCTCAGCTCAGCATCATGTGACTCAGGGCAATAGCTCACTTAATCTCCTGGACGACCCCCAGCACCTTGAACACTCTAGGGGTTATATGTTCGCACTTTGCAAATATGGATTATAATAATATCCATGTGGAAAAATTCTGATATTTTGAGTAAAACATACTTCAAACAGCAACAGCAGCAGTATGTCAGTTGACTCTCCAGTGTTGTACTTTAGCTTCCCACAGTGTTGTTGAGAAAAACTGAGAGCTGACATTCAGTAATTATGACTAAAGTGTGGCATACCTGAATGTCATCCTGATAATTTCAAAGCTGTAAAATGTAATTAATTTAATTTAGAATTAAACAAAATTATGGAATTCATTTTGTCATGGAGGTGATGGTTAGTGCTGTAGCAGCTAAAATAAGGGGGCATTTCCTGTAGGTTATAAAATATCTTCCTCTTGCATGTGACACATTCACACATGCTGACTGAAATATATACTTCAACACCAGGAGAAGCCTGCCCTTTAAGTCTGCAGTGGTCAACTACAGCTTCACCATGTAGTTCTAATGACCAACTACAGAGCTAACATTCGGCATTTATGATTAAAGTATGGCACGACAGCACCTCGAAATAATCAAAGCTGTGAAATGAATGGTTTTCAGAGAATACCCCCCAAAAAACCTATATAACTAACATTTTATATTCAACCTTAAATTGAGTCACTCCTGAATGACATTTTGTTGAAACAGGATCTATTGAATTTAAAGCCTTTCCTGAGGAGCAGGCTGAAGTAAACAGGCACTGAAATTCTAATGCAGACATGAAACTAAAGGGTTAAAACATGAACGGAGGTATGGGTTTTTAGTAATGTGAAGCATAATGTATTTTCAAAAAGGCTAAACATAATTATTATTAATTTTTTTTTAAATTATTTTTTATTTTTCACAAAGCAGAATCTCAAACAGAGTTATTAAAGAAAAGAAGTTTCAAGACCCCCCCACCCTCCTCCCATCTCTCATATGTATTGATGACCAATGATACAGGTACACATAAACATACACAATGAGCAAAAATAGTGATAAATAATATCATAACAAAGGAATATAGCAAAGAAGGTATTATGGGTATCTCATACCCTATTATGTCTCCGGGTCCCCTTGCCCTTGTTGGTCAATCCATTTAGAAAATGCTCCCCAGATTTCAATCCCCATCCTCCTTTTCCTTCGTCATTTCTTGGCATATACAATACTTTTCTAAATGGTATGTAGCGACTAATCTAGTCAGCCATTGTGCGTAAGAGGGGGACTCAGAGTCTATCCAGCCGGAGTGGCTAAAACATAATTAAAAGGGGATATGCCACATAAGAACAGCATCCCCATTCCACATCTGTTTTCCTTGTCTGGGATTGTAACCGAGAAGAATATATTTGCCCGGAATTAACTGGAGATTAGGAAAAGCTGACTCACAAACTTTGGCAAATTGTATTATAAACATTACATTTCAGATACAATTAGGAAAAAATAAATCTATATTTTCAGACACAGATGTGAACTTGTAAATGATTTCCATATTACCTAAGTAGTCAGAGGCACAGATAACCAGCATCAGGAAGGTGAGGGTCGCCTAGAGTACAGCTTTCATCCTACCAACAGAAATACAACATTTTTGATAACTTCTATGACATGAAATAGTTAGAAACAAAGCAGTATTTTGTTTTTGGGGAACCTGTGAAATATTTTTAAGTCATAAAGCACCCATTGCTCAAGTGTTCAACAAGGTTCACTGATGAAAATACCACTAGTTTTTTTACGGTCACTTCTTATACAGGCATTTGTTTAAAATACTGTGTCAAAGATAGCAAACAATTCCAGAAAGACGAACAAAGACAGTCGTCCTTTATATGAGGTAGTCACTGTGTCTTTCATCCGAGTCAGGGCTGATGCAGCGTCACCTGTTTTCCCCGAGCCTGAACTTTTTTGCCAGAGCAAAGTTTGTTTGCCAGTCCGGCAGGGATGGCTGGGAGCAGCCCTTTTTGACAATTGTCTAGTCCCCTTCCTCCAGAAAGTCCTTCATGTCCTCTACTGTCTGTTGGCCAGTTCTTTAGCGTTTCCATGGCGGTGCCTATGAAAGAGGACCCTCAATAGGAATGTCAAAATCAGCAGCTGCACAGCATGGATGCTGCACTCCATGCTGTGCAGGTACTGGGGGGCAAGCACACAGGGTGGCAACACGTGTGCCCCCTGCATGCACCCAATGGTGCAGAGGCACCCCTTTCTTTCCTCACCACCATACTTTTAATGGTGTTTTACTGCCATGAAAATTGTGGTGTGAGGAAACTCGAAATATGCTTGGTGGGCTGCAGCAGCCTGGCCAAGCATATTGCGACCTCAAGACCGCAGTGCCACTGCCATGTATCTCAGATCCCTGGCATTTGCTGTGGTCCCTAAGGTGACCTGACTGCTCTGGTTCTAATGGGGCTGTCTGGGTGTTTATTACCGCAGGGCCCTGGGGCTCAGGTAGCAGCGCTTGAACCATACATATGTGTGTGAAACTGCAGCAGATACTGTGGATGCTGCCTATCGTGCTGAGCATGCACTGGGAGGGGAAGTTTATTGACGTGATACCGAGGGAGGTACATTTGCAGCTATGGCGGTTCATGATGGAGAGTTTAGTGAGCCTCAGCCAGGGGTCGGCAGGGGACATACAGAAATAATGGCAAGGAGGAGGAATCTCTTCTGCTGAGACTAACAGGTTGCATGATGGCAGCCCTTTGACGCTGTAGGTGATGTGATTAAAATCAGAGTGATGCTGGAGGGATGGAGTGCCTGCTGCAGATGCCTACATAGTGAGTGCTTTCTTTCCACCTCAGGGGGCACCTGGTCTGCACTGTGGGCCATTGAACTGTGGTAAGTGCTGCAGTTGTGATAAGTGCTGTTTTGGAGCAATGTCAGAGTTTTGGGGCCTGCTGAAATATCACTCCAAAGCATGTGGGGATCAGGTACAATTCCAGAAGCTGAACCCTGAACAGGAACAAGAGAGATTTGCTGATATATTGCAATGCATTTTATTTGTTTTGTTGCGCGTGATTGAGGAGTCAGGTGCTGGGGTGCCAAATACGCGTTTCAATATTGATACAGCAGGGCACCTTCATATGTTACAGAAAACAATTTAATAAAGCAAATAAGCTCTCTCGTTTCCCTACGAAAACCAAAGAAATTCACCATTGCTGCAATGCTTACAGTGGCATAATGTTGGTAATTATACACATAGTGTTTTCATTCTTTACATGTACTTTTCTAGTCTTTACACATATTTATTGTACCCTCGTAGGTCAATTCATGCCAAGTTGTTCAGCATAAAGTGCTACAGAATTATATAGTGAATAGAAATGTATAGCAATACAGAACATAAGTGGCATTTAAGACCTATCAAATTTCTACTTCTGCATGCACAACCTCTTGTGAAGCAGGACTGATGTTACCTTTCTTTGCATCTCTGCTCCCTATTTCATGAGGTGTCTGGCTCTTGGGATTTCTTGAATCGAACTTTGCTGTCACCCGACAGAGTGAGGGTCTAAGTACCCTCAATCAGCCAATGAGCTGTCAGCTCCTATCCTATCAGCTCCTATACTCCTATGCTTGTTATTTGGACATTAATAAGGAAATGGTTGTCCTTATGTTCTTATCAACAGCCAGTTAAATTTTATAAAAACATGAGCTCCAATGCTGAGGTTTTTATAACAGTCAACCGGATGTTGTTAAGAACATGAGGTTAACCATTTCCTTGTTAATTTCAAAATATTACGCGGTGAAAGAAAGCATTTGGTGTGATCCCAACTTCCGCCTACAGCTATCTAATGGCATCAGTTGTTCTCTAGGAAATCTATAAATGCTCCCTTCATTGAAGCCAGATGATAAGGAAATCCTTTAAACGCTACTGAGAAGGAAATGTGCCCTGACCACAAAGAGAGTGCCAAGGCCGCAATAAGATAGCTGCCAAAATCCCACTTGGTTTGTGTGTGACATTTCCTTCTTTTCAGTGTGCTGTTGCGTGAGGAATCAATGCTGAAGTGTGGCCCACTAAAGTGACAAGTAAGAGATTCCCTAAACTGATCTTTTATTAGATGTCAGTGCTGTGACTTAGTTCATTTAATTTAACTGAAGTGCAAACCAAGGAAAATATCCAACTATAATAAACTAAGGTACGACCCCAAAAAGACTGGTGCTGCAAATGTTTCTATTAATGAAAAATAAATGTGATTAAGCAAACAGGTCTCTCAAGCTTCGCAGGGAATGATTTGTATAGTGCAGTGTTAGAATTGGGGGTCCCTAGTTGGCACAGGTAGGTACTTGTGAAAAATAGGGACCCTCTCCTCTAGTCAGAGTAAGGGGATTACACTCCTAAAATAACCCCTGCGGTGGCGAGGCGGTGTAAGTTAAGCATTTGTGACCACATACAGTAACCCAGTGACAACACTACTAATGGACACCACACAAAGTTTTATATAAAAAATAAGTATATTTTATATAGAGTTACCACAAGACCCATAAACGACAAAAAAAATCAACAGCACTATTCGATTTCACGAGTTATGGTAAAAAGGCGTAAATCAAGGTTCTGGGCGAGTCGGTAGCCTTGTTCGGCTACAGCGTTGTTGAAAATAACACAGAGTCTAGCAAATTCAGCGGACCGCGTCTGTAAGGGCCCACTCAAATGCCGACAGACTCAGTCACAGTACCTTTTACTTGGGGCGGACGGCACGGATGTGCGAGCCGGTTCTGATGATCGTCGCGGTGCAGAAAGAAAGCATTGCAGGACGTGTTGTCCCTCGATACGGTGCAGGCAGCGGCCCGATGACAGAGTGGGTGAATCCAAGGCTTGTGTTGCAGAGCGAGACAGTGCTTCGATGCGGTGCTTGCAGCTTGTGGTGCGGCGAACGAGCCGGAGTTCGGAAGCTGGCGACGATCAGTCTGGACAGAGGTCCGAGTTGGGCGGTGCATCGCAAAGCGCGCGCGGTGGTGCCAAACTCCAGTGCATTAACAGGTCTCGAGGGCAGCAGCAGTGACCGCGTTGGTCGGACCAGTTTAATTTGGTGTAGCGAGGCGTTGCACGTCGCAGTGTCAATCTAGTCGTGGTGCAGGCTATGGCTCGCTGACGGCATCAGGACGGAGTCGGTAAGCACAGAGCTTGCGTTGTTCAAGACGGACGTTGCTAGATACAATGCCTACAGGACACTGGTCCGGTCGTTAGAGTCAGTCACAGCTTCCAGCAGCAATTCACAAGGCTGGTGAAGTCCACTGGTCCTGGGACTTCGGTCAGGGGGCAAGTTCACTTCCAAGCACTTGGAGAACTTTGCACAAGTTGAAAGTAAAGTCCACACATTTCTTTCTCCTCTCTTTGGCAGTAAGGAAACCACTGGAGGCCAACCCCCAAGCAGCACTTCAGCTTGGGAATAGTTTCTCCTCAGTTTCTTCAGGTTCCTCTCCTCAGCAGAGGTTTCGTCTTGTAAGTCCAGAAGTGATCTAATTTCTTGGGATCAGGGTCCCAATACTTATACCTGAAAATCCTTTGTTCTCTGAGGGAAGAGGGGCCTGTGCCCATTTCAAGCCAGTTCAGAAGCACTCTGTTTACCAGACTTCTCCTTTCCTATCACAGTGCAGGGCAGGCACATCAGACGCCCCATAGGAGGTGGAGCCAGCATTTGGAAGGGAAGTACAGCCCTGGAGCGCTTTGTTTACAGTCTTCCTTCTCTTCTTTCAGTGTGCAGGGCAGATGCATTAGACGCACGACAGGGGGTGAAGCCGGCATTGTAGAGGGAAGATACAGCCCTATTCAGGTCCCAGGTGCTACTCCTTCCTCCCCTCTAGATGCAGATCTCGCTATTCACCACTGGGCTGCCCCAGTCAGTCTCCTGGAATTCCCCAGCCCTGTCACACACAAACCCAGACAAGGAATACACAACCTCGCAGAGGCAGGCTCAAATGGTTAGGCAAGCAAATACCTACTTTCTAAAAGTGGTATTTGCAAACACAGAATATTAAAATAAACTTAACTAAAAGCATACTAAACTCAAATTTCTACCATGTTCTCTTAGTCTGTTAGGATTATTAAGTGTAATCATTCTAATAGCCCATTCTGGCTTATGGAGAACAGGTAGCCTTGCAATAGTGAAAAACAAAAATGGCTGTAATTTACTATTAGGACATGCCACACACATCAGGGCTTGTCCTACCTTGCACTTACAATGCACCCTGCCCGTGGGCCTACTATAGGGGTGATGAATATGAAGTCAGGGGAAGGTTGAGGACTGACAAGTGGGTGCACTTGCCCAGTCTGTATGACAGTACCGGACTGCACTCAGGCTCTGTAATAATAATAATATTAATTGAATTGTAAAGCACCTGGCTACCCTGTACAGGTTTGTCCCCGCGATATGGGACGGCCAAAACCAGAGCCACTCAACTGCTATTTCTTCCCACCCAGCCAGAGACTAGCCTAATCCTAATCTTTGGGAAACAAGTGAGTTTTCAGCTCCTTACAGAATACCAGCTCTGACGTCTCCAGCCGGGGCCTCACAGGAAGTCTGTTCCATTGTTGAGCTGCCAGAACAGGGAAGGACTGTCCTCCTATTCTCACTCTGTTAAATTTCGAAACCTGAACCTGCCCTATCCCGCTAGATCTCAGCTGTCAGGTAGGGTGGTACCGGGTTAGTAGGTTATGGAGGTATGTGGGTCCTTTCCCCTGTAAGATTCGGTGGCCAACACAGAGTGCTTTGAATGTCACCTGTTTCCTGATCGGAAGCCGATGTAGTGTTTTCAGTGCTCTCTTAAAAGGATCTCTCATGGGCAACATCAAGACCAGGCGGGCAGCCACATTTTGTATGTGCTGCAACCTCTGAGTGCACTTTGCACTGGCTCCTAAATTGAGGACATTCCCATAGTCCAGCCTCAATGTTATTAAGGCATGAACCATGGTCTTTCTGGCTGTCAGTGGCAGTAAGTCGAGTGTCTTCCTGAGGATCCTCAGAATGCCAAAGGCTGCTTTTGCGGGTGGCATAGCCAGTGCTGCAAGCCCACTAGCAGCATTTGGATTTACAAGCCCTGGGCACACTCAGTGCATTGTACTAGGGTCTGACAGGTAAACCAAATATCCAATCATGGAACCACTAATCAATACATAGATTAATTTACAGTAGGGAGAGCATATAAACTTTAGCACTGATTAGCAGTTGTAAAGTGCCAAGAGTCATGCAATAGCCAACAACAGGTCAGAAAAAATATAGGAGGGAGGCTAAAAGTTCAGGGATGACCCTGCAAAAAGGGCCAAGCCCAACATGCAGCTTATCAACCGTGAGGGTATACAGGCAGCTGGAGATAAGTAGGGACTTTCCTAAGGTGTGCAGATAGCTCACCTTCACTTTCTGTTCTCTGTGTATGGATTTTGCTTTGAGGGGAACAGTCCATGTGCTAAATCTTCTCCCAGAATAGAGAAAACCAGCAAAGTGCATATGTTTTCTAGAAGTCTTTTCTATCATGCTTAGTACAGGAAAGTGGTGAACGGTATTTTGTAAATGTGTCTTAAGTGCTTACTCAGCTCCATTAACATTCATAGCTAGCAAGTGAGCCCACGTCATGTGATACTGAAACTAAGAGCTAGTGGCTTTTTATTTAACTCCTCATGGAATGCTGAGGATTTATTTGACAGAAAAACAAAATCAATTTACTAGACTTTCATATAAAAATATAATCTACAAAAATAGCAAGTTGACATACTCTGTATGTAAACTACCAAAATGTTGGATCAAAAATATCATGGAACCTAAGATCTGTATATGAATAATATTAATTGACTTAGGGCCTAATTACGAGTTTGCAGTTACATAGGACTGGCAAACTCGCTGTGGTGGTTCGGTCAGGAACCACTGTACCAAGGGTTCAACTGCTGTAATACGACTACGGTGGTTGGACCTCCACGGGACCGTTACAGCCTACAGGGATCCAAGATCCCTGGTGCTGGTGAGGTGGTGGTGAAGCCGCCATATGCTTGGCGGTGCTGCTGTGGCACTGTCAAACATTTTACGAGTTTCCTCAATGCGACCCGAACCACGGCAGTGTGCCCGCCACAGAAAGGGTGGCGGGAAGGAACCAAAGAGGTCCCTACAGAGCCCCTCTTTTCTCATGCCCATAGAATGCATGCAGGGTGGGCACATAGGGTGCCACCCGATGTGCATGCACCCCCTTTCCTGCACGGCATGGACTTAACAATCCATATCGCGCAGGATGGGGCATTCACGTTGCAATTGCGCTGCCTTTTTGAAAGGCACCGCTGTAGGAATGCCTAAGGTCCATCCGCCAGACTATGAGGAACAACGTGTAAACTGGCATGCTGGCGGCAGTGAGCAATGGCGGAGTGGGAGCGGGGCAGCGGGGCGGCGGTGTGGTGGCCCAATCCCACACCACCAAAGTCGTAATCGGACCCTAACTCTGTGATGTTTGTTGTATGAAGCTTTTGTTTACTAAAAAAAAAATATATATATATATATATATATATATATATATATATATATATATTCACTGAAAAAACCATAGGTTATAGACCATATATAGTTAGGGATTAGCATTTACAAAACCTTGAAAATTCACTGAAAAAACCATAGGTTATAGACCATATATAGTTAGGGATTAGCATTTACAAAACCTTATTTTACTCGCACAAAACCATTGAAATTCGCATATATAGTTAGTTGCACTAACTATATATCGCGCACCCACAATCCACTGCTGATGATGTCACATATTACATCATTCATGACATGGTCTATAACCTATGGTTTTTTCAGTGAATTTCAATGGTTTTTTAATAGCAAATATCAAAAGCTGTAAAATGTATTCTTATTCTAATTCAAAAATATATTTTATATATTTTTGTATTATATTTTTTTAATTTAATTTATATTATAATTTAAATTATTTTTTATTGTTTCGCTGCCGGTACGCGAACCGGTAAACGTTCCGTTAGTGCAAGTACCGCGTTAGAAAGCCACGTCGTGACGCGTCGCGTAATCGCAACGTATCGCGTTACTGCGTAATGCGCCTTATGACGCACCGCGTTAGCGCACCCGGAAGCGCTCTGGAGCGCGAACCAAGGCGCGAAACGCAGAGCCCCGGAAACGATCCGAGGCGCGGCGCGGGGCGCGTAACGTAAGCATAACAGGTCATGTGACTAGTTCATAAAACTTTTCATTGCTTCATTTTACTTTTAGTTTCCTAATGATGGAACGCTTGATCATATGACGTAAAATAAACACTTTTCATTGGTTTAGAACATTTTTTTTTCCCAAATGATGAAAGTCCCACCTTTTTTCCTCACTCCGACTTTCATTTTTATGAGAGAAAGACCTGTTTCTGTTGTTCAGTCATGGCATCTGTAGTAGCTGCAGCTGGTGGATCCCCACCATCACCACCACCTCCAAGTTAGAGAGGACCAACTCCACAGGTCATCTTCCAACAAGAGGAGGAAGAAGAGGAAGACGAGGAACAGGAGCAAGGGACAAGGGTGTTTTTAAAAGAAAAGCCAATGACGTCCCATATTAAAAAAAAATGTATTTGGCAATTTTTTTCATTTCCTCCACATGAAAAAAAAGTAAATGCCAGGTACGTTACCTGCTTCATCTGCCTTGATATACTCTCCAGAGGAACCGAAAAAAAATATAGTTATGGTAATTATACCATGCATCGTCATATGGAGAGGTGGCACCCGATTAATTATAGTGCTGCCCAAATTCGAGATTTGGTGGATAACCCCCGAACTGCCAGTACATCCACCAATGAAGTGGCAGTGACAGAATCAGAGGCAAGGGAAACGGTCCCAAATCTTCAGAAGAACTTTGGGCAGATGAAAATGACATGTTTAACTTGTGGCAAATTAATTTCATGTGGAGAGAGGAGTGTTACTCTAATAAATAGAGCATATGAACATCATCAATGTTCAAAACGTCCCAGAAACTAAATTTTCTTTTTTTTTTGTTGCTCCCGTTGAGCCCTTTGTAATGAATCATTTTTGTTTCCCCTCCCTCCAAAAAAACACAAAAAAAATATAAAACAACAAAAATAATAAAAAAAAGTTATTTTCAGAACTACCTTCCCTTTAAGAAAAATTGCTAGAATGTTTAGCACTCTAGCATCCTCTATTTCTTTTGATTTGCTTCCCGGTTCGCGCACCGGTACGCGAACCGGAAGCGAACAAAATTATTATTTTTTTTTTTTTAAAAAGACGAGTAAGTAAACAGAGAGTAATGTGTAAAGAAAGACAAATAGAGGGAGTAACACACAGTTACTGTAGAAAGAGGGACTGATAAAAGGAGTGAAAAGAGTAGTATAAATAAGTAATAGAAAAAGAAATGAAGGAAGTAGCAAAGGCAGGAAACTAAGGGTTAAAGAAATGAAGCAGTGGAACTAATAAAAGTTAAATGTGATAAACATGTAACGTAAAGAGTACTAAACACTTACCTTATAATTGTCATTAACGTAGTCAATTGTCATTTTTATACTTTTAATCTGTTTAAGAAAGAACAAAAAAAATTAAATTAATAGAAGGTAGTAAAAAAAGAGTGAGCATGAGACAAAATGAATACATATTATGAATCAGAATTCAAAGTACGAAATTAATTATTCATATTTAATGGTTTATTTTTGCTGTTATCAGAAAATATCAAATTTCACTGAAAACAGTGAGTTGAAGGTATTCATCATATAACAGCGGGGAAAAAAAAACACAATCAAAATGATTGTGTTTAAAAAACCCAAATAATATAACTAATCAGAAATCAGAACTCCTCAAAAGTAACTTACTTTCTATGACGTCAAAGGATGTCCTATGAACAGCTTATACTCTGTTGTGCTGTTACTATTTTCTGCCCGCCACTTTCTGAAAGATAAACTCCATTGTTTTAAGAAAAATGAGACATGCAAAGCAATTTAAAACAGCACACTAAATTACAGCAACACCTAGAATCATTATAGTCCAGTTACCTACCCTAAATTCTCACTTCAGTAAACAAGTCAAAAGGCAACATTGCTTCATACTCAATTGGTAATGTTTGCTGAAAGACTAGCCTTTTTTATATTTCAAATAAGCTGTGTAATATCCTGATGTTGTCAAAGGACCATCATATTATATAATAGCCGCAGTTGCAAATGTTCTTCCTGAAATCGATGACTGTGTAGCCAAAACATTTTTAATTAGACTTAACAACTTTTTTTCATCCAGTTTATGTAGTTGAAATTGTAAAATGACATTTCACCCATAAGTTTCCATAAATATTATGGACAGCATTGCAGACTTACATTTCCTCTACTCCTTATTTTGATCTGCTGCTTGACTTAGCTTATAAACACAAACAGTTTTCGCTCTGTACTACAATTATCCACAAGGCCATATAGAGTAGGAGCCATAAGAACCTCTGGAAATTCCTCTAAACAAATCCCAAGATTCCTTTCCTAAAATCTTGGTTGTAAGAACACCAGGTAAGAATTTTGAAGGTGGAAAGGCAATCTTTTTTTGAAAGTTAAAACAGAATCATTGCAGAATGACCAGCCGTTTCCAGATTTTAAATAAGCTGTATAATGTCCTGAAGTAGTTGAAGGACCGTCAAGATATATAATTGCTGTAGTTATAAAAGTCCTTCCTGATATTGACAACTGCGAAGCCACAAAATTATTAATTAAAGTTGTCAATTTAGTTCCATCAGGCCTACATTGTTGGAACATTAAAATTACATACTGGCCATACTTTGTAAAATTAACGTGGACAGCATTGCAGACTTACATTGGCTACACTCCATGTTTTGATCGGCTGCCTTTACTAGCTTATTGAAGGATACTGATTTACTGTCAGGCAAAGTTAAATATATAAATCTTTCTGAGTCTACACTAGTAGTACTTGATAGCCTACAGTTTTCGCAATCATGCTGCCATAGATAAGAAAGGCCAAACAGATAATCTACATCTACACCTTCATCTTGCAATACATCAAGCATATACATTAAAAACTCCTGACAATCCTGCTGAATATTTTCAGAGAATTGTGTTTGACCTGAACATTTGTCTAACAGAAAACGAATTTCAGACACACTTTCTACTCTTGTTCTATCAGCGCTACATTTCTCTAACACAGAATTCAACAAACATCATAAACTTTGTTCCGAATTGATCACAATCTATTCTTTTAAAGTCTCTAGTGAAAAGAGAACATTAACAACTACATTAGCATAGCAGTTGACACTAGAACTATTTTCAAATTCAAAACCAACAACATTTTCAACAGAATTCATTTTATTCCTGCTTACAATTTTTGGTTCATCGACTTTTGGTCTTTTTGCTTCAACCTCCCTACTATTACTGATATTTCTTCGTTTCCGGCCTACCACACGTTTCTCAACAAAGGATATTGAGGCAAATGTGGCGCATACTCTCTTCTTAACCTATTGTATTCCTTAACACAATCTAGATCCGCACAAATGTTTGTGACATCACAGTCAATCAAGTACAATCCCGATAAAGTTCTGACTCGTGACAATGCTACATAAGCCATACCCTCTTTGAACACAGAACTGCCAATATTCACTAAAGCAGTGTCTACACTTAAACCTTGCGATTTATGAATTGTCACCGCATATGCCAAGCAAACAGGAAACTGCTTACGGCGAACATATAAGTCTTTTACAAGCAAAAACCTTGCTGTGCAACGACCAATTAGCTGTACTTCCTCAATGCCATCAAATTTAATTTTTAAAAATTCAATTCCATCTCTACCTCTGTATTTCTCAAAATCAACAACATTACCCATTGATCCATTTACCAGACCTCTTTCAACATGTACATTCCTTCTCAAAATGATACGGCAATTTAAGCACACATTCAGAGTCTTTTCAAAACCCGCAGTTTTAGATATAGTCTTCTCTAATGAATCCAATTTAGATTTCAAATTCTCAGACAAAATAATTGTTGCTCCCATATGCTCTATTTTGTCAATAGCTTCCAGTTTCACAATCTCTTGTTTTTCTAAATTCAACATTTTGTTGTTGAAGATGGAACATTCTGCAAGAGTTGGCATCAAACATATTCCAGATTTCTTCACAGTATTTTTCTGAAAAATATCCTCTGGCAAAACGTCTTCTTCTGGATATAAATTTGACAGTAATCGTGCATGTAAAGCTTCTTTCCCACGCTCAGTCACTTTCCCGATTCTAACATCTTGTAGAATATTCTTGTAATCTTCGTCCTTCGCCTGACGCATATTTTCACGCAGCTTAGCATAACTGAAGTTTAACCATATGTTAACGTTGCCAATGCTCCCTAGGCACTTCTTGGTATCTTCATGTAAAAGCAGTTTAAACACTGGTTGTCCTTTCACTGGTGTCAGCTGCAGAAGATCACCAAAAACAATGATGTGTTTGCCACCGAATAACACATCATACTCTGTTTTAAGAACTTCCTGCATTCTCAAAGGCACAAAGGCAAGCATGACATTGGAAACCATGCTTACTTCGTCAATGATAAGAAGTTTCATCTTCTTCAACACTCTAAATTCTTCACAACAAGCATCCCCAGATAACTTGTGGTATTGTAATTTGTTATCATGCTCCACTGGCAGCATCAGTAACCGATGCAAAGTAATCCCTTTAATGTTATGAGCTGCCAGTCCAGTTGGAGCGGTCACAACACAAGACAGCGATGACTCAGTCCTTTTCTGCAGATAACATGAAATTGCTTTAATGAGGACACTTTTTCCAGTTCCTGCTTCTCCACTCACGTATAGTCGGACAGGCTTCAACGACGTACATGAGCGCTCTTTCTTCTCATGACTTAATCCATGCTCAATTTGGTTGGTAACTTTGTCATATATTTTCCTCTGCTCAACGTTGAGTTGTCTTTCCAAATCTTCTAAGTTAACCGCACCCTCCTGAGCATGTGCCATGGCTCTTTCCACTTCAATCATGGCAGTGGCAGCTTCATTTTCAATAACTGGTTCTCCTAGTGGATCCTGACTCAATGAAACAGAACTCTGACTGTCCTGAGAACTGTCTCTAGCAATCTCAGCTGCAATTGTTGCTTCCTGCTCGATTTCTGCATTCAACATTTCTAGATATTTTGGAAAAACAGGACATTCTATGGACTCCTTGGCTGCATTGAAAGAGTCTTCGTAACAGAGGAAATCCCCAAGCAGTTCCTCTTCTGCACGCCAAGGCTTGAAAAGTTGCAAAAGAGCTAAATAGGAAAACTCTTTTCTTTCTGGAGATTCGCAATCCAATTTTCGATGAATTATCAATTGACATTTTTTTCGCTTGACTAGACATCCCTCACTTCCAATTACAGCATACACTCCTTTATCAATATCTTCTTTGATGTTTCTCTTGAAAACGTAATTTTGTAGAACATCATACAGACAAACATTCTCCAGGTGACTGCTTCTATTTGGATAATATGTATCCAACATGTTGGTCTTCAAAATATCTGTACTGTTTGGCTCCTTCTCCACCAAATACTCAATTTCACGTACAGGTTTCAGAACTCGATTACGCGTTGCAGCAAGACCAAGACTCGCCCAAATGATACTCCTAGATTTGGCATAGAGACTTGCTGAAGATAACAGGTCAGAACATTCGTAAGCTCCGATTTCTCGATGCGACAACATCTTCAGACTGAAACTGTACAACTTCTTACTGAGGCTCTTTTCATGGGAAATATCCTCCCACATATCCTTCAATTCTGTCTTTTCTTTTTTGGTGATGTAAGATGTCACATACCGAGCCACAGCCATACAGTTGTCAGCCACAAACTGTATATCCATGTTAGCATTCCACATGGACAAAATCACTGGGTTGTAGTCGTTAATGTACTTGGACTCTTCGTTTCCTTTTTAAATTGTATGTGTTTTTGGGTGATTTCCTCATCACATTATGTCGCAGCGAAGACATCAAATTGTTAACTCTTCCTTTTGATATCACCGACCGTGGAAATGCAAAACGACATTTGGTGTAGTGCTTGTCCTTGTTTCTGAATTTACGACGACAGTACTTTCCACAACGATAGCTTTGAAACCGTAAAACTTGTTCTCTTAGACTTTTGTCTTCGTTTGTCTTTGGAACAGCACATGTAGCATACTGTTCTATGAAACTTTTTTTTTTTTTTTTTTTTTAACTTTTTATTGTAAACAAGTTAACAGGAAAAAAATACGATACAAATATGTATATCCAGGACATTAAATACATTAGAGAAATAGTTAAATAATACAGCAAATATTGCAACAAGGAGGGAACAAAGAGGTATCATCAAAACGGCAAAGAAAGATCATAGACGTCCAAAGTTGCTGAACGTGGAGATAAAAAAAAAAAAAAAGGTATATAAGTTTATAGATTTCATACAATGTCAAAGGAAATAGAATTTTGACAAATTAATATCAAGTTAAGAAGCAAGTTCCCCAATATCTTTCAAATTTTATCAGTGAACGGCCTCCCCTTAGGTTAGCTAGGGCAGATTCCATGGAATGTATTTCCATTACTAGAGCCCACCAATCCCAGGCCGTAGGTGGATCTATAGCAATCCAGGCTCTTGCAACAGTTAGTTTAGCACAAGAGATAAGTATGGTTGCCAAAGGAGAATGTGGGATTTGGGTAGGTTGATGATCTAACAAAACTAGGTGGGCAGTAAGAATAGGCAAAAAAATATTCTTAATTCTACAGATATCTTGAATCTCGTCCCAGAAAGTTTTAAGCTTAGGGCAGGAAAACAACATATGAACTAAATTAACGGCTACCCCAGAACATTTGGGGCATTTTGTGCGGTCTGTGAAATCGGGATTGGGGGACCATCTGGAGACTCTTTCAGGAGTATAGTAGAGCATGCACGTTGTTCTAAACTGCTGTAGCCTAAGGCTGGATGATCTTACTAGCTTGTTGATGTTAGAAAGGGAGTTCGTTATTTGCTTCGGGGTGACATTAGAGCCAAGTTGGACCCCCCATTTCTCCGCTAGTTTAGGCAGGTCATTTGTTTTATATTTTAATAATAGTTTATAAGCCCCACTAATAACTGATTTAGTTTTTTTAGAATATAAACAAGTCCAGATATCACAGTCTGCAATGCTACGAATCTTTTGTTTATTAATTAAGAAATCATGGATCTGTAAGTGTTTATATCTAGCATTTTCCGGTAAATCATATTTAAGTTTAAGCAGATTAAAATCAACAAATCCCTGTGGGCCATATAAGTCAGCCAAGGTACTAACTCCCTTCTCTGCCCATATATTATTGATATTATCAGAAAATGCTCTTGGAAGACCTGGATTACCCCAAAGAGGTAGCATCGGGTGAAAGAACGAGGTCCTGCAATATATCAATACGTTCTTCCATATCTTTGTTATATCCCTGGCCGCCTTGAACCTTACCCTCTTGAAGTAATTGGGGTCATTTGCTCTAAACAAAAACATGTTTGACTCTTGCTTCAACATAAGATAGTGAAAAAATATGGTTCCTTCCTTATGAAATAGAGAACGTAATCGTAGAAAAAATGAGGACCAAAAATACAACTTAAAATCTGGGAAGTTAAGCCCACCCTCACTTGTGTTATTTTTCAAGTGTTTCAGCGATCTTCTTGTTTTTTTATAGCCCCAAATAAAGCTGTTTAGAACCCCATCCAATTGTTGGAAAAACCGATTATTCAATGCCAATGGAATAGATCGAAATAAATATAAGAACTTAGGTAATACCTTCATCTTAATAAGATTAATTCTGCCGATAATATTCAGAGGTAACCTATGCCACTTCTTTAAAAGTATAGCAGTGGATTTGATTAATTCATTATAATTAATATGATTTATTTCTTGTATTTTCGCCGTGAGTTTAACACCGAGATAGGTAGCTACCTTGCAAATCTCTGGAGTAGCCGTGGAGGGGGAATAGTTGGCAACAACTTGTGTCTTCTGTATGTTAAGCCTATAGCCAGATACTTTCCCGAATTTAATTGCCTCTAGTTTAATTCCTTTTAGGGCCTTATTTATGTCGTTTGTATAGATAGCAATATCATCCGCATAAGCAGTCAGTTTAAGCTCTTGAGAGCCAGAGCTAAAGGGCATGATTAAATTTTGCGAGTTAAGAGCCATTAAAAAAGGTTCCAAAGAGAGAGCAAATAAGAGGGGTGAGAGAGGGCAGCCCTGGCGAGTGCCACGCATAATTGGAAA
The DNA here is from genome assembly GCF_964263255.1 of Lissotriton vulgaris. Taxonomy (NCBI): domain Eukaryota; kingdom Metazoa; phylum Chordata; class Amphibia; order Caudata; family Salamandridae; genus Lissotriton; species Lissotriton vulgaris. The sequence continues at coordinate 1,001,896 of NW_028240653.1, read as the reverse complement.
ATCTGAGGAAGTTAAACCATTATAACTAGTGCAGGCATAGGGATTGTCATATAGAGCCTGTATACTCCTTAGAAAGTTTCCACTAAACCCCATTTTAAGCAACGTGTTCCAGAGATAGCTCCACCCCACTCGATCAAACGCTTTTTCCGCATCTAATAAGATCATGCCTAGTGGGGTGGATTCTATCTCTGCGACATCGAAAGCCGTTATAGCCGTGTTTACATGTGAGGTAGTGTCTCTCCCGTGAATAAAACCATGTTGCTGGATATTGACAAGTTGAGGCATAATAGGTACCAGTCTGATTGCGAGGAGTTTAGCAAATATTTTTGCATCTGTGTTTATCAATGAAATTGGTGTAAGATGTCACATACCGAGCCACAGCCATACAGTTGTCAGCCACAAACTGTATATCCATGTTAGCATTCCACATGGACAAAATCACTGGGTTGTAGTCATTGATGTACTTGGACTCTTCGTTCCTTTTCAAATTGTATGTATTTCCTCGTCACATTATGTCGCAGTGAAGACATCAAACTGTTCACTCTTCCTTTAGAAATCACCGGTCGTGGAAAGTTGAAACGACATTTGGTGTAGAACTTCTCCTTGTTTCTGAATTTACGACGACAGTACTTTCCACAACGATGGCTTTGGAAACGTAGAACTTGTTCTCTTAGACTTTTCTTCTCCGTTGCGTTTGGAACAGCACACGTAGAATACTGTTCTATGAAACTCATCACTAAGTCATCCGGATCTGTTCCAAATTTGGGTGCATCTTTGATCCATAGCAGCATATGTATATGAGGAGCTCCTCTTGCTTGATACTCCTTTCTCCCGAAGAAATCCAACACCTCTCCAAGAGGTGGATTTTTCTTGTTCATGATGAAAGACATCATAGCTTCAAATCTATGATTGAAGTACCTGCATACATTCACTGGATCCAAAGAGCACAGTTCTCCGGGTGTCTTGAATTCGATATTTTCAATGTTTCCATTTGCCTCTCGTAGAAATTCAAGTAAGTCTTCCCAGCCATACTCAGCACAGCTGAGAGTGAGGAACCATGTGGGAGTTCCTAAGTTCCTCAGCATACATTTTAAGTCACCATGACGACGGTACCAATACTCATTAGTACCACGATGACATGCCATCAGATTAATCAGGTGAGAATCCAAAATACTGTCTTGCACATTGACTTTATCCATAAAGTCCCTTGCCGAGATATTTCGCAGTTGTACACCACTTTTCAAGATGTGGTTCACTGCATAAGACAATCCAGAGAGATCACTTTCAAACAGTAGATGAAATAAATAGGGAATGCATTGACGAAACCTAGGATCTTCTGCATACAATCGTAAAGTCCGGTATTCTGAAGCAGGAATTTGAACAGGTCGCTCATCATATCGTCCTCTTTGACCTGTGGGAAATAACTGTGGGAAACATAGAGCTTCCAAACTTTCCTCCCAAACACTAATGGGACTCCCTTTGGCTTGTTTCATTTGAAACACCTCAATAGCATTCCCCATGACTTCCTTGGAATGCAAAGGATGAACACTATAATGTTCATATATTTCTTCCTTTTTAGAGGCTTCTACTTTCTCAATTTGTCCAGGACACAAATCGCTGTCCTCTTCTTCACTTACTTCCTCTTCTGCAACACATACATTCTTGTAGTACTCATTATTTTTTATCAAATACAATGTTGCCTTTTTGACTTTCCTAACATCCACTAAATCTTGCCAGATTTTCTTACTCTTTGTCGGAACACCATTAACTATGATAACCAGAGGTTCCTCTTCCACTTTCTCTACTCCAATTGTATTCATGTTTTTCTTCAAATCCAAAGGCAAATAAACAACCCTTCCCTTTAATCCTCTCTGTAAATCTGATGGAGGCAACTTCCCTGTCTTTGGCTCCATTCGTACAATAGCCTGAAAGGGATGGACACTTTGAATCAAAATAGATTCATAAGTATTTAAATCCTTCAATTCAGAAGGAATGTCAACTAATTCCAGATTATTATAAACCGCTCTAGCAGGCATCTGGTTTTGGTTTAATTTGTTATAGCAATAAGTACACATACGTTGGTCCGCTCCCAAATCAAAACAATTTTCTACCATCAAGTATGTGACAAAATCCTTCCATTCACTATTGTTTTCCATATCACTTTTTGCATATAAATCCACTAACTTAGTCTGATTCTTATAATAAGTCTGTCAACAACACACACAAGTGAAATTAGGCCTCTCACATGTATTCACCATAAACGTGGAAATTTCCTTGTGAAATTTATGTGTACTGAAAATCTGTACACTGTCTTCCACATTACCTTCTTCTAGTGGTTCAATATCAACATTGTTCTCTTTACCAGCAAAGTAACATAACTCAATTTCTTGACAAATATTCTTCACATCTACTTCAGAACCATGCAAAAGAGCTCTGCTTAATTTTTTAAGCATAATTGCTGGACTCTTAGCATAATACAACATTCTAACTAATTTCCTCACTTTATTATGATGCACTGCTAGCATCCTGAAATGATGAAAACACTCTGGCATACTCTCCTAGAAAGACAAGCCAGTGAATGACCATTCAAACCTGTCACTTGTCTCACTCTGCAAGGATCTAATTCTTGCAACAACTTTATTTTTTGTTTTAAACTTTTCTTATTAAATGTCCGTAAAAAATCACAAAGCAAATTGATGGAATGCTGTCGCACACTGCAAATAGAACTACACTTCCAGGTGTACACTGGTCCCTTAGGACGTCTCCCTAAAACCTCATCACTTAACACCTCTTCTGCATCTGCAGACACAAGTATTTCTTTTTCAACCGGACGACCAGCTTTTACCTCATATGCTCGACCACTGCTGTCAACTGCATGCACCAAATCATTGTCCTGAAAATAACTCTCCTCATTAAAAAATGCCTCACTATTTGAACTATGCATCCATTCTCCTAAGAAAACTTCACAAAAATTATTTCGATTAACTTCTCTCTTCCATCTACTATTTGATTTGAAAACATAGATTACCTTGTTTAGTTTTCTAATTCTATTAATTACCAAAATAAATAGCTTTCGCTTAATTTCGAAAGCCTGATCAATAATTTTCTCTACATTTTTCTTTTTCTTATAAAATGCCACTTTCTGTTGGCCTTTCTTAAATTGTTTTAGCAAATTGACAATTACCCTGTTGCGGAACATTCGCCTACGAATGTCCCTGAATGTATTTTACCTTCTTCTGCCATGCACAGAGTTATCTCCTGCTCTAGCAGAAACTTTTTTGACGGGCCTTTCCTTTCCATTTAAATTGGCTCTCTTTTTCGGACTAAAACTTGTTCTGTAGTTATACTTTTGTTTCTACAAATGTTTCTAAGGAATGATTTCGTTCTCTTACCCGGAGCGTTGAGGTCATTTTAATGTAGAGGACTGCTGCAAGCATTTAGTAATCTGCTGTCTTTGACGTTTCGTAGCCTTTCGGATTCTATCCTTAGACGGCATTGTCTAATTTCTAAATAATCTGCAGTTGAATCTGTGGTAAAATATAATAAAAATTTTTATTAACCACTATTACCAAACAGTAAATCAATAACAGTAAGAATTTGATTCAGCAATGCTATAAAGATGATTCAGTAAAATGTTCTTAATTTTACTGTGATAGTGATAGTATTACAGGGCTTTCATGCAAATGACTGCCCACCCTGCAACAAAAAGCCCACATGAAACTTTACGCACATTAAATTGTGTACTTACCTGCAATAATACATATGCCAGTGTTTAGGTCCCTCCACCCTGCCCCTCCCCCTCCCCGCCTCCCTGCCCCACCGTAACTCCCTCCACGACCCGCGGCTGCTATCTTGCAACATGGTGCATCTTGTAAATCACTACTGCATTATAAAAGTGACGCAACAGCAGCACAAAATAGGCGCACAACCATCATAAATCTGCCCCTAAGACTTCAAATGATTGATTCAGGATGACGATAAGGTGTGGACTATCTAGAAGTTTGTTTGAGGTGAGGCCTACTCAGGGTTGCAGATGAAATTTAGACTTGTTGAAGAGTACAGAGGTGATAAGACATGTACAGGCCTACCAAAGAAGTGAATCATGTCCACTGCACTCTTGAACAAAGGCCAGACCTCCTCTATCTCCCTGAACATGACTAAATATCATCTGCACAATGTGATTCGTAATGTTAGGAAACACAAGTGATATAATTGAAAAACGTGAAAATATTTTTGCACATTTAACAATCACATCACCTGTATTTCTTCAGCTTACCTATCTCATTATGCAGATGTAGTCTACGTCCTATGTAGAAGCACACCCTATCAATACTTAAATTACCCAAGCACACATGGGAGCGTATTTACAAGGACCTTGCTCCAGGGGAAATTGCTTAAATTAAAATTGGAAAAATTACATCAAAGGGACTCAAAGGCCTTGTAAATATGCCCCAAACAACCTATGAAACACTAGCAGTACATATCAAGAAACCTAATTGATTTCAAAAAACGTTTTTAAACCTTTTATGTAAAACAATTATATACCTAAATTCATGGGGAACTGACTTAAAATGCCCTAATACACATGAAAACGTTTTTTTAAGGTACTTGCATCTTTTTTTCAATAGCTTTTAACATGGCTATGTAACTCAAACAATCAAAATCAAAATTTTTCAAGCACACATGGGGGCGTATTTACAAGGGCCTTGCACCACGGGGAAAGTGACTACAAATGACCAGACACACATGGGGACGTATTTACAAGGCCCTTGAACCAGGGGGAAGTGACTTGAAATGGCTAAGCACACATAGGAGAGTATTTACAATGCCCGTGCAACACTTATGCATCATTTTTTACATGTACACTGTAGAGCAGCATGGGGCAATAACAACACAGATGCATCATGCATCTGTTCCGCAAAAACGACGCATTGCAGGAGTCACATCACAAGTAAATAAATTCTTATAATTTTTTAAAGCATTCCTTTTCCTTAAAAATGATTTTCTGATCATAATTTGAAAACACAGCACAGCTCCTATGTACAACCACACCTTGTCAGTACTAATACTTTACATTATCTGCAATTACAATTGGTAAAAGAATGCAAAATCGTCTTTGAAAGCATAATGCAAACACTTGACTCAAAACATCATTTTAAATACACAGCTGGCTTTCTTATTTACGCAAAAAAGCATACTAGTCTTTATCTAAAATATAGAAACGATAACTCACCTTTACAAATTCTTTTTGAATTTCAAAACAGTCTCTGAAACACACCAATTTTTCTTTAGCAGAATTAAAGGTATGCACTCCGTAGGCTGCAACCAACAAAGGCACTGAAATGCTGATATTCATAACACATATCTCTCATGTATGTTAATCAAAACTCTTCCCTCACTATTTTCAAATCAACACCCTTCCCCCCTCTGCCCTTTCTGCCCTTTTTCCATAGCAGCTACCGCCTGCCAGACCTCTCATGTTAACAAGTTCACACAACAATGTTTCAAATGAACTCTGAACTCTCAGTACATCTGCTAATCCACTGCAATCTTTAATAACATCATTTTTAAATAACCATTCAAATTACATCTTTCAAAGAACACATCCATGCACCCTAACTTTCTGTTTTCAGCAATGGAAATATACCAATCACTACTTATGAATCGTTTGCACTCAAACTCCACAGTTTTTTTTCATTACAAACTTCACTATTTCAACTGCCATTTCATTCCCACACTTCATCTGACTGCAGCAAAAACTCCTCTAGCCATGTTTTCAGTCTGGATTCTTGGACATAGCTACATCCACTGGGCTCACAGGTATGCTGATAACAGAAATTTGCACAACCTCAATTTACAAAATGTGGAAATCAAAGGGATTGGCCGAAGAGGATTGAAATGTCACCAATTGATACCATTGGTGAAAACCTTTTTACATTTGCCAAACCCTGACCTCATAATAGTGCACTGTGGAGGAAATGATTTGGGCACTTTGACTGGGGTAGGTCTGGAAATGCTCTTAAAAGACACCTTTGAGCAATTGATGACACTTTTTCCTCAAACTGCCTTGGTATATTCCAATATATGTCAAAGACAAAAATGGAGGAGGTCCAATCAATTTTGTCCACAAATTGAGAAATCGAGGAAGCATGTAAATAAGTCTGTTTCAGCTTACATGAGAGACCATAGAATGGGTGCTATCTACAACAATAACTTGTGTTACTATATGCAAGATATCTACAGAGGAGATGGCGTGCACTTCTCAGATGAGGGAACAGAGTGTTCATACTAAATTTAAGAATGTGTATTGGTTCCTACTTATAAGTACCTAGAACTTACACAGAACACAAAAGCTCTTGTCAGAGCTACCTTAACTTTATTTACTCTTTTAAAATTTCGAATGTACCTTTTTTCACTAATTTTCACTTATGCTCGCTTCCCGGTTCGCTACCCGGTTCGCGTACAGGCAGCTAACCGCGCGAAAAATTCAAAAAAATTTTCCCGACATATATGAGCCTCCTCAGCCACCCTCAGAAAACCTAGGGGGTCAGGATACGTCTAAAATACCCCCTTCTACCCATTCTGAACATTATTTACCCTCCATCTTGTATCTCAATTCTACAGAAACACAAAATGGAGGACTCCCGTAACGCTGCAGGTTCGCGTACCGGGACACGCACTGACAAGCACTCGCTCAAAAAAGGTGGGAAAGTAATTTACAGAAAAACCACTGGAGACACTTTCACCAATTAAACATTAGCTCATACTACATACCAATCCCTACCATTTTCACAAATTTGGTTGGAATTCCATTTAGCCATTTAGCATGTAGAACTCTCTAAATTCCCTGAGGTAAATTACTTCACAAAACACATCGGAAGTGTTGGAATTGACAACCAATTAAAATGTTACTTTCAATTTCTACTATTATATCATGACATTTGATTGGTTATGTACCTGAATATATATAAAGAAAGAGAGAGAAACACAGCCATTTTGACTACTACTTCTTGAAGTACATATCAACTACATTTCAACTGATAACTTCAAGTTCTATTTGAAAGGTAAGATATTATTTTAAAAACTGAAGTATGTTCTGTACTGTAAGCTAATTAGGAAAACATTTTCTGATAGTTATATTCTATCACTCTGTAATACTTATAGAATAAAATAGACTTCTCTGTTTTAGTTATGGATGGAGTTAGACTTGTCTTGTATAATTAAGAATTGACTTAGAGTTTATTTCATAATTTTTTTCATATTTCTACTTCCAGTTTGATACCATACACTGCCCAACGAAAAAATCACTGTTTAAAAAACCAAACTACCTGTCTGTACTTAAACCCAACAGTGCCCTATCTGTACTGATATATTTTTTTTAAATTCATTTTACAGCATACAAAATGGAAGGACAACAGAAAAATAACTTGGAAATTGTTGCAGGAAGCAAAACAGATACAGAAATTGACCATGAATTCAATGATGAATCACGGGACTTTGAACTTCTGCAATGTGTGAAATCAGTAGATTTCCTAATTGAAAATGAAAAAAAATCTGACAATGAATTATTAGAAGTTCTTTTTAATTTTGAAAACGAATCAGAAAAATACATTTTTATTTAATAATTCAAAAATTGTTTGAGACATTATTCATTTTTATATGTATTTTGTAAATTAGTAGCAAATTGATTATAATGTAAAGTCAGACTTTAAATATACTGTGCAACATTTTTGTGTTACATACTAAGTTTGCTCATAGTTTCTTCCTTTCTTCCACTATATTATCTCCAATGTGTATTTAACATCTCTTTATCATCTCCTACCTCCATATTGTTTCGGCTTTCCAGACAGACTATGGTATGAATTCCATATACCACAAAAACTTCAGAAACAACTTGCAAGATATCTACAAAGGAGACGGTGTTTATTGATTTTTAGATTCTGCTTTGGCACCTACATGTTGCTACGTAAATAAAAATAAACAAAAAAAACCAACAAAACGAACAATCAATAAACATACAATATTTTAAAAGTCAACCATTCTTGTTTCCTTATAGTACGCTCCCCGGACCGCTTTCCGGTGCGCGTACCGGGCGCACCACACGAAAAAAAAAATGATTTTATTTTTTGGCCCTGCGGGGCCCTTTTAAAGCCTCCACATCAAACATAGGGGGTCAGGGAGGATCTACTATGCCCCCTTATGGTCATTTGCCCCTTCGTTTTGGCCTCCTCTTGTCTCTCGATCCTACCGAGAGACAAGATGTCGGCCGCTCCGGACTGTTTAGAATGTTCACAGACACCGGAGAGCCAATCAGCTTCGCTTCGCAAAGCTCTGTTACGTGAAAAGAACGCAAACCGGAGCGCTACCCGGGACGCTGTCACAGATATATCTGTTGTTTTTAAACGTTAATTTCTCAAAATCCACTGGAGCACATATATTGAGACCCAGCAAAGGCACATCGGGCTAACAGTCCCTACAATTTAGCCAAGTTTCGTGCAAATCCATTCAGCCGTTCGAGCTAAAAGTGAGGCCAAACGCCCTATGGAAAACTCAATGTTAAAAACGCATTTTGGGACCACCCTTTTTTCTCTGCCCCCCCTTGACGAAACCCCCCCCCAAATTTTCAGGGGCTGCTCAGAAACAAAATGTGCCATTTTCCTGAAAATTTCAGCCGATTCCGTCCACAAACGCCAAAGTTATTAGACATAGAATTTTCAAAAGTCCCATAGAGAAAAAATCCTAACTATATATACCTACTGGCGACCTATATATTAAAATCATTAAAAATAAAAAGCCGAAGTAACTAATGCAAATATATTTACACCTATTATTTAAACATATAAAAACAAAAATTAATGAATCGTCAAAATACATTAAATTAACCATATTAACAATAACTTAAAAGTAAAAATTAACAAAAATATATAAAACTGAATGAAATTCATAATATAATTCAAATATAAAAAATTATGTAAAATAGTTTTAATTGATACAGAGCAGTTAATTCTGGGCAGTTCCCAAGTTTCAGATGGAGAACAGCCCCTTTATGTAGAACACTGGAACACCACCTTCACCACAACATTGCTCACCTCAAATGTCTGTTTATCTAGATAAAGATTTGTATGATTAGCACAGTGCCATCCACGTCAAGCTAAAAAACGTGACAAAGCTTTTTGTTGTTTTTACAGCAATGTCTTTAAGCATAGGATTATCCGGAACCATCCACGCAGAGTTGAAAAATATCACAGAATTGCAGTTTTGGATTGGAAAATACAACCCAAGTCAATCTGGAATGAATAAAATAATCCCATGAGCCCTGAGTTTGTTAGAGCTTATCAAAGGGGTATAGTTTTGTCCAGACACAATGGAGCAACAAGTATAAGTCAACCAGTGTATAGACTTCTACTGGTTGCTCCCCTGACACATGCATTAAACAATATTTAAACATAAAAAAACTACACTAATAATATTAACAATAACTTTAAATTCTTCAAATAACAAAACATAAATCACATACATATAAAATATAAATAATATAGAAAATAACACATAAAAATGTACATAAAAAATATTTAAAGATTGAAGGAAAAATATATCTTATTAAAGAAACAACAGTTAAAACTACCCAAAACGAGAACGTAATGGAGTTCAGAGGAGTAAGATTGTCTAATCTTACTCCATTTTAAGTAAAATTATGAAACATGCTGGACTTAGGAGGGGTTAGATTTACTATTATCACTACAATGTAAGCAAAAACACCAACAGTGTTGCATTTTGGAGGGGTTAGATTTACTATTCCCAATCCAGTGTGAGCAAAGGAAGGTTGTTGTGTAGTTCTTAAAAATACATAGGATCTGTGCGTTTGTTGGACAACATAAGCTAAGGGATTGGTGTCAAGACTAATTCCGGACACCCATGCAGGATGTGTCAGCCTATAGACCAGCTAGCTCACAGTGCCATCTTAAGCTCCCTAACATTACAGAGGAGCGAATAGTTTCTGGCAACCATCAACCATGACAACCTTTGATCCTTCAGGGATCGTGGAAACAGTACACTACTTTTCGCTCAGTTACTCATGCTCACTTAGTCTCAGAAACATACGCTGAATAAACGTTGGTTATGTTTTCAATAAGCATTTATTGAACTAGCATCATTCTAGTATAAAAACAAATGAGTTGCGACAATCAATAGACAGAAGCTAACATAAGAGATTAAAAGCTCCAACAGAGTAAGTAGAATGTAGAACTCTACCATGGTGCTAAAACAGCGAATATATGAAAGGCATATAAATATGACAGTAAACAAGCATACTTCAATGATGCGGATACTACCTAAGTCCGCTTAGGTTTACCTAGCATGTATGTGGGTTTAAAGCCAAGAATCCCCTAGGAAAGAGCCAACTCCATTACCTGATGTGAGAGGATGAAGGACCCCATCTTGGTCTCGAGTTGGAAACCCCGCATATATGTATGTATGTATGTTCCAGCATAACTCTGGAACGACGACTGATATTAGTGTTGAAACTATAGTTTTCGGGGTTGCTGAGAAGCATAGGGACACTCCCGAAGCCGTTAAAGTCGAAATTCACCTAGAAACTTGCAAAAAACATGCAAAAAACATGCGCATAGGTGGGTATATCTGGAACGCCGACCGATATTATTTATGGCCAGCATATCGGATATATGCTCACGTTATAAGAACATAGTAGTCACGGGAGACTTTAATCTACACTGGGACAAGGAGAAAAAGGAGCCAGCAGCCAGCTCTTTGGAGACAACAATGTGTTCGCTTGGTTTCAGGCAACTGGTAGACTCCCCTACGCACATAAAGAGCCATATCCTTGACCTAGTCTGGGTGTTAGATCCCAAGATCACCTCAGTAAAAGTCCTCCCTTGTATCTGGTCAGACCATCACCTGATATATTGCGATGTCCCTATTGGCGCAAAACCCCCACAGCCCCCACCAAAAATTAAAAAGACTCGTCAATGGAAAAATTTTGATGCACAAACATCGACTCTGTCGCTCAGGGAATTCACTCGACCCATGGCGCCAGTCGCCGACATAGACCAAGAGTGTAGAGATCTAATGGGTGATCTAACAGGGGCAATTGATCAGATTGCACCAGTGAAATCCCAGAAAATGAATAGCGGTGGGAAGGGAGCCCCCTGGTTCACACCAGCTCTAAGAGAGCATAGGAAAACTTTGCGAAATGCTGAGAGAAACTGGAGGAGAAAAAAAGATCCCGAATCCTGTGAACAATACAGGCAGTTGCTTCGAGCCTATAAAAAACATATACAGGAATCTAAAGCGACATTCTACGAAACTCGCATTAACAAGGCAGATAATGTTCAGAAGGAAACTTTTAAAATCCTCACAGAACTAAGTAAAAGAACTCAACCTATAGAGACCACCCTCAATTGCGACACCTTTCAGAAATACTTCTTAGAAAAGGTTGAAGTTATTTTACAAGAAATAACAAGTACCAGAGTTGGCTCCACTGAACTACATCCTGCTAAAACTCCAGGTGGAATGTACTTGTCTAGTTTTCGCCCGATTGATTCATTGAGCCTAGACACCTTAATGAGGAAAACAAAGTCAGGCTCCCCAGCCGACCCATGTCCCCCTAGTGTGTTTCGCCTAGCCCGCCTCAGCCTAGAAGAACGCATTCTGTCCATGCTAAATAGGTCATTGAACACAGGACAGCTGCCAGCTAGCTTTAAAGAGGCCCGAGTGAAGCCCCTAATCAAGAAAGCTGGGGCCGATCCCAAAGTATTAAAAAACTATCGGCCCATCTCCCAGCTTCCATTTCTATCCAAGGTGCTTGAGCAGCATGTTTTGAAGTCCCTGGCTGCGTTCCTGGAGTCTAACCATCTGTTCCATGAGATGCAGGCAGTGTTCCGTGCCCACCATAGCACCGAGTTATTCATGCTCTCGGTGCTGGACGACCTTAGAGGGTTGGCTGACCGAAAGAAATCAAGCGCCCTGATACTTTTAGACCTATCAGCGGCGTTTGATACCGTCAGCCATACCATACTCCTGGATAGGTTGGCCGGGTTTGGGTTTCGGGGCTCTGCTTACCTCTGGCTGGAATCCTTCCTGTCCGGGTGAACCCAGAGGATTCAGCTGGGAGAGGAGGTATCAGGAGCAGGAGACCTGACATGTGGGGTACCCCAAGGCTCCGCCTTGTCCCCCTTATTGTTCAACTTATACCTGCAACCACTAATAAGCACCTTGGCTGAGATGGGCTGTCGGGTGTTCAACTATGCAGACAACACCCAGTTGTTGTTGAGCATAGATGACACCGTACGGGCCCAGTCACTGGCACAGGAGATTCTTAGGTACACAGTCAACTGGATGTCCAGGAATCTCCTGAAGATTAACCCCGAGAAAACAGAGGTGTTAATTGTGTCATCCACCTGTTCCCCCTGGTGTGACCTCTACTGGCCCCAAGAATTAGGGCCCACCCCTAAGCCAGCAATCGTGGTCAAAAGTCTTGGCATTAGCATAGACGGCGCCCTCTCAATGACCAATCAGATCTCTGCGGTAGTAGGTACCTGTAACGGCATCATAAGACAACTGCGCAAACTTGTTCCACTTCTTTCCCAGTTCACGATCCGCACAATAGTTTCTGCCACCATACTGTCGAGGCTGGACTACGGAAATGCGCTCTACCTGGCTTACCTAAAGCCTTAACAAACAGACTGCAGGTAGTCTTAAATGATGCTGCAAGATTAATCTTCAGACTTCCAAGGAGATCACATGCATCCCCGCTGTTGCTGAATCTTCACTGGTTACCAGTGACGCAAATGGCGGCTTTCAAGAGCCTCTGCATAGCCCACAAGGCCATCTATGGGCAAGCCCCTTCCTATATCAAGGAAAGACTAGTCATATACAGGCCCGAAAGAAGCCTACGGTCCTCCGAGGCTCTGTTGCTTGTATGTCCTCAGTTCAGGCTAGCAACAAAAGGAGGGAGATCCTTTTCGGTCCTACTGCCCAAAATGTGGAATGAGCTGCCGGAAGCTCTTCGCAAGGAAGGAAACCTGCTTCGCTTAAGGAAAGCCCTAAAGACAACCCTATTTAGAACAGCGTTGAGCTCAGAATAGACCTAGCTCGCCTCCTGTTGCTGCCCGAGCTGTGATGTCATTGCGGTCAAAAGCGCCCTGAGACCTGTCGGTGACTTGGCGCTATATAAACCGACATAAACATAAACATAAACATAAACATATTAGTGTTGAATCTATAGTTTTTGTTTCTGTTTCTGACAGCCATCTATAAATAATGGAGTTGGTGTGTATAACTGTATACATGAATAAATGGTATGTGATTGATTCTTTGCATTTCTGACTAGGTGTGTGAGTAACTCCATGGATGAGTGGCCGAGTGTGACTGCATGTACAGAGGTATGAGTGCATAATATAGTCATGTATTGATGAGTAACTACATGTATAAGTGACTGGATATGTGTGTGTAGACCTAGGAAATAGTGAGTGGTATGTAGTATATGGCATTCGTGTGTGTATGGTTTCAAATATAGTGGTCTGCATTTTAGAATGGGTGTATACACGTTTATATTAGGGCATCAGTATGTCAGTGATGTCATGAGTGATGTAATTTGAGATGTCATCAGTGATGTCATCAGTGATATCACTGACCATGTCATGAGTGATGTAAAATGTGACATCATCAGCTGTGCATTGCGGGCGCGCAAGTTATTTGGACGTTTCACTCTTACAAAACCAGTGAAATTAAGCCGTTATAGTTAGTTGAGCTAACTATACCTCACGTCCCCGCAATGCACTGCTTATGACATCACATATTATGTCACTCATGACATGGTGAGTGACATCACTCAGGACTGAAAGGGACTTAATCCTGCAATTTACAATGAGCAAGGGGGCACGTTGTAAATTGGGGGATGAATTCCCCTTGAGTCCTGAGGACCCTGGGGGCCAACTAGCCCACCAGGTACCTCCAGTATACACCATCGAGCTGCGTTGCAGAGAGGTTTTCAGAGGCCACGCACCTTTTTACACCTCTCAGCAACACAGCTCTTTCGCGCTTACTGGAGGTACATGGTAAGCTAGTTGGTCACGGGGCTTAAGTTCACAGCAGCAATTTATTCCACAAACAGACGCGTTGCGGAATGACTTCCTTCGTCATGAAGCAGTAATTATTGTGCCCCTTTTAAAAATGGTGCCCACAAGTGCAAATGTAACTACACTGACGAAGTCATTCCGAAATGGAATAAATTGCTGCTGTGAACGTAAACCACGTGAGTGCTGTTTTCTTTGCATGGAATCGCAAAGATTTGGAGCGTGAACATTTTGCGGAGCGTCACCGCAATATCGGCACCCGTTCTTTGAGTGCCCCGCATTTGGCGCAACTTGTAGCCGAATATATATATATATATATATATATATATATATATATATATATATATATATCACCTTAGCTTCTTCTCCTACGAGTTCGTAGATAAAGACACGGCACAGCAACAGTTGATTTTCCTCACAGTTTTATTTACACACCATGTGCAAAAGAAAGTGCATCAAATGGACGGTCTACGCGTTTCGGCTCTTGCCTTCAACTGGACCATAGAGTCTCTTGGTCTAGACCTTACTTATATATGGTGATATGTGAAAGTACCCTCTACTGTTTCCATGGTCATCTAGACCTCCAACCCTGCATAGTGAACGTATGGCCAGTACATACTCGTAGTCATTTTACGTGGGTATTTACAATTCACGTGAAGTACAAATTTAACCCTATATCCTAAATAAAGTATTTACAATCAGATCAAGTTTCTTCTATATACAGAGAGTAATTGTCAAGTCATTTTCTGAACTCATCTCAGTGAAGTACTCCCATTAAACTGTATAACGAAAATAAGACAATTTACGTAAAGTACAAACTTTAACTCTGTATCCTAAATGAAGCATTTACAATCAAGTCTCTTCTATATACAGTGAGTAAATGTCATTTTTTGACTGTCCTTTTTTGAACTCATTTCAGTGAAGTACTCCCATTAAACTGTATAACGAAAACAAGACAGAAGAGGGAAAGAGGGACTAATTACAAACATGTTTACCAAAATTAATTATTAGGCTTCTGCATTTTAAATCACTACTAAAGGGGAATGGTGATGGCCACGATTTAAAGTATGAAGTATAAAACATGGTGAAAATCTATTCTCGGTAGATGTATGACATATCAATTTACAATCGGTCTGCAGCCTGATATTTACAATTATATACATTTCTAGTTAATTCATCGCCATTTCCAACCATTCTATTCCCACTTATAGTATTAGAGACACCTGTTACTGTGAAGTACTTTGTATTAACAAGTCCTCTTAATTTAATGTTCTTTTGATATTTCTTAATTTGTTACTTCTCATCTAGCACATTCAAATATTTTTTTGCTACTATGATCTGATTGAATTTCTATAGTTTACTGATTTCGTAATAGTTTCGGATATGTATTCAGTCCAACATTTTATATTCCATGATGTACATATTATCACTCAATTCCATGTGCTGTTCTGGATATTGTCTATACTTTTATAAACTCTTATAAATGTACATGTAACTCAGCATCCAAATTATGGCCAAATGGTACCTCTGTTCCCATGCTCAAAATCATTCTGGATTCCAGACGTCTTAGTTGTACCAATTGATCTCCACCCCGTTCCGGGACTTTACTCATCTTGATCCCTGAGTATTTTAGAAAGGCGGGGTTGCTCTGATGATGTTGAGCGAAATGTGTGGCCATCGGGTAGCAAGGGTCCTTGTTTTTTATGGCCCGTAGATGTTGAAGTATCCGCAGTTTTAATTTGTTCACTGTGCTCCCGATGTAATACTTTCCACAAGGACATTGTAGTCTGTAGACCACACATTTTGAGTCACAGGTGATGTGGTCTTGTATAGTTTCCATTCTGCCATTTTGTAATCTGTAGCTTTTGATGTTCACTCCATGCATATATATATTCACTGAAAAAAAAGGTTTCACACACGTTATAGTTAGGAATTAGCATTCAAAAAAACCTTGCAAATTGGCTGAAAAAACCATAGCTTTCACACATGTTATAGTTAGCTGGACATTTCACTCATACATAACCATTGAAATTCCCCCATTATAATTAGTTCAGTTAACTATAACTCACACGCCCACAATGCACTGCTGATGACGTCACTGATGACATCTCAAATGGCATCACTGATGACATCATACTCAATGTCATCTAATGCTTCCACACAATCAGCATCCAAGGTTTCGTCTAGGAAATCACAGCTGATATCTACAGCACTCATTTCTTCCTCTTCATTCTCAGTACTTGTAAAAGGTATGTTCAGCTCTTCTATGACACTGTTACTGATTTTGAACTGTCTTCCAAATTGCTTTGTTGATTTTCCTTACTGAATTTTTTATGATGTAGGTCCTTGTACAAAAACAACACTTTATTTTATAATTTTTCCTAATACATAACACAAAACTAGCTTCCTCAACTATTTTGCCCTTTAAAAAATATTATACAAATACAATTCTGAACTACTTTATAAGATTATATAAATATAATTATTTATATGAATGTTCAGTTTTTAAATTTTCTTAAATTTTCAAACCAGTCACGCCTTATCACTATAGGAAAAAACTCAAGCTGTTATAATAAGCCATAGCAAACAGAAGTGTCCTGGGGGTGGGCACCCCGAGACACTGCAGGAGCTGGCCCTGGGATGAGGTGGTTCCACGCATCCCCCCTCCCACAACATACAGGGCCCCGGGGGGGGTGGTTTGAGGCCCCCCAACTATTTTTAAGAAAGCCCCGGGGTAGAGGTCCCCGGGGCTGGGTGTGGCCTTTGAATCCACCACCCATGTATTTTGTTGGAAGTGTGGTGGTTGAGCCCCTACCTATTTATTTTGTAGCCCCAGGGGTGGCGGTCGCGGGGATGGGGGGGTCCAGAAATAAAATGTAATATTTTTGCCACCTGGGATTTGGCCCCCCGGGGGCTAATTATTAAAGAAGCGTGTGAGCCCGCACTTTGTTTTATTTATTTTCTTATGGCAGGATCCAAGCACCCTGTGCGTATTTAGCATTTACAAAAAAAAACCAGAATTTGTGCCATGGGGGTCCTTGTAGGACCCCTTAAGCAGTTCTATCCGTCAAACGGAGGAACTTCCCCCTTTTAGGAAACAGGTCAAAACCTGGCTGTTTCCGAAGGCTTAACCTGCCGGACACCTCTCTCTGCTACTTTTGTGTTGCCTCTTCGTGAAGCTACAGCGCCAGGAAGCCTGTAAGGTGATAGCTGCGCTATACAAATGTCTTAAATAAATAAATAAATAAATAAAATAAATAAATAAATAGAGGGTCAGGGTATTTCTACCCTGCCCCCTTTATACATTTTGTACACCACTGATTTCTTCAGCCTCGCTCCTACCGAGGCACAAAATGGCTGCCAACACTTCCTTGTTTGGAGAGTTGTCAGACAGTTGACAGCCAATTAGCCAAATAGCATGCAGCTCGTGATCGGAAGTGTGCCCTCAGGGTGCACGGATCTACCCGGCCATAGATATATATGTGATTTTACTTTTGATTTTCTTAGCAACTACTGAACAGATTTACACCATTTAACCAAGAGTAATGACTCCGAACCAAGGGCTACCTCTTTGCCAAATTTGGTGTAATTCCGTTCAGCAGCTTGGGCTGTAGCTGCGATCAAAGGTTCCTATGGGAAATTGCATGGGGAAAACACATGTTTGGGACGCCCCTTTTTTCTTGGCCCCCACTTGACAAATCACCCCTAGACTTTCAGGATAGGTGCAAACCAGATTGGGCAATAAGTTTTGAAAATTTTGCGAAGATTTGTCAACCGGCGCCAAAGTTATTTCAAATAGAATGTTGCTGATTTCCTATGGAAAATAGTTCCTATCTATAACTACCTACTGGCGACTGCAGAAAAGCAGGGCACCAACATGGCAGTCCCAAAACGCGTAGCGTCTGAGTAATAAACTCTTGCTGCACTCGCAGTGGACTGTTCAAGTATGTGCTTTATTCGACTTTTGTTGGTAATATATATATATATTCACTGAAAAAACCATAGGTTATAGACCATATATAGTTAGGAATTTGCATTTACAAAACCTTGAAAATTCACTGAAAAAACCATAGGTTAGAGACCATATATAGTTAGCTGGACATTTTATTGACAAAAAACAAATGAAATTCCATATATAGTTAGTTGCACTAACTATATATCGCGCACCCGCAATCCACTGCTGATGATGTCACATATTACATCATTCATGACATGGTCAGTGACATCACTGATGACATCACTGATGACATCTCAAATGACATCACTGATGACATCACTGATGACATCTCAAATGACATCACTGATGACATCATCTAGTGTCTGTGTGTTTTTGTAAAGTTTAAATATGTTTTACATATTGAAGAATGAGTGGATGTATGGAAGACTGAGTGTGTGTGTGGCTGGCTGGGAGGTGTGTGACTCTGTGCATATCAATGTGTACTTGTATCAGTGATTGTATAAGAGAGTAAGTATGTGTTAGTATATGTGTGAAAAGTATGGTGTTCTGTGTTTAACTGTATAGATGAGGAAATCGAAGTGTGATTGATTCTTCACAGGACTGACTAGGTGTATGAGTGCATATGATAGTGTTGTAATAATGAGTGACTGTATGTATGAGTGATTGTATGGGTGAATGAGTGAATGTGTGTGTAGACGTAGGAATCAGTGAGTGCGTATGTAGTAACTGGTATTGGTGTGTCATGATGTCATCAGTGATGTCATTTGAGATGTCATCAGTGATGTCATTTGAGATGTCATCAGTGATGTCATCAGTGATGTCACTGAAGTATGGTGTTCTGTGTTTAACTGTATAGATGAGGAAATGGAAGTGTGATTGATTCTTTACAGGACTGACTAGGTGTGTGAGTAACTCCATGGATGAGTGGCAGTGTGTGAGTGTCTGCATAGGTGTATGAGTGCATATGATAGTGTAATAATGAGTGACTGTATGTATGAGTGATTGTATGGGTGAATGAGTGAATGTGTGTGTAGACGTAGGAATCAGTGAGTGCGTATGTAGTAACTGGTATTGGTGTGTCATGATGTCATCACTGATGTCATTTGAGATGTCATCAGTGATGTCATCAGTGATGTCATTTGAGATGTCATCAGTGATGTCATCAGTGATGTCACTGACCATGTCATGAATGATGTAATATGTGACATCATCAGCAGTGGATTGCGGGTGCGCGATATATAGTTAGTGCAACTAACTATATATGGAATTTCATTTGTTTTTTGTCAATAAAATGTCCAGCTAACTATATATGGTCTCTAACCTATGGTTTTTTCAGTGAATTTTCAAGGTTTTGTAAATGCAAATTCCTAACTATATATGGTCTATAACCTATGGTTTTTTCAGTGAATTTCATTGGTTTTTTAAAAGCTAATATCTATAGCTGTAAAATATATTCTTTATTACGTGACGTATCACGTAGCCACGTGAGACGCCTCATGACGCGTCGCATAACCGTGACTTATCGGTTCTGCAGCGCAAACAAAACCCGTAACGTAAGCGTGCCGGAGCACGCTTACAGATATATATATTTTTTTTAACCTTAATTAGACAAAATCCACACGTGCACATATCTTGAGGCCTTGCAAAGGCACATCAAACAAACAGTCCCTACAATTTTGCCAAGTTTGCTGGAAATCTATTCCCTTAATTTTTTTTTTACTGTTTCTCTTGGTTTTCCCCTTGTTACGCTTACCGGGACGCTACCCGGTACGCGAACCAGACGCTCCAAAAACACAAGATGGCGGACTCCCGTTACGCTGCCGGTTAGCTGCCCGGTTCGCGTACCGGGAAGCGCCTCTACTGCGAAAAATCGCGGGGGACTTTAATATCCCCCTCATAAATCCTAGGGGGTCAGGAGGGGTTTACCTTGCCCCCTTTCCTTCATTTCCCCCTTCTTTTTTCACCACATCTTGTCTCTCGAACCTACCGAGAGACAAGATGGCGGCCGCTCCGGACTGTTTACAATGTTGACAGCTACGCTGCCGGTTAGCTGCCCGGTTAGCTGCCCGGTGAGCTGCCCGGTTCGCGTACCGGGATGCGCCTCTACGGCGTAAAATCGCAAAATTTCTTGCCCCGCGGGGCACTTTAATATCCCCCTCATCAATCCTAGGGGGTCAGGAGTGGTCTACCTTGCCCCCTTTCCTTCATTTCCCCCTTCGTTTTTCACCACATCTTGTCTCTCGATCGTACCGAGAGACAAGATGGCGGCCGCTCCGGTTTGTTTAGAATGTTGACAGACACCGGAGAGCCAATCAGATTCGCTTCGCGAAGTTCCGTTACGCGTCAGGTACGCGAACCGGGGCGCTAACCGGAGCGCTGTCACAGATATATATATTTTTTTAAACGTTAATTTCTCAAAATCCACCGGAGCACATATATTGAGACATAGCAAAGGCACGTCGGGCAAACCATATCTACAATTTTGCCAAGTTTCATGTAAATCTATTCAGCCGTTCGAGCTAAAAGTGAGTCCAACCGCCCTATGGAAAAATGAATGGGAAAAACGCGTTTTGGGACCCCCCTTTGTTCTCGGCCCCCCCTTGACGAAACCCCACCAAATTTTCAGGGGCTGCTCAGAAAAAAAATGTGCCATTTTCCTGAAAATTTCAGCCAATTCCGTCCACAAACGCCAAAGTTATTAGACATAGAATTTTCAGAAATCCCATAGAGAAAAAATCCTAACTATATATACCCACTGGCTATCGCCAGTAGGTAATATACATATATAAACATATGTAATCTGCATATCTATATAAATATAAATGCATGCATACATATACATATATGCATACATATGCATGTTATTTACATGAAAGTTTTAAAAACACTAATAAAAGCAAAGCTAAAAAGCCACCTCATTACAAACAGAATGGCTTTAACTTAAACGAGGGCGAGATCTATTGCATTTTCAATGCTTGTTTACTTTGGTTCTATCAAGAAGGCATTCAGATGTGTCACACATTTGCCATAAATTCTGAATGTTAGCACTCTAGTTGCTCATTAGATCACTGTAGTAAAGCTAGTGCTCACCAGGGAAGTCTGCTGCTAATCATGGTTTGCAGCCATTTTCCCGCATTTTTTATCCCGCAGACTTTCAGTCCGCATACCATTATCCCGCAAGGTCATTGAGCTCGCATACCATTATCCCGCATTTTTTCAAAACGCATGTGCATTTATCGCGCATGCCTTTACAAAGAATTACGTTTTAAAGGCATGTATGGTAAATGCATTTGCGTTGTGAAAACCACGATGACGAGAGAGGTAAGTGGGTTTGTGTTAATTTTTTCGTGGGTTAGTGATTGTGTAGTGTAGTGTTGTGTAGTGTAGTGTTGTGTTAGTGTAGTGTGGAGTTGTGGTGGTTGTTTAGTGTAGGGTCATGCTGGGGGTAGTGTTTTAGGGTTTAGGGTTGTGTTGTAGTGTTTGCGTAGTGTAGGGTCATGCTGGGGGTAGTGTTTTAGGGTTCAGGGTAGTGTTGTAGTGTTTGCGTAGTGTAGGGTCATGCTGGGGGTAGTGTTTTAGGGTTCAGGGTTGTGTTGTAGTGTTTGCGTAGTGTAGGGTCATGCTGGGGCTAGTGTTTTAGGGTTTAGGGTAGTGTTGTAGTGTTTGCGTAGTGTAGGGTCATGCTGGGCGTAGTGTTTTAGGGTTTAGGATAGTGTTGTAGTGTTTGCGTAGTGTAGGGTCATGCTGGGGGTAGTGTTTTAGGGTTTTG
The DNA here is from genome assembly GCF_964263255.1 of Lissotriton vulgaris. Classification (NCBI taxonomy): domain Eukaryota; kingdom Metazoa; phylum Chordata; class Amphibia; order Caudata; family Salamandridae; genus Lissotriton; species Lissotriton vulgaris. Next base: position 980,076 of record NW_028240653.1, on the reverse strand, counting down.
GGTAGTGTTGTAGTGTTTGCGTAGTGTAGGGTCATGCTGGGGTGTAGTATTTTAGGGTTTAGGGTAGTGTTGTAGTGTTTGCGTAGTGTAGGGTCATGCTGGGGTGTAGTGTTTTAGGGTTTTGAGTAGTGTTGTAGTGTTTGCGTAGTGTAGGGTCATGCTGGGGGTAGTGTTTTAGGGTTTTGGGTAGTGTTGTAGTGTTTGCGTAGTGTAGGGTCATGCTGGGGGGTAGTGTTTTAGGGTTTTGGGTAGTGTTGTAGTGTTTGCGTAGTGTAGGGTCATGCTGGGGGTAGTGTTTTAGGGTTTTGGGTAGTGTTGTAGTGTTTGCGTAGTGTAGGGTCATGCTGGGGGTAGTGTTTTAGGGTTTAGGGTAGTGTTGTAGTGTTTGCGTAATGTAGGGTCATGCTGGGGGTAGTGTTTTAGGGTTTAGGGTAGTGTTGTAGTGTTTGCGTAGTGTAGGGTCATGCTGGGGGTAGTGTTTTAGGGTTTAGGGTAGTGTTGTAGTGTTTGCGTAGTGTAGGGTCATGCTGGGGTGTAGTGTTTTAGGGTTTTGGGTAGTGTTGTAGTGTTTGCGTAGTGTAGGGTCATGCTGGGGGTAGTGTTTTAGGGTTTAGGGTAGTGTTGTAGTGTGTGCGTAGTGTAGGGTCATGCTGGGGTGTAGTGTTTTAGGGTTTTGGGTAGTGTTGTAGTGTTTGCGTAGTGTAGGGTCATGCTGGGGGTAGTGTTTTAGGGTTTTGGGTAGTGTTGTAGTGTTTGCGTAGTGTAGGGTCATGCTGGGGGGTAGTGTTTTAGGGTTTTGGGTAGTGTTGTAGTGTTTGCGTAGTGTACGGTCATGCTGAGGGTAGTGTTTTAGGGTTTAGGGTAGTGTTGTAGTGTTTGCGTAGTGTAGGGTCATGCTGGGGGTAGTGTTTTAGGGTTTAGGGTAGTGTTGTAGTGTTTGCGTAGTGTAGGGTCATGCTGGGGGTAGTGTTTTAGGGTTTAGGGTAGTGTTGTAGTGTTTGCGTAGTGTAGGGTCATGCTGGGGGTAGTGTTTTAGGGTTTAGGGTAGTGTTGTAGTGTTTGCGTAGTGTAGGATCATGCTGGGGTAGTGTTTTAGGGTTTAGGGTAGTGTTGTAGTGTTTGCGTAGTGTAGGGTCATGCTGGGGTGTAGTGTTGTAGGGTTTTGGGTAGTGTTGTAGTGTTTGCGTAGTGTAGGGTCATGCTGGGGGTAGTGTTTTAGGATTTAGGTTAGTGTTGTAGTGTTTGCGTAGTGTAGGGTCATGCTGGGGGTAGTGTTTTAGGGTTTAGGGTTGTGTTGTAGTGTTTGCGTAGTGTAGGGTCATGCTGGGGGTAGTGTTTTAGGGTTTAGGGTTGTGTTGTAGTGTTTGTGTAGTGTAGGGTCATGCTGGGGGTAGTGTTTTAGGGTTTAGGGTAGTGTTGTAGTGTTTGCGTAGTGTAGGGTCATGCTGGGGTGTAGTGTTTTAGGGTTTTGGGTAGTGTTGTAGTGTTTGCGTAGTGTAGGGTCATGCTGGGGGTAGTGTTTTAGGGTTTAGGGTAGTGTTGTAGTGTTTGTGTAGTGTAGGGTAATGCTGGGGGTAGTGTTTTAGGGTTTAGGGTAGTGTTGTACTGTTTGTGTAGTGTAGGGTCATGCTGGGGGTAGTGTTTTAGGGTTTAGGGTAGTGTTGTACTGTTTGTGTAGTGTAGGGTCATGCTGGGGGTAGTGTTTTAGGGTTTAGGGTAGTTTAGTTGTTTAGTGTATGCTAAAGGCATATTCGTTCTAAAAGTTTTCGTTATTTTAATTTGCGGCCTAATAGTACATGCGGGATTTTTTTTGCGGACTGATGGTATGCGGGATTTCGTCATATATTCGCTAATCATACTTTCTATGGCAAAATGAACCCCCTCATTTTGTTCCTTTTTAAATTAAATGTTTTAAGAGTTACCACTTTATTCCAATCAAGATGGCTTCAGGTGTGCCATACCTTTGTAACAAGTAGGACTGTTAGCACTCTAGTTGTTCTTTAGAACACTCTGGGACAATCTGTCATTGGGCTATAGTTGGGCTACATCTGGCTGATATTTGGGCTACATTTGGTTTTTTGTCTCTGGTGGCCATCTTTGGGCTACATTGGGCTACATTGGGCTACATTTGGGCTCCAACATATATATAGCCCAATGTAGCCCAATTTATATTTTTCAAAGTTAATTTTCGTAAAAACCACTGGAGCCTATATCTTGAGACATAGCAAAGGCACATCGGGCTACCAGTCCCTACAATTTTGCCAAGTTTGGTGTAAATCCATTCAGCCGTTCAGGCTAAAAGTGAGGCCAACCGCCCTATGGAAAATTGCATGGGAAAAACACGTTTTGGGACCCCCCTTTTTTCTCGGCCCCCCCTTGACGAAAACCGCCCAAATTTTCAGGGGCTGCTCAGAAACAAAATGTTCCATTTTCCTGAAAATTTCAGCCAATTCTGTCTTCATAAGCCAAAGTTATTCGACATAGAATTTTCAAAAATCCCATAGGAAAAAAATCCTAACTATATATACCTACTGGCTATCGCCAGTAGGTAATATATATATATATATATATATATATATATATGTATATATATATGTATAAATGTATGCAGAGTAAACAGATCTGGGAAGAGGATGCTTGGCTTATTCAGATGTTTCTCTCTGTAACTGATTTTACCCCTTTAAAAATATGCCTCAAATTGCAAAAAGCTCAATTTTTCCCTCACATTTTAGCCCCTAGTTTTAACACTTCACCTTGCTATACATTCAACAGCTTCTATTGCAATAAAATGAGGTACAGGAGTTCCTGCATTTTCTGTTGAATACAACATGTTAGTACTGCAGTTGTTCAGTAGAACTCTCTGGTGGTAGTGCAGTTGATTACTACGGAGTTAACTGCCTGACTTCGGCTGGTGTTAGAAGTGCCTGTTTCACTCTATATGTTAGAATGTTTTACTGAAATGAATGAGGAAGCTACTTTAAGACAATGTGTCCTCATTTTTAGATTTCTAGTGCACTAACCATAATTTCTATGACAAACATAACCCCCTCATATTGTTAATTTACAGTAGTCCCATCTATAGGAAACTCCTTTAAGAGGTACAATTTGTTTTTTTAAACTTTATTTTGCAATTTTCAGTTAGACAATACAACCCCCCCCCCCCCATGGCATCTTGTAAAAAACCACACATTTGTTCACAGATCGATGGACTCATTATGGCACATTTACAGAGAATGACGACTTCTGAAATTATACAAGACAATGCAGTTACGCAGTGGAACATCAGCTTACTCTAGAGCACGTGAGAACATTTGGTCAGGAACAGCATCCTGCTCATATCCAGGAACCCCACCATGGGCCCCTCCCCCTTCTACCTCCGAGTCACACTCAGAGTAAAATTCCCCGCTTGTCCCCTCAGATTCACTAAGTGACGAGGACCCCTCAGCCACCAGTCCGGTCATACACATGGCTTACCACGCTAGCAAATCCTCGTTCAGTTTCTCATCCCTCCTAGTGCGTTGCATGTGCGTTTCCTCTGCCAGTGCCCATTCTTTCACATCTCTGAGCCATGCATCCACCTCCAGGGCCCGTTGTCCCATCCACGTAATGGCAAACCTGTGCCTGGTCAGCACTAGCATCAATTGTAACAGCTTATAGGAAAGTTTCCGCTTCCTTGGCTTCGGAACCAATGCCAACAGACAATGTATGGGCGTGAGCTCTATTCGGAGTTCCGTGGTGGTACCCACTCGGGCTACCACCTCAGACCAGAATTTCCCCACCAATGGACATTCCCAAGCCAGGTGCAAGAATCCTGCCCCCTGTGGTAAATAAGTTTTACCTATGCAATTTTTCCATATAATTATCAATACAAGATAGCTCATTAAAATGAGAGGCAGAGTCTGTGGTATCTGAGTCATACGGGCTTTAATATTATGCTTCGAAGCAAAGGATATTGGGTTCCATCACCACTCAGGTTCAGGAAGGGACATTCAACGTTTTATTAACATTACACATTATATATAGTAAGTCGTTACACTTGAATCCAATACAGTAGGCGTAACAGGTGAAAAGAGAGAGATAAGAACACATGTGCGTAAGAGGAGGCGTGAAAAGAGGCGTACACATGGGCGTGTGCTGTACATGTCAGAGAAACGTCACAAGATACGTCACATGTGGGTGGATGTAAAGTGAGAAGTTGCAGAATCAGCAGAAACCCTTCGCCTATATGCGCGCGCAACTAGTATGACGTGTAACTGGGGGCTTTGACTTTAGCACTAGTGGAGGAGACTGATGCCCGGAGTGTCAGGGCAACCTGTACCTATAGCATATCTGGTATCTGTTGTTTGGAGGATGTAGTGTCTGAAGTAAAGGTCTCTCGGGCAGGGGCCGTTCAATACCGAATGCTAGTGCATGCATACGTGTCTTGGTGCGATGCGTGGAGCCATGGGCCTACCATGGTAACGGGTTCAGTAAATCACTTGCAAGGAGGACAGGAAGGCCGGGCCCTTGCTCTGCAGCCGGGAGTATGTTTACCCATTTCACTAGACTGGAATTGTGTTTTCGAGGAGGCTGAGCAGATACCTGTAGGCAAAACATGAATTTGGCAGGCAGTCCAGGCCGAGCCGGGCACCGTTGCGCTGGCAGGAAGTAAGGCAGGGGTCAGGGATGCGTACAGCTTCGGAGACAGGAGAGATGAGGCAGAGATGCCTCGTTTAGGGCCTAGCTCGACTGGGCCAGGAAACATGGAGAAAACGTGTGCGAATTTCAGAAGTGCATCACATAAAGACGGTGGCACCGTATGCTTAGGAACACAATTAACGGGATTTCTTGGTATGGTTGGATAGTTAACATGTTAAGGATGGACGCAAATGTATTTGCGTCTCTCTAGCATGAACAGAACGGAGGTTACACGACATACAAGGAACATGGGTGCATGGATAGGGTGCGAGTTGGGGGACACTTTGGCTACCTGAAAATTTCTATTACCTCATTCCCTCCTTGGACCCTACTACACCCTTCAGGATATATTCATGAGACCATCTATCTGTTCATAGAGCATCATTTGTTCATCTTTCTTTATTCGGGAACGGGAACGTGTACTTGGACGGGGAATACAGACTGTGGCGCACAAGCCGCAAATCGCTGGCCCACATTGCAGACAGAGACAACAACTGAATACTATAGCCAATATTGTTCCTAGGAACGACAACAATTTCCATCCCCAGGCGGATATCACACTCCAGAACCAACCGGACCAAGACCAGGAGCCTGGATTCTGATGCATCTGATGGGCTATTTCATGAAGCCGAGTTATGGCCTTATACACGGATGGCGCGTTATTTGGAATAAACACGCAACAACTGGATCCGATGACTCTACAAGCTCCGCCCCTATCTGCCAAGATGACGTCAAGGACAAGGCGATTTTGAAGAACAACAAGTCTCATAGCAGACTGTTCCTCGGTCAGGTTACCTACAGCAGAAGCAGTCTCATTCACTACTGCCTCTAAAGTTCTGGTCAATTTTCGAATTAGTTTACTATTTGAGACAGTGCCTATGAATGGAAAGAATCCCTTATTGAAATCTATATATTGTTCTAATGTAGTTTCAGTCTGATCGACAATTGGGATCTTGATCTCCCTTCTATGTCTATCATGAACGAGATGTGAATTTCTGTGATAATCAGGCGGGGCTAGGAAAACAGGTGGCAATAGGAACGCAATATAGCACGTCCCATCCCAATCAGGGGGCAGATGAACATAAGCTGTATGTCCACAAATAAAATATGAATGGCGAGAGGCTTTTAAAGTAGACTTTCCTTTGTCACTGAATTCGACCACAGTATTACAATCACTGTGTCCTAAATGTACTGAGCCATTCTTTCTGACGCATAATTCACCCCTTACTGGCAAAACTGTAATGAACGGCAAGTTTGAATTAGTCTCGGACTGGACATTCAGGATCATGAGGTTGAGGGAGAAGTTACCTAATGCATACACTTGATTTTCTAGATCGGTCCCAGTCCTTTGTGGGAGACCGTCTGCATCTGGGAAACATGCTTTATTCATGACTGTATTCAGGTTCCCCCATATCCAATTGCCTTGGGAAACTTTGGACTTACTATCTAGGGAGGACATTAAAGAAAACCATGCACCACATGAACCATTATGTGTGAACGGGTAAGGAAAGAGAGGCAGAGCTCCCTTGTACTTCTGATAGGGAGGGAGTCGGCCACATACCCAGCAATTGGTGGCATTGCTGGTCTGGTGAGTGTGATGTAACATACGAATGAATGTATTATTGCGCATTGCTAATCGATAGGATAACTCGTGGGGAGGCAGGTCGCTGAAAGTGTGCTCCATAGTGTCATTAGAGGAAACATGTACATGTGAATCAAGAGGGAAAAAAACGTGTAACATTAAACTTATACAGATTATCGTAAGACTCAGAAGAAACATTGAGATCAAGGCAATTATGCATCCGCTGTGCAAAACTTTACAGTGCTTTTTCCTTTTCTCGTTTCGCCTATCTCTCTGACTACTGGGGTCTATTCTATACATGTCAGAAACCTGTCTAACCGCTTCACCCGGGGGGGACTTAAACAATTAAACGCTGTCTGACTTACTAGACCTCAGCTTAGCACAGTACTCCTCTTGGGGAGTTTTCTCTAGCAGGGGGAGTTTAGTATCAGTCTCTGAAAGGGGGCAGTCCTTAATTGGCAAGTCTGGACACAGTCCGTGAACTTTTTTCACATGGCTCGAATGGAGCCATCCCTTTCTCCCCTCAATTTTAACTGCAGTTCTTGTAGATAATAAAACCAATTTGGGCTGCTTCCATCTGGGTTCCAGCGGACTCTTCCAGTCAAAGTTCCTGATCAGCACCAGATCTCCCGGGCGGACTTCATGCGGTTTTACTTGGGTGTTGTCCGGAAAGGCAGCCGCGACCTGTGAACGACAAGATTGTAGTGCAGACATCAAGGAAGCTAGGTAATCTGTCAGCATACCACTGTCAACATCAGTAATTCTACGGGGCATAGGCGTCCCCCACATATTCGGAGGCCTACCGAAGACCACCTCATACGGGGATAGCCCTGTCCTGGAATGTGCTACCATTCGCATGTAAAAGAGTGCAACTGGCAAGGCAACTATCCAATCTACTCCTTTCTCGGCACAGATTTTTGCTAGACGTGTTTTCAGGGTCTGATTATGTCTCTCTACGAGACCTGCGGCTTCAGGATGTCGGACACAGTGGAACTTCCATTGGTAACCTAACAGAAGTGAAACCTGTTTCATAAGCTCGGACGAGAATGGCTGTCCATTATCAGAGTACACGACACGGGGCAAGCCGTACCGTGGGAAAAATTCACGAACCAGCTGCTTAGCAGTGGTCGGGGCAGTGTAATCTGGGACTGGATATGCTTCTGTCCATCGGTAAAGAGCACATACGACTACGAGGACATACTTGAATCTTCGACATCGGTCCATCTGGATATAATCCATCTGAAGGACTTCAAAAGGATGGTCAGGAGGATGAAATCCACCCTGTTCCACGGGAACACCTTTTCCGGGATTGAACTGACAACAGATCATGCAAGTACGCACTTTCTGTTTTGCTGCTGCTCGTAAATGTTTGTTGTACCAGAGATTCTGTAAGCTGTCTAACATGGCTTTCTCTCCTAAGTGTGCTGGACTATGTGCTGTGTTAATGATGATTTGAACCATAGAGTCGGGGAGGAACCATGTGGCCCTTCCCTTCGTCATCCATCCCTGATCTGTTTGGATCCCACCTTGTTCAGTCCATTTCTTGTTTTCGTCTGGTGTTGCATGTTTCTGTATGTCGAGTACATCTAGAATGGGATCCTTAACTGTCAGGCAATGTGTCAGTGTAGTCGGATCAGTCTTTGTCGTGTCAGTCGGGATTTCTGTCTGAGCTGTGAGTTTGGCTGTACGATCTGCAAGGTCGTTGCCCTGGGAAATTCTGTCAGTGACTTTGGTATGTGCTTTGCATTTCATAATGGCTATGGCTGTAGGCAAGTGTATTGCTTCTAACAGGGCCTGGATAAGGGGACCATGTTGGATCTTGGTACCGTGAGACGTTAAAAAACCTCTCTCTTCCCAAAGGACTCCGAAGTCGTGAACGACTCCGAATGCATACTGTGAATCAGTGTATATGTTTACTTTCTTGTTCTTGGCTAGTATACATGCTTGGGTCAGAGCTATAAGTTCTGCAGCTTGAGCAGATAGTGTGTCAATACGATGCCTATCTAAAACATCAGTTTCAGTGGTCACTGCATAGGCGGCCACTAACTCTCCTGTGTTTGTTCTCATACATGAACCATCCACGTAAAGTGTCAGGTCTGGATCGGGTAATGCAATGTCTGTCAAGTCTTGTCGGGGCTTTGTTACTGTATTAATGACTTCTACACAGTCATGTGGTGCTGGATCTGTTGTACTCGAGGGTAACAATGTGGCAGGATTAAGTATGTTGCAGCGTCTGATTTCTATGTGTGGCTGGAACAGTGTCAGTTCATAACCTGTCAGTCGTGCTATGGTCAAGTGTTGAGTCTGGGTTCGGTTCAGAAGTACTTCCACGGAATGTGGAACCTGTACTGTCAAGGGATGTCCTAACACTATTGAGTCGCTTTGTCTGATAGCTAGAGCTGTTGCTGCAACTGATTTTAAGCACGCAGGCAGAGCCTGGGCTACTGGATTCAATGTGCTGGAAAAATAAGCACAAGGCTTATGGTGTCCTGCTTGATCTTGTGTGAGAACGGACAACGCTGTGCCATCGCGTTCTGTGACAAAAAGTGTAAAAGGTTTGCTGTAACAAGGTGTCGCTAGAACTGGTGCTTGACATAAAGCTTTCTTCAAGTCATTAAATGCTTGTGTATGTTCCTGAGTCCAAGGGAGGACAGTCGAAGTCGCTGCCTCCTGTGTAGTCAACTGTATAAGTGGCTTGGCTAGAAATGCATACTGGGGAATCCATTGTCTGCAGTACGAAGTGAGGCCAATAAAGGCCCGCACTTCCTTTTGAGTCTTGGGTTGTGGCAGATGTGCTATTAACTGGATACGATCTGGTGTCAACTGTCTACCCCTCTTGGACAGCAAGTGCCCAAAGTATACCACTTGCTGGGCACAGAATTGGAGCTTCGAAGGGGACACCTTGTGCCCCTTTTCGGCAAGAAAAAACAAGACTGTCAGTGACGCGCTCTCGCAGTCACGTTCGGTCCGTGCTGTGATCAGTAGATCATCAACATACTGTAGTAGAGCAGTGTCAGTAGGCATGTGAATACTGTCTAGTTGTCGTTTCAGGGCTTGGCTGTAAATACTGGGACTTTCCGTGAACCCTTGAGGTGCACGTGCAAATTTAAAACTTCGGCCATTTAATGAGAATCCGAACAAATATTGGCTTTCCAGGTGAATGGGAACACTAAAGAAAGCGTTCTTAAGATCAATTACAGTGAAGAACGCAGCTTCGGAATCAATAGCAGTCAGTAGTGACGAAATATCTGGAACCACTGGGTACTGTGGTACAATGCATTTGTTGAGTTCTCGAAGATCGATCACCAGTCGATAGACTGGAGGTGCATTTGGGTCAGTTTGTTTAAGAATCAGAATGATTGGAGAATTACATATATTGGAGTCAGTTTCTACGACTACTCCTTGGGCAATGAGTTTGTCAATAATTTTCAGTAAGGCTACTACAGCCTCGGGGGCAATTTGTATTGTCGGATACGGGGCAGTACAACACCTTGCTTGAGTGTGACACGATAGGGAGTAATGTGCATACAACCTACATCAGTTGGACCTTGCGCCCATAAATGCTGTGGAACATTTTGCAATCTGACATCAAAATCTCTCAACACATAATGGCCCTTGAAATCACGAAGGAACAGTCTCACTCCTTCCGGAGAACAACATATAACAGCTCCTAGAGCTTTCAGTGTTTTAATACCAAGCAGGTTTTCAGGACATGATTTTGTAAGCAACAAATCTGTAGTACGGGACAACGGACCAACTGCAAGGGGAACCGGCTGTGATACTTCGTTAACAATAGGTTTTCCTGAAAATCCAAGGGAAACATTCTGTGAGCCTGAGAGGGGTGCCCCTGGAACCTCGTCATGACTAATGGTAGTTCTGCTCGCCCCCGTGTCAATCAAAAATGTTCTGCCTTTCCCTAATACCTGACTATGTACATAGGGACCATCTTGACCTACAGGAACCTCGATAAGGGGCAAGCCAACCTCCCTCTCCAGGCTGTTTCATGTGTACTGCTGATAATCGGGGTAATCTGACTGTGCATACTGGTACATTTGTGACGTGACATGTTGAGTTGCAGCAATAGGCTGGGGTTGGGGTACAGCTACTGCCTGTTGCTGTACATGCTGTGGAGGTTGCAGATTCTGTGGAATATTCTGTTGAACATTTTCTGGTCTAGGCGGACGTGGTCTTTCTTTAGTTTTGCCTGTAGCAATATTGTGTCTGAGAACGGCATAATCACTTATAAAGTGACCTGGCTGCTTGCAATAATTGCATTTTCCTTTAACAGGACCTGTAGAATGACTAGTCTGTGTGTTCTGCGTGTTACCACCCTTCTGACCATTTGCTGGTACAGACTGGGCAACTAGTACTTTCATTTTCGTGTCTTTCATACGCCTCTGTTCATGATCATGTTCCTCTCTAATTCTGTTCTGGTGGTACTGTAACATCTGTAACATTTGGGAAGGCGTATTAGCTTGCCATGTACTTCCTACTTTCAATACTCTGTTTTTGACCTGGGGCAAGGAATTCTCTAGTAATTTGGTCACGAAAAGATGTGGGAATGACTCGCTACTTGTTTTCAGGCCACTATTGATAATGAAACATTTCTCGAATCTCGAATAAAAATCACTAGTGTCTTCGTCTTGTTTTTGTTTGCAGGCTGAGATCGCATCCCAGTCTTCCTTTTTAACTGTCAATAATCTAGGCAAAACCTGTACTAATAATCCTGGTAGTGCTTTAGCTTTCTCCCCAAGACCTACACCTGGGGTTCGTCCATTTTCCTCGTCTTCTAATTCAGTCCAAATAATCTTTTTATCACCCACCTCCCATTCTTTTTCTTTCAGTTTTTCGTAAATCCCTGCTGGCAACAATACTTTTAGCATTTTAAGAATGTCGGGATACGTGTAATCTCCCATAAGTAACATGTCTTTTAATTCACGGTGGAAGCCTGCAGGATCTTTATCGTGACAAGGTACAATTTTCTTCATTTCCAATAATTCCATTTTAGTCAAAGGAGTGCATACGAATACGCGTTCAAGTGTATCATCTGGCTTCCGAATTGGATGTACTTCTCGTAAGGGGTTCTGTCTATCTAGGTGATATGGCTGTCTAACTGGGGGTGGAACGGAAACATGACGTGGAGTCAGGAAAGTTCTGTATTTATGACGTTGTTCTAGAATAATATCAATTAAATCAGTACCTAGGCCTCTCCATCTTCTCAGGAGTAAGTCTTGCAATAAATTATACAATGGACCTGGATCGGATTGCTGATTTTCATATAAGGTAATGAGATGTTGGGTCATGTATATACCAGCTAGTCGCTGTTCTTCTGGAGTAAGGCTTAAAAATGTTTGCACTACTAAATCATCTTGATATATACTGTCATCCCCGGCCCATTGGACTGCTGACCGGGCTAGTTCCTGATCACGTAAGGTATTGAGTTCATGATAACCTATTCTTTCTTTCAGTATCTTATCAGTAACTTGTAAAACATGTTCAAGAGAACATTGCTCTGGTATCGGGGAAAGGAATCGTTTTTTGTTTTCTGAACGAATGGATCTGTCAATAGTTCTATCAGAAGAATACTGTTTAGGGAGTTTCACTCTACCTACGCACGCTATTGTACCCTGATTCTCTTCTGGATTATTTATTTCTTCCTCCTCCTCCGAGGATTCATTCTTGTCTAACTCGGCTTCAGCCTTCTGTCTTGTATGTATTGCTACTATTTCTTTACGAATCTTTCTGGACATGGCATCTATACAGGTTTGTTTATCATGTTTACAGTCTGCAATATTTTGACTCCATTTTGTCAGTACATCCATCTCTTCCTGAACAACACCTGTCTGATCTTGTTCCCTTATCAAACAATTAATCAAGAATCTTAATAGTAAACCCTGTGTCTCAACTTTCTGATATGCCATGACTTCTCGAATACATTCTGGCTTCTCCCCCGTTCTAACAAAATGATATATGTTGTCTAGATGTTCTGGCATTTCTGGTAATACCATCAGATAATCTGTAACACGTCGTAGTCGTAACGAGGCTAACATCATATCTCCTGTCTTGCCAGGTACTGGATCATATCTACAATCCGTAAGATACTGTTTAAGTTTTTCATGAGGCATTGCTTTCGGAGTACGCTGTGTTGCTAATTCTCTCATTGTCACTCGATGTAATTGTGGTGGGGTGTGAAGTTGGCCCCCTATGGTACCTCCTGAAGCAGAACCGTGAGCATGACTTGACGTCATGGGGTGTGGGAAAGGTACTGTATCGGGGACTGACACTGGACCGCATCTGTAGCAAACGGAATGTGAGGACCAATAGTAGGGGGACCAGTGGCACCAGCAGCAGAAGGGGAAGTGACAGCAGGTGCAGGAAGTGAATCTCGTCGTGGAGGGGTCGTGGCTTGATCAGCCGGAACATGCTGCGGTACATTATTAGCAGGTTGTGCGGGTATATTGGTACATGCTGGAGCTACATCATCTAAATAGGAAGAAAGGAATATGTCTGCTGCGGTCTTTTTGTGACGGAGTTTAGTCGGGACCAATGGGGGTGGCAAGTTACGGGGTACTTCCGGGGTCGCTTTGGGCAGGCCCTCGGCCAGAACTGGATACATGCCTGTAATGAGTGCATTTCTTTGGCGGTCTAATTGTTCTAATCTGACCTGTTCTCCTTCCTCTATTAACTCTTTTTCTCTGGCTTTTTCGGATTCTTCTCTACTTCTCTCGGCTTTTCTGAATTCTTTTTCTGTTCGTCTGTGTGATTCTTTACGCTACAATTCTATGGCATCTTTCTGGGATTGTCTGGCTTTCTTTTTCCATAATGCTTCTTCCACTCTCATGATGCACTCGGCATCCCATGTCCCTGAGGCAGGCCATCTAAACTTCTCTTCCAGATTCTTGGTGTACTCCACCCATAAGTCTAAATACAGCACAGCATCTAAGCCGTGTTTGTGGTACATAAAATATCCTGGAGTGTCCCGAGGTGGGACGGGAACTGCTTCTTCGAGTATCCCTTTCCTAGTACCTATCTGGCGTAATTTTGAAAACAGCGGCATGGTCGAATTACCTTAAACGTGGACACAGTAAAACACAGTAATGAATAGCAAAACAGTCACTCATACCACAACATTAAAACACATTAAAACATGTTACCTGATACACAAAAACACATAAGAGCCAGACTGAAAACTCAAGTTGCAACACTAGAATACTGAATCACTGAATTGCTAGACTAGATGCACTGCTAAAACAGTACAGACCGGTCCCATAAGGAGACTCGTCGGACCGCATCCACCTAAGTGAACACGTCAGGACCAGATTGTGTACCCAAATCTGTCTTTACCGAGCACAAATTAATGAACCCGTCTAGATGCGTTCCCAACAACGGTACTCACCGGGAAGCAAGAAAACTGAAGGCCTCGGAAACTGGACTGGACCGGACTGCGTCAGGCGACGATTCTCCTATGCATGCGCTTCGGAACAGGTGGGCCTCTGGACACCTCGGACCTTGCTCTCTCGACTAGGGCTCTGGTCGGGATCCTCCGCATTCCTCACCGCCTCGTCTGGACGCCGGACCGCAGTCTCCGTCTCCCTCGTGGACCCGAGGGAAGATAGCGGAAAAACCTGCAAACGTGCACGGTTTCCGTCGGGGTTGTAGAAGGGGTCAAAGGCCGCGTGACTTCACCGGCGAGTGGGGAAGGGGGGGAAAGCCCCACGTTGGGCTCCAAATTATGTGGTAAATAAGTTTTACCTATGCAATTTTTCCATATAATTATCAATACAAGATAGCTCATTAAAATGAGAGGCAGAGTCCGTGGTATCTGAGTCATACGGGCTTTAATATTATGCTTCGAAGCAAAGGATATCGGGTTCCATCACCACTCAGGTTCAGGAAGGGACATTCAATGTTTTATTAAAATTACACATTATATATAGTAAGTCGTTACACTTGAATCCAATACAGTAGGCGTAACAGGTGAAAAGAGAGAGATAAGAACACATGTACGTAAGAGGAGGCGTGAAAAGAGGCGTACACATGGGCGTGTGCTGTACATGTCAGAGAAACGTCACAAGATACGTCACATGTGGGTGGATGTAAAGTGAGAAGTTGCAGAATCAGCAGAAACCCTTCACCTATATGCGCGCGCAACTAGTATGACGTGTAACTGGGGGCTTTGACTTTAGCACTAGTGGAGGAGACTGATGTCCGGAGTCTCAGGGCAACCTGTACCTATAGCATATCTGGTATCTGTTGTTTGGAGGATGTAGTGTCTGAAGTAAAGGTCTCTCGGGCAGGGGCCGTTCAATACCGAATGCTAGTGCATGCATACGTGTCTTGGTGCGATGCGCGGAGCCATGGGCCTACCATGGTAACGGGTTCAGTAAATCACTTGCAAGGAGGACAGGAAAGCCGGGCCCTTGCTCTGCAGCCGGGAGTATGTTTACCCATTTCACTAGACTGGAATGTGTTTTCGAGGAGGCTGAGCAGATACCTGTAGGCAAAACATGAATTTGGCAGGCAGTCCAGGCCGAGCCGGGCACCGTTGCGCTGGCAGGAAGTAAGGCAGGGGTCAGGGATGCGTACAGCTTCGGAGACAGGAGAGATGAGGCAGAGATGCCTCGTTTAGGGCCTAGCTCGACTGGGCCAGGAAACATGGAGAAAACGTGTGCGAATTTCAGAAGTGCATCACATAAAGACGGTGGCACCGTATGCTTAGGAACACAATTAACGGGATTTCTTGGTATGGTTGGATAGCTAACATGTTAAGGATGGACTCAAATGTATTTGCGTCTCTCTAGCATGAACAGAACGGAGGTTACACGACATACAAGGAACATGGGTGCATGGATAGGGTGCGAGTTGGGGGACACTTTGGCTACCTGAAAATTTCTATTACCTCACCCCCCTGCGCCGCATCTAGGGCCATTGTCTCTATCGCTGTCCGAGAAACGACTGATCGACTTCGGAGTAAGGTAGGCGCGATGCAGAAAGTTGAAGTGGATAAGTTTAAATCTAGCATTACAAGAGACCCTCCGCATGAGGGCCCCCACACGCTCCCTTTGACTCTGTGATAGATCCGCTCCCAGATCTGCCTCCCAAGCCGCCCATTCCGGCGGCACCGGCGGGGCAGAGTCCCGCTTCATAGCTGCATATAGCAGTTATTAGTCTACGTCCTCTTCCGCAGGACAATATAATATGCAATGTATGGGACATCGGTGGAATCACTGGACACTGTGGCCAAATTGAACGTACTATGGTGCGCAGCGCCTGGTAATGTATGTATTGTCCGCTGCCTTGGCCAAAGGACTCCACTGCCTTCTCATAGGTCACAAAGCTCTCCGAGGGATAAAAATCAGCCAGAACTATGCAGCCCCCAAGTCTCCACTCCCAAAAGGACATCTGGTGGTCCAACTCCACTATAGGGGCCAGGCACCAGAGTGGCAGATCTCTATGGAACGGGGCTGACCATTGCACCCGTTCTATGACACATTGCCAAACGCCCGCTGTGTGTTTGACCACATAAGGCAGTCCTGTGTCAGCTCCTGCCCCACGCATCAGCGCCCTCTGTAGTTCCTGGACTGTCGCCCTTCCAGCGAGCAACTGCGTCTCCCATACATCAGCGTCTGCAAACCATTTGGCTGCTGGGAGCAACTGTGCCACATAATAATAAAGATCAAAGCATGGGGCCTCCAAGCCGCCTTCCACGTAGGAGCGCACTAGGGTACGGAGGGCTACTCTGCTACTCCTACCTGCCCAGAGCAGAGAGGTGAGCAGGGTGTTGAGGGTTCGAAAGATCTTTGGATCTTGTTCTGAAGGACATACAATGTCCTTCGCAGCATCACCATTTTGGATATGGCCAGTCGCCCTATTAGGGACAGCGGGAGCGTGTTCCAGAAGGACACCGAGCCCCGGAGAGACGCTATGACCCGATCTATATTACGGACCAGGGACTGTTCCACGGAAGAGGCCACCTGAATACCCATATAGCGGAAACTGATATGCTCCCAGCGGAACCCTAGATCCGGCAGTTCGTCCTGGGGGACCTCCAAAAATCCCAATAATAGGACAATGAGAGACTTACTCCTGTTGATCCACAACCCCGACGCCACGCCAAAACGGTCAAGGTGCTGTAGCAATCTCGGGAGTGCCTCTCTCGGAGACGCCAGATAGAATAATTTGTAAAGAAGAGGAGTTTGATCCTTGGGTGCAGGGGTAGCTGGACCAATTGAAATATGAACAATAGAGAATTTGCTGGCCCCCACGTTGATACTTGTTTCAAATTTTAAGAAAACACAAACAAAGAAATTATCTTCTGCTTGTGAAGGTGTTTTATTTAAACCTTTTAGAATTTTATCAAGTTTCTTTATATATTTTCATGGGTGAGAAAGATACTTATAAACCACATTTATACATATATACAACTATTATACAACAAACATATATACAAATATAGACAGTTTATGTACAATCTTCTTTTTCAAAAGCAACGATTTCACAAATAATGACTCTTTGCGAAATATTTCTCACTTATATTTACCACAAAATGAAATAGAAGCACAAAAAGGCAACCAAATTATTATGAGAAAGGTCAATATCAACTTTGGAGAAAAAGTCAAAGTGATAAACAATAAATTCTTGTTCTCTTTCTTTTAGTGCCTGCCGACGCGTTTCGAATCTGGAGTAAAATTACAGATTCTCATCAGGGCTCTTTCATTAGGGTAATCTGAATAAAGAATGCAAAAGAAGATCATTCAGTAACTAGATCTAGATAGAAATGACTTGTTCTCCCCTTTTTTAAAACGGGACCTAGAAAATTTGGTGTGCGTCACCACCTTTTGTGCAGAAACACACAACATAAGACAAATGGTGCTAAAACATTGGCATCTTCTTGAAGAACTTGAAGTGCCTTTTCTACGCCCCATTTTTGCGTATAGGAAAAATCTAAGTATTGGACAACAGATTGTCCGCGCAGATATAAGGCTAACTAAACCCAAAAGTAATTTGCTATCACAATGGGGATTAAAGCCCATTGAAGGCCACCACATATGTGGTAATTGCGTGGCATGTGATTCTACCATTGAGGGCAAAACCTTCCAACACGCAAATACTATTTGGCCACACACCGGCTTTTCTAACTGCAGGACCAAAAATGTTGTGTACGCCATTGTTTGTCCTTGTCCCAAAGTGTACATAGGAAAGACGACCCAACAAGTCAATGCCCGCATGACACAACATAGATCACGTCTCAAAAATAAAGTTCTGACTGCACCCCTGGTCCAACACTTCATTGAGAGCAATCATGCGGATAATGAATTCCAGTGGACGGTCCTGTTCAGTATGAATCAAACTAAACCCGGCATTAACATAGAACAAGTGTTGCTCAGAAAGGAGGCTTACTTGATTTTAAAATTCAATAGTGCACAAACAGGCTTGAATTCGTTGTCAGAGATTTCGAGGCTGTAAGGCATTTGTAATCTCCACAACGATTGTCAAACTACTGGTACCATAATGCCTAGCGGCGGCTTAATATAGTGGAAGAGCCAAACATGGCCCCCGTAATGGTGGAAGGTTTGCTGCTAGAGGATGCCACAGTGAGAGGAAGGTGAGTGTGGGTGGGGGATACCGATTTTTTGCGATTCCCGAGTTTTGCTCCCACTAAATCCAAACAATTCCAATGTAGGTTTACAGCGCGATTCGACACGCTGTCTCCAACACCGCCGAGGACGCCGAATTACTGTCCCACGCTGCGGAATTGAAATAACAGAGGCGTGCCAGATCAGAGAGGATCAAAACACGTTCTCTGCAGTTAAAGAAAACAATACAGGTATGTCCTGCTTTTTTGAGGATTTTACCCAGTAGAATGTTACTAAGAAAAAGAATGGGCTTTCAGGAGCACTATTCTTTAAACCTTGCAGAATATTTTTGGAATCCCCGTGTTTGTGCGAAGAGCGAAACCAGAGTAAACGAACCCCCTCACGCTGACCACACCACTATAGGTATGGACTTATCGCTTTTTTGTCTGAAAAACAGGCTGTCGTTGTTGTTCCTTGATATAAATAGTAAAATATCCCTTACTCCGTACACTAGGTCTACAGTTACACTAAAAGGACCCAGGAATTCACTAGCTTCGTTACATGTATTGGACCCACGGGACCGCGTTGCTCACAGCTTAA
Organism: Lissotriton vulgaris; assembly: GCF_964263255.1. Taxonomy (NCBI): domain Eukaryota; kingdom Metazoa; phylum Chordata; class Amphibia; order Caudata; family Salamandridae; genus Lissotriton; species Lissotriton vulgaris. The sequence continues at coordinate 961,641 of NW_028240653.1, read as the reverse complement.
GGTAACATGCTTAGTGACATCCAATTCTAAAAGGGGAGAACAAGTCATTTCTATCTAGATCTAGTTACTGAATGATCTTCTTTTGCATTCTTTATTCAGATTACCCCCAATGAAAGAGCCCTGATGAGAATCTGTAATTTTACTCCAGATTCGAAACGCGTCGGCAGGCACTAAAAGAAAGAGAACAAGAATTTATTGTTTATCACTTTGACTTTTTCTCCAAAGTTGATATTGACCTTTCTCATAATAATTTGGTTGCCTTTTTGTGCTTCTATTTCATTTTGTGGTAATTATAAGTGAGAAATATTTCGCAAAGAGTCATTATTTGTGAAATCGTTGCTTTTGAAAAAGAAGATTGTACATAAACTGTCTATATTTGTATATATGTTTGTTGTATAATAGTTGTATATATGTATTAATGTGGTTTATAAGTATCTTTCTCACGCATGAAAATATATAAAGAAACTTGATAAAATTCTAAAAGGTTTAAATAAAATACCTTCACAAGCAGAAGATAATTCCTTTGTTTGTGTTTTCTTAAAATTTGAAACAAGTATCAACGTGGGGGCCAGCAAATTCTCTATTGTTCATAAGCCAGATAGAATAAGGCATCATCCGCATATAGCGACAATATGTTGCATGTGTCGCCCACTTGAATGCCCCACTGCCTCATCTCAGACCGCAACAAGACGGCAAAGGGCTCAATTGCGAGGGTGAAAAGCAGCGGCGAAAGGGGGCACCCCTGTCGAGTGCCCCGCTCCAACCGCCACTCCTCCGACCTCGCAGCTCCCAGACGCACCCTGGCTCTCGGGGAATTATATAGGATGTTGATCCAACGTCGGAAGGTGGGCCCAAGGCCCATCTTCCTAAGGACCTCCTGCAGGTAGCCCCAATCCACTGTGTCAAAGGCCTTGGCCTGGTCTATGGAGACCAATACCGGCTGCTCGTCCCTGTTGCTCACCTTGTGCTGGATATGATTCAGACTACGTAAATTCATGGCTGTGTTCCGCACGGGGATAAAGCCATATTGGTCCTGATGAACTAAGTGCGCCATATGGGGCCAAAAGCTTGGTCAGTATTGTAACGTCCGCATTAATCATTGATATTGGCCTGTATGGTGAAGGGTCATGCTTGTCCCCCCCCGGCTTCAGGAGCATGCATATTTCCCCTTGGGCCATACTCTGTGGGAGCACTCCGCTATCGAAAGCCTCGTGGAAGACTTGGAGAAGGAGCAGAACCAATACTTCCCCATATTCCTGGTAAAATTCTGACGGGAATCTGTCACTCCCCGGTGCTTTTGGGTGTGGCAGATGGGCCAACGCCCCCCGGACCTATGCCAACGTTAGCGACACGTCCAGCTCCTCCCTATCGGAATCTGAAAGGGTCAGCACTGATATGTCCCGCAAGTAAGGGAGATATGTGTTTTTCGAAACAGCAGGGTCCGCCGTGTAGACTTCCTGCAGATGGGACTGAAGGACCCCAAGGACCGCCCTCTCGGAATACACCACTTGTCCAGTCTTGCCCCGCAAGGCCACTATGCGCTCCGGAGTCTGCTCTCTCCTCAATATACATGCCAGGAGCCACCCTGATTTATCACCCTCCCTGTGAAGGCGCTGCCTGTATTGGCCCAATGTGTATTTATCAAGCCTGTCTAATACATCATGTATCCTAGCGCGGGCCTCCAATTCATCCTGCTGCTGCTGGGCACTGGGGTCCGTCACAAGCTGGGCCTGTAGCAGGGCGGCCTCCTCATTCTGGACTCCGTAAGTGAGCCCCATACAGGCTCCCCTTACTACCGCCTTCAGGGCCTCCCACCTAGTATCCGCCGATAAGCCCTCCTGCGCCCAGTTGAGCTCCACGTAATCACCAATGTCCAATTCCACTTGCGCCTTAGCTATTTGGTCTTGAAGTATGTCTACCAGAAGCCTCCAGGCCCGAGGATGAACCGTCGAGGGCCCCCATATAACCGTACACGCCACCGGTGAGTGGTCCGACAAAAAGTGTGCTTGGTGAGCAACCTCCACCTCCATAGTGAGCCCCGCATTCACCACTAGTATTCTATCCAGCCGGCTGTAAGTATTGTGTGTGGGGGAGAAGTAGGCGTATACCTTTTGTGTTGGGTGCCGCTGGCACCAGACATCCGTCACCCCTACATTTCTCATGACCTCCCCAAGCTTCACAGTCATACGGGGCTTTGTGCCCTCCCTGGGCGGGGATCTATCTAGGGCCGGATCCAATATGCAGTTGAAATCCCCACACCAGAGAGTCGGGGTCCCCAAATCGTGAACCAGTACATCCTGCAGTTCCCCATAGAAGGCCGGATCATCAATGCTGGGTGCGTACAAATTTAAAATAACAATCTCTCTACCGTCCAGCTTAGCCCGGAGGAGCAGGTATCGACCATTGATGTCCGCCTCCATATACTGCATGGCGAATGGCACCCCGGGGGCCACCCAGATTAAAACTCCCCTGGCGTACGTGAAGTAGGACGCATGATACATTTGTCCGCGCCATTTTTTGGCCAACTTCTGCACCCCATCATCCACCAGGTGGGTCTCCTGCAGGCAAGCAATGGAAACCCCATGCCTACGGAGGAAGGATAGGACCCTGTATCTTTTAGTGCATGTGCCCAACCCCCTCACATTCCAGCTCATGAACTTGTAACCCATATTGCATTCGCCATCACGCTCCACCCCACGCTCTCACTTCCAGATCCGCCCCCCAGTCGTGCCTGATCCTTGATACAAACAATGCCAAAAGCAGTCCCCTCAAACAGTCCCCCTAAACTCACCCCCCTCACCCCTCCCACGAGCAATATAGCGACAACCATAAAATATGTCCATATGCCCTTTCCCTGCCGGTGCCAGGACGCGCACAGCATCCCCAGTCACCTAACTTGATAAAGTTTACTCAAAAAACAAGAGTAAAGAACTCCCTCCCCCCACCCCGGCTCCCCGCAGGCCCAGGTCAATGCTTCTTCGCTAGGCTCAATCCAACAGTCATCAGGCATTTTACCCTCCCTCGTCCCCAGTACATTGCCACCCCATATTCCTCATTTGCTCTTGATGCCCCCTAGAAGGCCTTCCCCCCTTTTCTTTGTCATAATGTAAACAAAACCCCCCTACCTTCCTGAGGAATCACTTCAGTAAACGGACTTCTTGTCCCTCTGCACACACTCCCATTCCCCCCGCTATGCAGGCATTTCAAGAAGGGTCCACCGTCTCAGGGGTCCCAACCTCCACAGTCTCAGGTATCGCTGCCGCAGTTATTAACAATTCCCCTGGCGGGAGCGGCAGCGAATCAGGAACCAGCACTTCTTCATTTCCCACGGACGTTGAGGGCATCTCCCCACCTTCCCCTTCGGGGGGTTCCAGAAGCAAGGCACCATCAGATCCCAACAGCTCTCTACAACTCTCCTCCCTTGCTGCAGCCTCCGACCGTCGTCGTCTTTTGTTCCCCCGCCTCCTCGGGGCGCGAGTTCCCCGCTCGGCCTTGTTTCCTCCCTGCTCTCCGGGCGGCAGGTCGTCCCCACGAATCTCCAGCCATTCCCAAACCTCCTCCGCGCTCTTGATGAAATGGGCCTTCCCCTGGGCCAGCACCTTCAATTTGGCCAGATAAAGCAACATGTACTGTAAGCCCATCTCTCAGAGCTTCCGTTTAACTCCTAGGAAGGATTTTCTCTGCTCTTGGACTTGCTGGGTGGAGTCCGGAAATATGGAGATTCTGTTGTTTTCATAGGAGAGGTCCCTCGACTTCCTAGCCGCCTTTAGGATACAGTCATGGTCCCTGTAATTTAGAATTTTGGCGATCAGGGCTCTCGGGGGGACCCCCGGCCGTGGCGGTGGTACCACTATGAGCTCTATCACAAATACCTCAGAGAGACCCCTCGGGCAAAGTTGTGTTTTAATCCAGCCCTCTAGGAAGCGTTCCGCATTTCCCGCTTCTGCCCGCTCCGGAACGCCGAGGACCCAAATGTTACTGCGTCGCGCCCTCCCTTCTGTGTCTTCTGCTTGTCTCACCAGGGCCCCAGTCGTAGCCTTGAGTTGATTTACAAAAGGGGGTGGTGATGAACAGAGTGTCTGAATTGAGCAGACCACTCTTACCCAGTCCAAAGATCAGGGCTTGATCCATCACCGTTATTTATCTCACTGCCCCATCCCAGCTCAGAACCTGGCTATATGCAAATCAGTCTGTCCCTGGCCCAGTGCATCATGGGAACAGGGCAGACTAAACTACCAAGCCAATTCTTTACCAGAAAGGAGCCAAGCTACCGGGGACCGGTTTCTGGCATTTCAGCCTCTTCGGCCCGGCTTGCTTGAATCCTGATGGAGCAGTGAGAAAGGGACTCATGTCTGAGTATACCCTGCCACACCTATAGTGGCCAAAATCGATTTACAAAAGGGGGTGGTGATGAACAGAGTGTCTGAATTGAGCAGACCACTCTTACCCAGTCCAAAGATCAGGGCTTGATCCATCACCGTTATTTATCTCACTGCCCCATCCCAGCTCAGAACCTGGCTATATGCAAATCAGTCTGTCCCTGGCCCAGTGCATCATGGGAACAGGGCAGACTAAACTACCAAGCCAATTCTTTACCAGAAAGGAGCCAAGCTACCGGGGACCGGTTTCTGGCATTTCAGCCTCTTCGGCCCGGCTTGCTTGAATCCTGATGGAGCAGTGAGAAAGGGACTCATGTCTGAGTATACCCTGCCACACCTATAGTGGCCAAAATCGATTTACAAAAGGGGGCCAGGGTCAGACTAATTTGCATATAGCCAAGTTCTGAGCTGGGATGGTGCAGTGAGCTAAAAAACGGTGATGGATCAAGCCCTGATCTTTGGACTGGGTAAGAGTGGTCTGCTTAATTCAGACACTCTGTTCATCACCACCCCCTTTTCTGAATCAATTTTGTCCACCTTAAGCGTGGAAGGGTATACTCAGATGTGAGTCCCTAGCTCATTGCACCATCAGGATTCAAGCAAGCCGGGCCGAAGACGGCTGAAATGCCAGAAACCGGTCCCCGGTAGCTTGTTTCTCTCCCAGTATAAGAATTGGCTTGGTAGTTTGGTCTGCCCTGTTCCCATGATGCACTGGGCCAGGGTCAGACTAATTTGCATATAGCCAAGTTCTGAGCTGGGATGGTGCAGTGAGCTAAAAAACGGTGATGGATCAAGCCCTGATCTTTGGACTGGGTAAGAGTGGTCTGCTTAATTCAGACACTCTGTTCATCACCACCCCCTTTTCTGAATCATTTTTGTCCACCTTAAGCGTGGAAGGGTATACTCAGATGTGAGTCCCTAGCTCATTGCACCATCAGGATTCAAGCAAGCCGGGCCGAAGACGGCTGAAATGCCAGAAACCGGTCCCCGGTAGCTTGTTTCTCTCCCAGTATAAGAATTGGCTTGGTAGTTTGGTCTGCCCTGTTCCCATGATGCACTGGGCCAGGGTCAGACTAATTTGCATATAGCCAAGTTCTGAGCTGGGATGGTGCAGTGAGCTAAAAAACGGTGATGGATCAAGCCCTGATCTTTGGACTGGGTAAGAGTGGTCTGCTTAATTCAGACACTCTGTTCATCACCACCCCCTTTTCTGAATCGTAGCCTTGAGTTGAGCAACAGTATGTTTGAGGGTCGCCACCTCTCCTTGCAGCTACGTGATGTTGCCCTCTGCGTCAGAGACTTGGTCGGCTACCTTCCTTAGATCTGTCCGCAGTAGGTTGACATCTAAAGAGACCGTTTCAATTTGTCGCTCCAATGCCCAGTGCGAAGCCTGGATCGCCTTCAAGAGCTCTGTGCGGGTGGGCTCCCCAGGCTCCCCTGCCCCCTCGTCCTGCCCAGTCTGTCTCGTGATCCTCTGAGATGGGAGCCTTTGAGTGGCAAACTGCGTAATGGTGTTCTGTTGCGTGGATCGCAACATTTTGTCCTTATGCATTGCTGACATCTTGAGGCCCTCCGTCTGCACCCGGCGGGCCATCAGACCGTCCGTGATTATTAGTTTTTCCGCCTTCTGGGCAGCGTCCGATTCAAGGCCCCAGGGTACCTCAACGCCGGCCGGCGTTGGTCAGCCGTCTCCACCCGTTAAGGGACGCCTCCTCTGCTGCCCCTCTGGTCTGTGTCCCCCGGTCGCGTGTCCCACTTGGGTGTTCAGGGGGAGAAGGGGCCTCAGTCAGGTCCCACAGCCGCTTCCTGGTGCGCTTTCCAGGGCCTGGTCCAGAGGGGGACACTGTCACTGTTCTCCGTTCCAAGCAGCCAAGGCAAATGAGGTTGATGGGGCCCGCACGAGGAGCTTCACCCACCACTGCTCACCGCCGTCTCACATGCCTTGCTCATACACCCGGGGACCCAAGGTGACTCTAGGGCCCTCCGAAGGCTCCTATCCTGGCAGCATCTCCCTTGCAAGCTCCAGGCAAAGTGGGCGTCGCGCCACGACACTCAGGGCTCCCCTCCGCTGCAGGCCACCTCCACAGGTTCTCCGACGAGCCCGCCGGAGGCTCCCGCAAGCTTCACAGACTCTGGTCTTCCCCACAAGTGGCCGGGTCAACGCTGCCTGCTCAGGAGCTGGGCCAGGTCGCCCAGAGCACCACCCGGTCTCACTGCTGCGTGATTCCAACTCCCGGGGACCCAGGAAGGCACTAGGGCTACCGCGACCTCCCCGCCCACAGCGTCCTGTCCACAAGTGCCGGACTCGGGAGGCCTTGCTTCTCCTCAACTCAAGGGTTGTAGGCCTAAATGCGGGGCTCCACCCCTCTGCAGTCCGTCTCTTTCGGTCCTCCGACGAGACCATCAGGGACCCGGGCTGTCTCTTCTTGCTTCGGCTGGACCTCTGCAACTGAGCCTTCCAGCAGCCCACAGGAGGAGCCGGGGCACCCACACGATTTCCCGGCCTCCCTGCTCCGAACACCCACCGGCCGCTCAATTTCCAGCGGAAGGGGCCCCGACGGCTCGAACCGGAGCTCCGCTCCTACTCCCGGTGCCGATGCGTCTCAGGGACAGGATCCGGTGAGTCCGCGATGTTCCCCCACTCCCCGGGTTCCGGGATACCACAGGGTCTCTTCCAACAGACAGGGTCTGTCTCCACTGCTGGGCCACGATCCTCGGACTCGCGTACTTCGCGGTCCGGGGCTCCGCGTCGCCGTAACGTCACACGGCACCACCGGTCACAGGGCCCACGAACTCGGTCCCCGAGGCACTCCCCGTCATCAGGGGGTCACGATGCTCCCAATTGTTCCCTACATGAGCCCATACAGGATCTTTAAACAGGATTTCCAGGCCAGATAGCCGGGAGCCGGAGGAGCTTACGTCCTGTCGGCCATGTTGCTTGGCCACACCCCCAAGAGGTACAGCTTTTGATTTAATCAAGTTGGCATTCAGGTTTACCACACTTTTGTCACAAATTCAGAATGTTAGCTCTCTAGTGTGGCAGGGATTCTGCACAAACACAGAACTATGCACAGGATTACTGGAACTTGGTGTATAGGGACTGGGTCTTCCTACCACCTTAGTACCCATGAGCCCAGGACCGACTAGATATAGTATCTCACTTGCTCTCCTATTCACTTACAGAGAAACAAATGATTAGACACACTGATTACAACACTCCCAGCTCTCTCAGGAATCACAGTGACAAGACACACCCTATCACTCGCACTCTTGTACTTGTCCACAATAAGATCTGACACAAAACAAATTAAAATGTTTATTTTAACTAACATGCCCAAACATGAAGTATACCTGCCACCAAAAGCAGGAAAATGCATAATACAAATATAGTCAGCATAGAAGTTGGTCAATAGATCAGGAAGGAAGCTATCATCATAGAAAGACAATAGAGTCTAACCTCCCTCCTCCTGCTACGGAGCAGTAGTATTAGATGTTAGAAAATCTGTGGGCCTATAGATGGTAGATCTACTTCATAGGTGCTGTCTCGCTCTTCTCCCTGGAAAGGTCCCTCTCCAAGTGTGTGCTACCTATTCGTGTATTTTAATAAAACCCAAGTACATTTGTCCAAACAACAGCTGCATTGGTATGTTTTGTCTAAGGGCTGGCCAGAACAAAATAACAAGGGGCATTGTTTGTTCGACCTTGCACATAATGTTCAGTCAAAATCCAAGGAATATGCAGAGAGTGGACACAGCAATGAGTTCTCATGTAAAAGCTGCAATAAAAAATATTGCAGAAGCAAAGATGTTTTGTAATGTGTGCAAAGAAGCAGGCAGGCTGCACATGCTCATGGTCACTTGTGTATTGTGTATTGGCATTTATATAGCGCACTACTTACCCGTAGGGTCCCAAGGCGCTTCGACCGCTGCGAAACCCTTCCTGGCTTCCCTGAGAGATGGTCCCTTAATGGGTATCTCCAGGGTGAGACCAGGCATCCCCGGCGGTCTGGTGGGGCCGTTAGTGAAGATGAGGCAAGCTAATGCCCAGAGTTGCCGAGTGTGATCGCTGATCAGAGTGGGCACCGAGGCGAGAGAATTATCGAGTCCGCTGACCCTGGTCCAGAAACCTGCCGCGCCGGGAATCGAACCCTGGTCCCGGGCCGTCCTCTGCTCTCGGGTCTGCCGCCTCTAACCAGTGAGCCACACTACTTCACTACTACTTGGTGAAGATGACAATGTCCCTACGGGCCATGTGACACTAGGGGGTCCATTAGGCCCACCACCCTATCGGTAAACGGGACCGCCAGCCTTAAGGGCGGGGGTCCCAATGCCAGTTTTAGGATGTGCCCGCCACAGTGGCGGGCACATCCTGCATTTCTAGCATTGTACCGCCCGCCACTATGCTAGAAATGCATTTCTGCATTTGCATTAACAAAGCGGCAGGCACCGTTAATTCAAATGAAGAGGGGTACCACAGGTAAGCCCCATGTGCAATACACCCCTCCTTCACTCTGAGGGCCCATAGTGGGCCCCCAGAGTGAAGACCGCATGCATTACCGTGGCGGCGATGCATCACCCTCAGCCCATCATAATATGGCTGCTTGACACCACCACCATACTAATCATTTTCCGCCCCAGCGGCAATGCGACTGGGGCGGAAAAGTGGCAGGCGGTGTTTTGCTCCGCCGTGGTCCCCCGCCTTTCTAATATGGCGGGGGGAATACAGGGAAGGATGGCGGGCGGATTGCCCCCGCCAGGCTGGCGGTGGCTACCGCCAGCCTGGAGGGGGCAATCCACCTATCCAATCCTAATGGACCCCTAGTTGTTCATTAGACCTCTGTGGTGAAGTAGCAGTTAACCTCTATAGAGGTGATCGACAGACTGCTGCTGGTGTTGGAAGACTATGTTTCTTTACTGACATGAATAAGGAATATATTTCAGAATGTGTAGACAGTGTGTCCTCATTTTAGCTTTCTAGAGCACCAACCATCATTTCTATGATGAAAAGAAGCTCCTAGATTTCGTGCTTACTGCATGTAAGAAACACTTTCAGTTTCAAAGCTTTCATTCCAGCATATTTTACATCTGTTCCTGAACAGAGTAGTAAATCTGAAATTTTGCTTGACAAAAGTGAAGTTGTAATGTTGGAAGTGAGAGTGGCAGCAGAATATTTTGACAAGTCCTACAGTTCATGGGAATGTACACAATGCTGTAGACTTTGAGAATGAAATAGTCCTGCCAGAGTGCTGACACTAGAGAACTGCAGATAGTGAAAGAAACACCCCCTTAATAGGAATGTAGATATTTCTGAAACTAACGACATTGTTCAAACTGTAGATGATCTACAAGGTAAAGTGGATAAAATTAGTAAAATAGGTCAGAAAGATGAAAGGAATTTGAAGAAGCTTAGGTATCCAAGTATTTCAAAGGGGAGAAAAGGGGTAAAGAAATCTGACTGGTGCAACGGGTGGCACTGCTGAACTGGGCAGAACAGGTAGGAAGAGTCAACTGTTTGGAATGAATCATTGGATTGAAAAGGGTATAGAGGATCAGATGGGCTTAATATGGTAAATATTCTAGAGGGTCAAGACAAATTAGTGCAAAATACTGATAAGGCGCTGCTCTTGAGGGAGTCAATAAAGCGTTTAATGCACATACATAGAGGAACAATGAAAAAAGACCACATGCTCTCATTATGTCAAACTTTAAATAAGTTGATGGAAACCGGTAAAAGTATTGATGTTTTTCCAAAACCATGCACAATATTTGTAGACAGTAATATAAACACCCAGAAATAATTAATTTCAATACAGGTCAATGTGAAAGACTGCATTGACAGTAACTGCAAATGTATAGAAGCCATAAAAAGATGGTGAAAGTGTCTAAAGAAGACCATACCTCAGTAGTTGACATAAATATTAATCCTAAATCTGTTTAAAGATCCCCTTCTGTTCAATGTCACAGGTTCCATCTAATGGGGAATAATATTGCTTTGGTCTCTAATGTGCCCCTGTCACCAGTGTAGGCATGGTATACCTGCAACACAGAAATTGAAGGTTTTGAATGATTCTTTTGTGTAATTTCGATGCTCTGCCTCCCGTCTATATTTTGATAAGAGCACACTGAGGTACCATGAATGTTGTAAAGTTTAAGTTGTTTCACTGTTTAATTTACTGCATATATGTGGTTAAAATGGTTTTCTTTGCAATGTAAATGTTTGGTGCAATTTACATTAATTCCAGTTTTCAAAAGCTGCATTTTTAAGGCACAGTACAGCTACCTACTGATTGCACATTGTTGAACAGGTCACTTCATACTTTTTCCCCATGTGTGACAGTTTCTATTCTGTTACTCACGCCTCAAGAATGGTGGGTGTAGTTACACAAGATACACATTAGTGCAATAGTTAACATATGACACTGGAAGAATTACTTTTGCTTTCTCATGCCTGCACTGCCAAAGTCTTCTCAGACATACTAATTTACAACAGAATGAATACAATACCTCTTGCTGGTTACTTTGGTTTGATGAAATGTGCTGGATTATCACTTCTGATAATTAGTAAAAGACATTCCCTGAAAATTTCTTGTATGATATTTATTTTGCTCTTATGTGAAAATAAGTTTTTAAAAACATGACATGACCACCTTCCATTTGCTAACACAGCAATAGAGTTATTTATTGTACATATATCAAAGCACATGTAGATATACAACTTTTTGCACACATACCGGTAAAGGATTGGTGAAGGCCAAAATATGCAACATTACCTACTAAACAAACACTTTGATACATATGATATGCTTTATGCCTTCGCTGCCACATGCCTTACATGCTCATAATATCCTATGAAGGGCTGCAATGTGCCCAGGTCTAGATACCATTAGTATGAACACACTAGAACACACTAGAACGTGCACCATGGCCACTGTAATGCTAGTAGGTCCAAATATGCTGAAAAGAATCAGCATATGGCCTGAATTTCCACCCAAATGATTATTATTATCTTGTTGCCTCAGTGTCCATTCCTGTTTGATTGAATGCCCACATTTCTCAGTTTCTTAACCTCTATATTTCAAGCTTGTCCATCCCCATGTTCTCTAGCTCTCTGTCTCTTGAGTCTAGATGTAAACAATTAAACATCCCCAAACTAGTTCAAGCTTCAGTACTCACACTCCTTCTTTGTCTTTTCTACATATTTTCATTCTCTCGAGCTCCTTCTCACTTGTTTGCTTGAGTTCTGACCCTTGCTATGCACATCTTCGTCTTTTCCTATTTATTTCTCCCTTCTGCCTCATGCTTTCTTTCATGTTTCCCCTTTCCCTTCCCTTTTGCTAATTATTTTGTTTGTTTCTGTTCTGTTTTATTCTACCATCCTCATCTTTTTATCCACTCTCCTATTTCCCTGTATTTGGTCATTCTGTCTGCTTCTTTCTCGTATTTTTCTTTTTTCCTGAATGTAAGAAACTCCCTCCCTTTCATCTCTTGCTTATAGCTCGGTTGTGGTCCTGTATGCTCTTAGGCACACCAGGGTGTGGAAAGCGTTGGTTGTATAGCAAATATCTTCGGGGAATGTACGTACCGTTGTTGGCTTTCGCTAGGAATTAGACTAGGTACAGGATGGAGGTGATGTCAGCTTTCTTTAGGACGGACAGTCATTCAAAGCCTTGGAAGAAGAATTGCTTCAGTGTTTAAAGTCTAAAACATGAGTTTGCTGGATTAGATGATGGATGCGGTGCTGAAAGGGACTGTGATTTCCCAAAAAAGTTGTGCTGGCGTTAGACATGCAGACCAGGTGAGAGGCAATATTCGGAGAAGCTGAGACTGGGCAGTGGTTAGTAGGTAGACATTGTTAATAGTAATAATATGGTTCTTGTAACCGAAATAGAGAAACTTGATGATGATGACTAAACGTAGACTGCTTAATCTCACAACCCTCTGAGAGTGGAGGTCACCAGGAGGTTCTGATCATCTAGGGAGCTGCAGAGCACTAAACCACATCCTAGTCTTCGAGCAGGATGGTCCTGTGCCTTTAAGTCCCTTGGGATATGGAAAGTAAGTTGGCCAAGCTACGTGAGATGACAATGGAAGTTGCAGAGCAAAAAACCTATAGGGAGGAAAGGCTAAATCCAGATGAAAGTGAGCTGCACAACGTTGAAAGATAGAATATAAAATGACTTTTAGGGGTTGGAAACCTTTGCTCACTAAACAACAGATTATCCCCATTAGTTAATGTTTAATTGTAAAAGCAGACGTGTTGTAAATGGGTCTTTCCTGCTGCCTTTTCATCTCGCATCTTCTTCCCAGTGCTGATAAAGTTGAGGAACACACACATACCGAGACAGGCTGGGCACTGTGAACTGAATATAAATACTTTGGGGAAATGTTTTTCCCCCTTTCTTATCGGAGCCTCATAAGTAGAGATCACAGACCTTGAATTCTATTTCTAACTGCTTCGGAAACAAGTTTTGGTTTTAGGTTCTGCTGCCTGGAATCTGGTTGACCTCCACTGTGGTCTTTGGGTTGAGCCAGAAACCAGAAAGAAGCTTTTTGGTCGGGGTTGGCCTGAGCATGGCTCTCATTCTGGCAGGGGCAGAGCGCTGGAGTGTGTATCACCTGCACAGTATGAGAAAAGTGCCCACTCCCAATTAAAGCAATGCATACCCTCCTAAATTAGGATGCAGGTTATCGCTTTTTCAGCTAAATTACACCCTACACTCTTCTCTCTCTTCCTACAGCTTTTTGGGGAAGCAGGGTATTTTTCTGAAACCCATGCCTATCAGCTGCTGCTGGCGAGGCTGCCGGACAGCAGTGCCCTGCAGTGGTATGTGTGCTACTGCAGCAACATCACCCATTTAAAGCTGCCACAGTGCAGTAAGGTCAGTCATCTATGTCATTATAGATTTTTCACTATGTTTACTACAGCACTCCTGAAAGTCAGTAGAGCGCTAAAAGGTGGTAGAGCACTTGGCACAGAAAAGGAAAAATGCCAACAGTTGAAGTATAAAGTTAGCAAATGAAAACGTTACAGTTAAGGAGTACAGAAACATGGATAAAGTCAGAGTCTGGGATAGGAAATGCATGCCTTATACCATCAAAACGGGTGCATGTGCAGATGAGAAGATACTGTCTCAGAAATTCGCAGAAGGAAAGAAGGTTTGATTGGGTTCTTAGCTGAGGAGGCAAGCACTTGCAGAGGATGTTTGCTGCACCAGTAAAGAACTGGGTCTGGGTGTCTAGCTATACCTTGTCTTTGATCCTGAGGGTGAGCCAAGACCCAGAGATAGTCAGCAGTTTACCAGATAATTAGATTTCTCAGTTAGAGGAATGTGTGTTTCAGATTTTAAATTGAATTCTGGCTTCAAATGAAATCTGGTACAAGGCACTCAAACTGAGGTGATGCGTTCAAACTGACCCTTGTTTAGGATAAATCTGACCAGGTCTGCATTTCGCGTTTTACAACACTGGCATATTGTAGTAGGGTACAGGCTCGGTGGCTGCTTTCAGATGTTGATGGGCAAACATGGCGCTCATCTAATTGGTCTCCTTCAGTGGCGACTGGTGTGAAAATGTTTTTAAATTTCTTTTCACGGGCCTCTGTCTGGTCACAGTATGGATAACAGCCTTGCTCGGCGCTAGATAAGATTGGCGAACACCAGCCCAAATAGTGGCACCGCTGTTTAGTTGAGAAATAATCGAAATGTGTGGGCAGCTACTCTCAGTTCATTGGGGGTCAAGAAGTAGGTGATTTTCTTGTGCTAGAACTTGGGGTGATGAGGATGAACTTTGGGGATTTGAAATGAAAAAGTTGTTTGCCATCCTTTGTTGCAATATCAAGAGACATAATTTGAGAATTTGAGGATGAGAATGTATTTTTTGGAAGATGTTTTAACTATCTTTACAGTTTGTCTGCCTAATGGTAGATGGTGAACTTGGATCCCACCAGTAAAGAGATAAGGGGTATATGTTAAATAATGTTGGAGCCAATAGATATGTTTGGTGAACACCAAACATAAATAATGAGTTGATCAAGGTGGTGTTGCTGGTCTTCAATACCTGGTCATTATGAGAAAAAAAGAGAACCAGTTCAGTATTTCATAGTGATGACTCATTACATGATCAAGCACATTTAGCAATGTTATTTTTTTCAATATTTCTATTTTGGTTGCTCTTTGGCAATCATTTTCTGTATCCAGCCATTTTTTTTATTGCCAATATGATATCCATTGATTTGTTTAGAATATTGATATGTGTTTCTTGCAATATTAAGAGCAGCTGTTTTGCTTTATATTCTCATCTCAGTTACGCTGTTATATGTAGTATCTAGTAGCAAATGGATTGCCTATTTGATATACATAAGCACAGCCACTGCTTTTGTTCTTCATCGGTTTTGATTTTTATTTTGTCTCCATTTTTCTGTCATCACAGATGATCAATGCCCCCCTTCGGATAGCGTGGATGTGGTCAAGCTCAGGAGGCTGTTTAGTCTAAGTAATCAGCTTGTTAAGCATCCAATTATGGCTTTGAGTAAGGAATTATGGGTCCATTATAGTGCTTGGTGGGCAGGGTATTCTGCCACAAATGCCTGTCAAACTCCCAGTCTTCCTGCTCTACTATGAGTCGGGTGTACGACACGTTTCTAACGGTGGTACCCGCACTGGCTCTGACATCGGGCACCTGCACCAGTGGCCGCATGAAGTAGGAACATTCGTGATAATAGAATATGACAGATACATACCTAATAATTTTACACACAACATTTGATTACCCTTGTGAGGCCACTGACATGCTGGCAGGAGAATGCAGTCTTGATTGATAGTCAGTGAGTAAGCTGTTATCAATAAAGTATATGATTAGTTATTTTGAGACACAGCATTTAATAGCTTTCCCCAGCCAGGTAAGTTGGAGATGGGTCTGAATTTAGAGAAATGACTAGGGCCAAGGATTTACTTTTTGAAGACGGGGGTGATCTCACCCACTTTAAATAACTGGGTAAAAACAAAGGCCCTACAGACCATCCCTCACTTCTCAGTTTAACCACACTTTAAATGTAGTTATGGTTCAGTGAATACAAAAGCAAAAAATCTCTAACATTTGCCCATGATGGGATTCTCAGCTTTATGTGATTTGGAGTAAATCTGTGAAGCTGGTGTTGAGAAATGAGCGTTTAAAGAAGGGCTCGGGTTGGGCTAAAATGTGGGTCTATCTGCACTGTTGGTCTTCAGATAATCTTTGATTGGTCACTTTAAAGGAAACTAGTCAATCCTGATTACCTGACCACAACATGGCCACATAGAAGTGTGGCTCACTGGTTTGGAGAAGTGTGGCTCACTGGTTAGAAGCGGCAGACCCTGAAGCAGAGGTCGGCCTGGGACCAGGGTTCAATTCCCGACGCGGCAGGGTCTTGGGTCAATGTCCGCGGACTCGATAATTCTCGCCTAGGTGCCTACGCTAACCATGGGTCCCACTCTGCAACTCTGGGCAATAGCTTGCTTAATCTCCACAACGGCCCTAGCAGCGCCGGGGATGCCTGGTTTCACCTTGGGGGTGCCCTCTCACAGGGAAAGCCAGGACGGGTTCCCCAGCGGTATACAGCGCCAGGACGCCACGTAATGAGGTAACAGTGCGCTTTACAAGTATACATACATTACATTACATTACATAGTAAGGCAGCAATTACAGGAGTCTGGGCCATAGTTTCCACTGAAATGTA
Organism: Lissotriton vulgaris; assembly: GCF_964263255.1. NCBI lineage: Eukaryota > Metazoa > Chordata > Amphibia > Caudata > Salamandridae > Lissotriton > Lissotriton vulgaris. The sequence continues at coordinate 945,550 of NW_028240653.1, read as the reverse complement.
TTGTAGTGAGTGCTATGTTGTGAGTTTCACAGAAATAACCACATGTCAAGTATTTAGTCACAATACAAATCATTTGTTGACGATGTTATACTTATTTTAGGAATTCTCATGAGTTCTCAAGTAGGTTTACCCTGTGCAGAATTGTGACACTCAGCTGGGATTGGATGAACAAGGTTTGAGAGAAAACAGTTTTCCCAAAGAGGTTGGGGAAAGTGTTGCCAGAAGCTTAAAAGAGAGCATATTTTCTATATGTTTATGCGGCTAGAGATACTGACTCTGGAGCACGGAGATCCCGGTTCGATCCCCGGGGCCCGTGGCAGCTCAGCTCAGCATCATGTGACTCTGGGCAATAGCTCACTTAATCTCCTGGACGGCCCCCAGCGCCTTGAACACTCTAGGGGTTATATGTTCGCACTTTGCAAATATGGATTATAATAATATCCATGTGGAAAAATTCTGATATTTTGAGTAAAACATACTTCAAACAGCAACAGCAGCAGTATGTCAGTTGACTCTCCAGTGTTGTACTTTAGCTTCCCACAGTGTTGTTGAGAAAAACTGAGAGCTGACATTCAGTAATTATGACTAAAGTGTGGCATACCTGAATGTCATCCTGATAATTTCAAAGCTGTAAAATGTAATTAATTTAATTTAGAATTAAACAAAATTATGGAGTTCATTTTGTCATGGAGGTGATGGTTAGTGCTGTAGCAGCTAAAATAAGGGGGCATTTCCTGTAGGTTCTAAAATATCTTCCTCTTGCATGTGACACATTCACACATGCTGACTGAAATATATACTTCAACACCAGGAGAAGCTTGCCCTTTAAGTCTGCAGTGGTCAACTACAGCTTCACCATGTAGTTCTAATGACCAACTACAGAGCTAACATTCGGCATTTATGAATAAAGTATGGCACGACAGCACCTCGAAATAATCAAAGCTGTGAAATGAATGGTTTTCAGAGAATACCCCCCAAAAAACCTATATCACTAACATTTTATATTCAACCTTAAATTGAGTCACTCCTGAAAGACATTTTGTTGAAACAGGATCTATTGAATTTAAAGCCTTTCCTGAGGAGCAGGCTGAAGTAAACAGGCACTGAAATTCTAATGCAGACATGAAACTAAAGGGTTAAAACATGAAGGGAGGTATGGGTTTTTAGTAATGTGAAGCATAATGTATTTTCAAAAAGGCTAAACATAATTATTATTAATTTTTTTTTAAATTATTTTTTATTTTTCACAAAGCAGAATCTCAAACAGAGTTATTAAAGAAAAGAAGTTTCAAGACCCCCCCACCCTCCTCCCATCTCTCATATGTATTGATGACCAATGATACAGGTACACATAAACATACACAATGAGCAAAAATAGTGATAAATAATATCATAACAAAGGAATATAGCAAAGAAGGTATTATGGGTATCTCATACCCTATTATGTCTCCGGGTCCCCTTGCCCTTGTTGGTCAATCCATTTAGAAAATGCTCCCCAGATTTCAATCCCCATCCTCCTTTTCCTTCGTCATTTCTTGGCATATACAATACTTTTCTAAATGGTATGTAGCGACTAATCTAGTCAGCCATTGTGCGTAAGAGGGGGACTCAGAGTCTATCCAGCCGGAGTGGCTAAAACATAATTAAAAGGGGAGATGCCACATAAGAACAGCATCCCCATTCCACATCTGTTTTCCTTGTCTGCGATTGTAACCAAGAAGAATATATTTGCCCGGAATTAACTGGAGATTAGGAAAAGCTGACTCACAAACTTTGGCAAATTGTATTATAAACATTACATTTCAGATACAATTAGGAAAAAATAAATCTATATTTTCAGACACAGATGTGAACTTGTAAATGATTTCCATATTACCTAAGTAGTCAGAGGCACAGATAACCAGCATCAGGAAGGTGAGGGTCGCCTAGAGTACAGCTTTCATCCTACCAACAGAAATACAACATTTTTGATAACTTCTATGACATGAAATAGTTAGAAACAAAGCAGTATTTTGTTTTTGGGGAACCTGTGAAATATTTTTAAGTCATAAAGCACCCATTGCTCAAGTGTTCAACAAGGTTCACTGATGAAAATACCACTAGTTTTTTTACGGTCACTTCTTATACAGGCATTTGTTTAAAATACTGTGTCAAAGATAGCAAACAATTCCAGAAAGACGAACAAAGACAGTCGTCCTTTATATGAGGTAGTCACTGTGTCTTTCATCCGAGTCAGGGCTGATGCAGCGTCACCTGTTTTCCCTGAGCCTGAACTTTTTTGCCAGAGCAAAGTTTGTTTGCCAGTCCGGCAGGGATGGCTGGGAGCAGCCCTTTTTGACAATTGTCTAGTCCCCTTCCTCCAGAAAGTCCTTCATGTCCTCTACTGTCTGTTGGCCAGTTCTTTAGCGTTTCCATGGCGGTGCCTATGAAAGAGGACCCTCAATAGGAATGTCAAAATCAGCAGCTGCACAGCATGGATGCTGCACTCCATGCTGTGCAGGTACTGGGGGGCAAGCACACAGGGTGGCAACACGTGTGCCCCCTGCATGCACCCAATGGTGCAGAGGCACCCCTTTCTTTCCTCACCACCATACTTTTAATGGTGTTTTACTGCCATGAAAATTGTGGTGTGAGGAAACTCGAAATATGCTTGGTGGGCTGCAGCAGCCTGGCCAAGCATATTGCAACCTCAAGACCGCAGTGCCACTGCCATGTATCTCAGATCCCTGGCATTTGCTGTGGTCCCTAAGGTGACCTGACTGCTCTGGTTCTAATGGGGCTGTCTGGGTGTTTATTACCGCAGGGCCCTGGGGCTCAGGTAGCAGCGCTTGAACCATACATATGTGTGTGAAACTGCAGCAGATACTGTGGATGCTGCCTATCGTGCTGAGCATGCACTGGGAGGGGAAGTTTATTGACGTGATACCGAGGGAGGTACATTTGCAGCTATGGCGGTTCATGATGGAGAGTTTAGTGAGCCTCAGCCAGGGGTCGGCAGGGGACATACAGAAATAATGGCAAGGAGGAGGAATCTCTTCTGCTGAGACTAACAGGTTGCATGATGGCAGCCCTTTGACGCTGTAGGTGATGTGATTAAAATCAGAGTGATGCTGGAGGGATGGAGTGCCTGCTGCAGATGCCTACATAGTGAGTGCTTTCTTTCCACCTCAGGGGGCACCTGGTCTGCACTGTGGGCCATTGAACTGTGGTAAGTGCTGCAGTTGTGATAAGTGCTGTTTTGGAGCAATGTCAGAGTTTTGGGGCCTGCTGAAATATCACTCCAAAGCATGTGGGGATCAGGTACAATTCCAGAAGCTGAACCCTGAACAGGAACAAGAGAGATTTGCTGATATATTGCAATGCATTTTATTTGTTTTGTTGCGCGTGATTGAGGAGTCAGGTGCTGGGGTGCCAAATACGCGTTTCAATATTGATACAGCAGGGCACCTTCATATGTTACAGAAAACAATTTAATAAAGCAAATAAGCTCTCTCGTTTCCCTACGAAAACCAAAGAAATTCACCATTGCTGTAATGCTTACAGTGGCATAATGTTGGTAATTATACACATAGTGTTTTCATTCTTTACATGTACTTTTCTAGTCTTTACACATATTTATTGTACCCTCGTAGGTCAATTCATGCCAAGTTGTTCAGCATAAAGTGCTACAGAATTATATAGTGAATAGAAATGTATAGCAATACAGAACATAAGTGGCATTTAAGACCTATCAAATTTCTACTTCTGCATGCACAACCTCTTGTGAAGCAGGACTGATGTTACCTTTCTTTGCATCTCTGCTCCCTATTTCATGAGGTGTCTGGCTCTTGGGATTTCTTGAATCGAACTTTGCTGTCACCCGACAGAGTGAGGGTCTAAGTACCCTCAATCAGCCAATGAGCTGTCAGCTCCTATCCTATCAGCTCCTATACTCCTATGCTTGTTATTTGGACATTAATAAGGAAATGGTTGTCCTTATGTTCTTATCAACAGCCAGTTAAATTTTATAAAAACATGAGCTCCAATGCTGAGGTTTTTATAACAGTCAACCGGATGTTGTTAAGAACATGAGGTTAACCATTTCCTTGTTAATTTCAAAATATTACGCGGTGAAAGAAAGCATTTGGTGTGATCCCAACTTCCGCCTACAGCTATCTAATGGCATCAGTTGTTCTCTAGGAAATCTATAAATGCTCCCTTCATTGAAGCCAGATGATAAGGAAATCCTTTAAACGCTACTGAGAAGGAAATGTGCCCTGACCACAAAGAGAGTGCCAAGGCCGCAATAAGATAGCTGCCAAAATCCCACTTGGTTTGTGTGTGACATTTCCTTCTTTTCAGTGTGCTGTTGCGTGAGGAATCAATGCTGAAGTGTGGCCTACTAAAGTGACAAGTAAGAGATTCCCTAAACTGATCTTTTATTAGATGTCAGTGCTGTGACTTAGTTCATTTAATTTAACTGAAGTGCAAACCAAGGAAAATATCCAACTATAATAAACTAAGGTACGACCCCAAAAAGACTGGTGCTGCAAATGTTTCTATTAATGAAAAATAAATGTGATTAAGCAAACAGGTCTCTCAAGCTTCGCAGGGAATGATTTGTATAGTGCAGTGTTAGAATTGGGGGTCCCTAGTTGGCACAGGTAGGTACTTGTGAAAAATAGGGACCCTCTCCTCTAGTCAGAGTAAGGGGATTACACTCCTAAAATAACCCCTGCGGTGGCGAGGCGGTGTAAGTTAAGCATTTGTGACCACATACAGTAACCCAGTGACAACACTACTAATGGACACCACACAAAGTTTTATATAAAAAATAAGTATATTTTATATAGAGTTACCACAAGACCCATAAACGACAAAAAAAATCAACAGCACTATTCGATTTCACGAGTTATGGTAAAAAGGCGTAAATCAAGGTTCTGGGCGAGTCGGTAGCCTTGTTCGGCTACAGCGTTGTTGAAAATAACACAGAGTCTAGCAAATTCAGCGGACCGCGTCTGTAAGGGCCCACTCAAATGCCGACAGACTCAGTCACAGTACCTTTTACTTGGGGCGGACGGCACGGATGTGCGAGCCGGTTCTGATGATCGTCGCGGTGCAGAAAGAAAGCATTGCAGGACGTGTTGTCCCTCGATACGGTGCAGGCAGCGGCCCGATGACAGAGTGGGTGAATCCAAGGCTTGTGTTGCAGAGCGAGACAGTGCTTCGATGCGGTGCTTGCAGCTTGTGGTGCGGCGAACGAGCCGGAGTTCGGAAGCTGGCGACGATCAGTCTGGACAGAGGTCCGAGTTGGGCGGTGCATCGCAAAGCGCGCGCGGTGGTGCCAAACTCCAGTGCATTAACAGGTCTCGAGGGCAGCAGCAGTGACCGCGTTGGTCGGACCAGTTTAATTTGGTGTAGCGAGGCGTTGCACGTCGCAGTGTCAATCTAGTCGTGGTGCAGGCTATGGCTCGCTGACGGCATCAGGACGGAGTCGGTAAGCACAGAGCTTGCGTTGTTCAAGACGGACGTTGCTAGATACAATGCCTACAGGACACTGGTCCGGTCGTTAGAGTCAGTCACAGCTTCCAGCAGCAATTCACAAGGCTGGTGAAGTCCACTGGTCCTGGGACTTCGGTCAGGGGGCAAGTTCACTTCCAAGCACTTGGAGAACTTTGCACAAGTTGAAAGTAAAGTCCACACATTTCTTTCTCCTCTCTTTGGCAGTAAGGAAACCACTGGAGGCCAACCCCCAAGCAGCACTTCAGCTTGGGAATAGTTTCTCCTCAGTTTCTTCAGGTTCCTCTCCTCAGCAGAGGTTTCGTCTTGTAAGTCCAGAAGTGATCTAATTTCTTGGGATCAGGGTCCCAATACTTATACCTGAAAATCCTTTGTTCTCTGAGGGAAGAGGGGCCTGTGCCCATTTCAAGCCAGTTCAGAAGCACTCTGTTTACCAGACTTCTCCTTTCCTATCACAGTGCAGGGCAGGCACATCAGACGCCCCATAGGAGGTGGAGCCAGCATTTGGAAGGGAAGTACAGCCCTGGAGCGCTTTGTTTACAGTCTTCCTTCTCTTCTTTCAGTGTGCAGGGCAGATGCATTAGACGCACGACAGGGGGTGAAGCCGGCATTGTAGAGGGAAGATACAGCCCTATTCAGGTCCCAGGTGCTACTCCTTCCTCCCCTCTAGATGCAGATCTCGCTATTCACCACTGGGCTGCCCCAGTCAGTCTCCTGGAATTCCCCAGCCCTGTCACACACAAACCCAGACAAGGAATACACAACCTCGCAGAGGCAGGCTCAAATGGTTAGGCAAGCAAATACCTACTTTCTAAAAGTGGTATTTGCAAACACAGAATATTAAAATAAACTTAACTAAAAGCATACTAAACTCAAATTTCTACCATGTTCTCTTAGTCTGTTAGGATTATTAAGTGTAATCATTCTAATAGCCCATTCTGGCTTATGGAGAACAGGTAGCCTTGCAATAGTGAAAAACAAAAATGGCTGTAATTTACTATTAGGACATGCCACACACATCAGGGCTTGTCCTACCTTGCACTTACAATGCACCCTGCCCGTGGGCCTACTATAGGGGTGATGAATATGAAGTCAGGGGAAGGTTGAGGACTGACAAGTGGGTGCACTTGCCCAGTCTGTATGACAGTACCGGACTGCACTCAGGCTCTGTAATAATAATAATATTAATTGAATTGTAAAGCACCTGGCTACCCTGTACAGGTTTGTCCCCGCGATATGGGACGGCCAAAACCAGAGCCACTCAACTGCTATTTCTTCCCACCCAGCCAGAGACTAGCCTAATCCTAATCTTTGGGAAACAAGTGAGTTTTCAGCTCCTTACAGAATACCAGCTCTGACGTCTCCAGCCGGGGCCTCACAGGAAGTCTGTTCCATTGTTGAGCTGCCAGAACAGGGAAGGACTGTCCTCCTATTCTCACTCTGTTAAATTTCGAAACCTGAACCTGCCCTATCCCGCTAGATCTCAGCTGTCAGGTAGGGTGGTACCGGGTTAGTAGGTTATGGAGGTATGTGGGTCCTTTCCCCTGTAAGATTCGGTGGCCAACACAGAGTGCTTTGAATGTCACCTGTTTCCTGATCGGAAGCCGATGTAGTGTTTTCAGTGCTCTCTTAAAAGGATCTCTCATGGGCAACATCAAGACCAGGCGGGCAGCCACATTTTGTATGTGCTGCAACCTCTGAGTGCACTTTGCACTGGCTCCTAAATTGAGGACATTCCCATAGTCCAGCCTCAATGTTATTAAGGCATGAACCATGGTCTTTCTGGCTGTCAGTGGCAGTAAGTCGAGTGTCTTCCTGAGGATCCTCAGAATGCCAAAGGCTGCTTTTGCGGGTGGCATAGCCAGTGCTGCAAGCCCACTAGCAGCATTTGGATTTACAAGCCCTGGGCACACTCAGTGCATTGTACTAGGGTCTGACAGGTAAACCAAATATCCAATCATGGAACCACTAATCAATACATAGATTAATTTACAGTAGGGAGAGCATATAAACTTTAGCACTGATTAGCAGTTGTAAAGTGCCAAGAGTCATGCAATAGCCAACAACAGGTCAGAAAAAATATAGGAGGGAGGCTAAAAGTTCAGGGATGACCCTGCAAAAAGGGCCAAGCCCAACATGCAGCTTATCAACCGTGAGGGTATACAGGCAGCTGGAGATAAGTAGGGACTTTCCTAAGGTGTGCAGATAGCTCACCTTCACTTTCTGTTCTCTGTGTATGGATTTTGCTTTGAGGGGAACAGTCCATGTGCTAAATCTTCTCCCAGAATAGAGAAAACCAGCAAAGTGCATATGTTTTCTAGAAGTCTTTTCTATCATGCTTAGTACAGGAAAGTGGTGAACGGTATTTTGTAAATGTGTCTTAAGTGCTTACTCAGCTCCATTAACATTCATAGCTAGCAAGTGAGCCCACGTCATGTGATACTGAAACTAAGAGCTAGTGGCTTTTTATTTAACTCCTCATGGAATGCTGAGGATTTGTTTGACAGAAAAACAAAATCAATTTACTAGACTTTCATATAAAAATATAATCTACAAAAATAGCAAGTTGACATACTCTGTATGTAAACTACCAAAATGTTGGATCAAAAATATCATGGAACCTAAGATCTGTATATGAATAATATTAATTGACTTAGGGCCTAATTACGAGTTTGCAGTTACATAGGACTGGCAAACTCGCGGTGGTGGTTCGGTCAGGAACCACTGTACCAAGGGTTCAACTGCTGTAATACGACTACGGTGGTTGGACCTCCACGGGACCGTTACAGCCTACAGGGATCCAAGATCCCTGGTGCTGGTGAGGTGGTGGTGAAGCCGCCATATGCTTGGCGGTGCTGCTGTGGCACTGTCAAACATTTTACGAGTTTCCTCAATGCGACCCGAACCACGGCAGTGTGCCCGCCACAGAAAGGGTGGCGGGAAGGAACCAAAGAGGTCCCTACAGAGCCCCTCTTTTCTCATGCCCATAGAATGCATGCAGGGTGGGCACATAGGGTGCCACCCGATGTGCATGCACCCCCTTTCCTGCACGGCATGGACTTAACAATCCATATCGCGCAGGATGGGGCATTCACGTTGCAATTGCGCTGCCTTTTTGAAAGGCACCGCTGTAGGAATGCCTAAGGTCCATCCGCCAGACTATGAGGAACAACGTGTAAACTGGCATGCTGGCGGCAGTGAGCAATGGCGGAGTGGGAGCGGGGCAGCGGGGCGGCGGTGTGGTGGCCCAATCCCACACCACCAAAGTCGTAATCGGACCCTAACTCTGTGATGTTTGTTGTATGAAGCTTTTGTTTACTAAAAAAAAATATATATATATATATATATATATATATATATATATATATATTCACTGAAAAAACCATAGGTTATAGACCATATATAGTTAGGGATTAGCATTTACAAAACCTTGAAAATTCACTGAAAAAACCATAGGTTATAGACCATATATAGTTAGGGATTAGCATTTACAAAACCTTATTTTACTCGCACAAAACCATTGAAATTCGCATATATAGTTAGTTGCACTAACTATATATCGCGCACCCACAATCCACTGCTGATGATGTCACATATTACATCATTCATGACATGGTCTATAACCTATGGTTTTTTCAGTGAATTTCAATGGTTTTTTAATAGCAAATATCAAAAGCTGTAAAATGTATTCTTATTCTAATTCAAAAATATATTTTATATATTTTTGTATTATATTTTTTTAATTTAATTTATATTATAATTTAAATTATTTTTTATTGTTTCGCTGCCGGTACGCGAACCGGTAAACGTTCCGTTAGTGCAAGTACCGCGTTAGAAAGCCACGTCGTGACGCGTCGCGTAATCGCAACGTATCGCGTTACTGCGTAATGCGCCTTATGACGCACCGCGTTAGCGCACCCGGAAGCGCTCTGGAGCGCGAACCAAGGCGCGAAACGCAGAGCCCCGGAAACGATCCGAGGCGCGGCGCGGGGCGCGTAACGTAAGCATAACAGGTCATGTGACTAGTTCATAAAACTTTTCATTGCTTCATTTTACTTTTAGTTTCCTAATGATGGAACGCTTGATCATATGACGTAAAATAAACACTTTTCATTGGTTTAGAACATTTTTTTTTCCCAAATGATGAAAGTCCCACCTTTTTTCCTCACTCCGACTTTCATTTTTATGAGAGAAAGACCTGTTTCTGTTGTTCAGTCATGGCATCTGTAGTAGCTGCAGCTGGTGGATCCCCACCATCACCACCACCTCCAAGTTAGAGAGGACCAACTCCACAGGTCATCTTCCAACAAGAGGAGGAAGAAGAGGAAGACGAGGAACAGGAGCAAGGGACAAGGGTGTTTTTAAAAGAAAAGCCAATGACGTCCCATATTAAAAAAAAATGTATTTGGCAATTTTTTTCATTTCCTCCACATGAAAAAAAAGTAAATGCCAGGTACGTTACCTGCTTCATCTGCCTTGATATACTCTCCAGAGGAACCGAAAAAAAATATAGTTATGGTAATTATACCATGCATCGTCATATGGAGAGGTGGCACCCGAGTAATTATAGTGCTGCCCAAATTCGAGATTTGGTGGATAACCCCCGAACTGCCAGTACATCCACCAATGAAGTGGCAGTGACAGAATCAGAGGCAAGGGAAACGGTCCCAAATCTTCAGAAGAACTTTGGGCAGATGAAAATGACATGTTTAACTTGTGGCAAATTAATTTCATGTGGAGAGAGGAGTGTTACTCTAATAAATAGAGCATATGAACATCATCAATGTTCAAAACGTCCCAGAAACTAAATTTTCTTTTTTTTTTGTTGCTCCCGTTGAGCCCTTTGTAATGAATCATTTTTGTTTCCCCTCCCTCCAAAAAAACACAAAAAAAATATAAAACAACAAAAATAATAAAAAAAAGTTATTTTCAGAACTACCTTCCCTTTAAGAAAAATTGCTAGAATGTTTAGCACTCTAGCATCCTCTATTTCTTTTGATTTGCTTCCCGGTTCGCGCACCGGTACGCGAACCGGAAGCGAACAAAATTATTATTTTTTTTTTTTTTAAAAAGACGAGTAAGTAAACAGAGAGTAATGTGTAAAGAAAGACAAATAGAGGGAGTAACACACAGTTACTGTAGAAAGAGGGACTGATAAAAGGAGTGAAAAGAGTAGTATAAATAAGTAATAGAAAAAGAAATGAAGGAAGTAGCAAAGGCAGGAAACTAAGGGTTAAAGAAATGAAGCAGTGGAACTAATAAAAGTTAAATGTGATAAACATGTAACGTAAAGAGTACTAAACACTTACCTTATAATTGTCATTAACGTAGTCAATTGTCATTTTTATACTTTTAATCTGTTTAAGAAAGAACAAAAAAAAATAAATTAATAGAAGGTAGTAAAAAAAGAGTGAGCATGAGACAAAATGAATACATATTATGAATCAGAATTCAAAGTACGAAATTAATTATTCATATTTAATGGTTTATTTTTGCTGTTATCAGAAAATATCAAATTTCACTGAAAACAGTGAGTTGAAGGTATTCATCATATAACAGCGGGGAAAAAAAAACACAATCAAAATGATTGTGTTTAAAAAACCCAAATAATATAACTAATCAGAAATCAGAACTCCTCAAAAGTAACTTACTTTCTATGACGTCAAAGGATGTCCTATGAACAGCTTATACTCTGTTGTGCTGTTACTATTTTCTGCCCGCCACTTTCTGAAAGATAAACTCCATTGTTTTAAGAAAAATGAGACATGCAAAGCAATTTAAAACAGCACACTAAATTACAGCAACACCTAGAATCATTATAGTCCAGTTACCTACCCTAAATTCTCACTTCAGTAAACAAGTCAAAAGGCAACATTGCTTCATACTCAATTGGTAATGTTTGCTGAAAGACTAGCCTTTTTTATATTTCAAATAAGCTGTGTAATATCCTGATGTTGTCAAAGGACCATCATATTATATAATAGCCGCAGTTGCAAATGTTCTTCCTGAAATCGATGACTGTGTAGCCAAAACATTTTTAATTAGACTTAACAACTTTTTTTCATCCAGTTTATGTAGTTGAAATTGTAAAATGACATTTCACCCATAAGTTTCCATAAATATTATGGACAGCATTGCAGACTTACATTTCCTCTACTCCTTATTTTGATCTGCTGCTTGACTTAGCTTATAAACACAAACAGTTTTCGCTCTGTACTACAATTATCCACAAGGCCATATAGAGTAGGAGCCATAAGAACCTCTGGAAATTCCTCTAAACAAATCCCAAGATTCCTTTCCTAAAATCTTGGTTGTAAGAACACCAGGTAAGAATTTTGAAGGTGGAAAGGCAATCTTTTTTTGAAAGTTAAAACAGAATCATTGCAGAATGACCAGCCGTTTCCAGATTTTAAATAAGCTGTATAATGTCCTGAAGTAGTTGAAGGACCGTCAAGATATATAATTGCTGTAGTTATAAAAGTCCTTCCTGATATTGACAACTGCGAAGCCACAAAATTATTAATTAAAGTTGTCAATTTAGTTCCATCAGGCCTACATTGTTGGAACATTAAAATTACATACTGGCCATACTTTGTAAAATTAACGTGGACAGCATTGCAGACTTACATTGGCTACACTCCATGTTTTGATCGGCTGCCTTTACTAGCTTATTGAAGGATACTGATTTACTGTCAGGCAAAGTTAAATATATAAATCTTTCTGAGTCTACACTAGTAGTACTTGATAGCCTACAGTTTTCGCAATCATGCTGCCATAGATAAGAAAGGCCAAACAGATAATCTACATCTACACCTTCATCTTGCAATACATCAAGCATATACATTAAAAACTCCTGACAATCCTGCTGAATATTTTCAGAGAATTGTGTTTGACCTGAACATTTGTCTAACAGAAAACGAATTTCAGACACACTTTCTACTCTTGTTCTATCAGCGCTACATTTCTCTAACACAGAATTCAACAAACATCATAAACTTTGTTCCGAATTGATCACAATCTATTCTTTTAAAGTCTCTAGTGAAAAGAGAACATTAACAACTACATTAGCATAGCAGTTGACACTAGAACTATTTTCAAATTCAAAACCAACAACATTTTCAACAGAATTCATTTTATTCCTGCTTACAATTTTTGGTTCATCGACTTTTGGTCTTTTTGCTTCAACCTCCCTACTATTACTGATATTTCTTCGTTTCCGGCCTACCACACGTTTCTCAACAAAGGATATTGAGGCAAATGTGGCGCATACTCTCTTCTTAACCTATTGTATTCCTTAACACAATCTAGATCCGCACAAATGTTTGTGACATCACAGTCAATCAAGTACAATCCCGATAAAGTTCTGACTCGTGACAATGCTACATAAGCCATACCCTCTTTGAACACAGAACTGCCAATATTCACTAAAGCAGTGTCTACACTTAAACCTTGCGATTTATGAATTGTCACCGCATATGCCAAGCAAACAGGAAACTGCTTACGGCGAACATATAAGTCTTTTACAAGCAAAAACCTTGCTGTGCAACGACCAATTAGCTGTACTTCCTCAATGCCATCAAATTTAATTTTTAAAAATTCAATTCCATCTCTACCTCTGTATTTCTCAAAATCAACAACATTACCCATTGATCCATTTACCAGACCTCTTTCAACATGTACATTCCTTCTCAAAATGATACGGCAATTTAAGCACACATTCAGAGTCTTTTCAAAACCCGCAGTTTTAGATATAGTCTTCTCTAATGAATCCAATTTAGATTTCAAATTCTCAGACAAAATAATTGTTGCTCCCATATGCTCTATTTTGTCAATAGCTTCCAGTTTCACAATCTCTTGTTTTTCTAAATTCAACATTTTGTTGTTGAAGATGGAACATTCTGCAAGAGTTGGCATCAAACATATTCCAGATTTCTTCACAGTATTTTTCTGAAAAATATCCTCTGGCAAAACGTCTTCTTCTGGATATAAATTTGACAGTAATCGTGCATGTAAAGCTTCTTTCCCACGCTCAGTCACTTTCCCGATTCTAACATCTTGTAGAATATTCTTGTAATCTTCGTCCTTCGCCTGACGCATATTTTCACGCAGCTTAGCATAACTGAAGTTTAACCATATGTTAACGTTGCCAATGCTCCCTAGGCACTTCTTGGTATCTTCATGTAAAAGCAGTTTAAACACTGGTTGTCCTTTCACTGGTGTCAGCTGCAGAAGATCACCAAAAACAATGATGTGTTTGCCACCGAATAACACATCATACTCTGTTTTAAGAACTTCCTGCATTCTCAAAGGCACAAAGGCAAGCATGACATTGGAAACCATGCTTACTTCGTCAATGATAAGAAGTTTCATCTTCTTCAACACTCTAAATTCTTCACAACAAGCATCCCCAGATAACTTGTGGTATTGTAATTTGTTATCATGCTCCACTGGCAGCATCAGTAACCGATGCAAAGTAATCCCTTTAATGTTATGAGCTGCCAGTCCAGTTGGAGCGGTCACAACACAAGACAGCGATGACTCAGTCCTTTTCTGCAGATAACATGAAATTGCTTTAATGAGGACACTTTTTCCAGTTCCTGCTTCTCCACTCACGTATAGTCGGACAGGCTTCAACGACGTACATGAGCGCTCTTTCTTCTCATGACTTAATCCATGCTCAATTTGGTTGGTAACTTCGTCATATATTTTCCTCTGCTCAACGTTGAGTTGTCTTTCCAAATCTTCTAAGTTAACCGCACCCTCCTGAGCATGTGCCATGGCTCTTTCCACTTCAATCATGGCAGTGGCAGCTTCATTTTCAATAACTGGTTCTCCTAGTGGATCCTGACTCAATGAAACAGAACTCTGACTGTCCTGAGAACTGTCTCTAGCAATCTCAGCTGCAATTGTTGCTTCCTGCTCGATTTCTGCATTCAACATTTCTAGATATTTTGGAAAAACAGGACATTCTATGGACTCCTTGGCTGCATTGAAAGAGTCTTCGTAACAGAGGAAATCCCCAAGCAGTTCCTCTTCTGCACGCCAAGGCTTGAAAAGTTGCAAAAGAGCTAAATAGGAAAACTCTTTTCTTTCTGGAGATTCGCAATCCAATTTTCGATGAATTATCAATTGACATTTTTTTCGCTTGACTAGACATCCCTCACTTCCAATTACAGCATACACTCCTTTATCAATATCTTCTTTGATGTTTCTCTTGAAAACGTAATTTTGTAGAACATCATACAGACAAACATTCTCCAGGTGACTGCTTCTATTTGGATAATATGTATCCAACATGTTGGTCTTCAAAATATCTGTACTGTTTGGCTCCTTCTCCACCAAATACTCAATTTCACGTCCAGGTTTCAGAACTCGATTACGCGTTGCAGCAAGACCAAGACTCGCCCAAATGATACTCCTAGATTTGGCATAGAGACTTGCTGAAGATAACAGGTCAGAACATTCGTAAGCTCCGATTTCTCGATGCGACAACATCTTCAGACTGAAACTGTACAACTTCTTACTGAGGCTCTTTTCATGGGAAATATCCTCCCACATATCCTTCAATTCTGTCTTTTCTTTTTTGGTGATGTAAGATGTCACATACCGAGCCACAGCCATACAGTTGTCAGCCACAAACTGTATATCCATGTTAGCATTCCACATGGACAAAATCACTGGGTTGTAGTCGTTAATGTACTTGGACTCTTCGTTTCCTTTTTAAATTGTATGTGTTTTTGGGAGATTTCCTCATCACATTATGTCGCAGCGAAGACATCAAATTGTTAACTCTTCCTTTTGATATCACCGACCGTGGAAATGCAAAACGACATTTGGTGTAGTGCTTGTCCTTGTTTCTGAATTTACGACGACAGTACTTTCCACAACGATAGCTTTGAAACTGTAAAACTTGTTCTCTTAGACTTTTGTCTTCGTTTGTCTTTGGAACAGCACATGTAGCATACTGTTCTATGAAACTCTTTTTTTTTTTTTTTTTTTTAACTTTTTATTGTAAACAAGTTAACAGGAAAAAAATACGATACAAATATGTATATCCAGGACATTAAATACATTAGAGAAATAGTTAAATAATACAGCAAATATTGCAACAAGGAGGGAACAAAGAGGTATCATCAAAACGGCAAAGAAAGATCATAGACGTCCAAAGTTGCTGAACGTGGAGATAAAAAAAAAAAAAAAAAAAAAAAAAAAAGGTATATAAGTTTATAGATTTCATACAATGTCAAAGGAAATAGAATTTTGACAAATTAATATCAAGTTAAGAAGCAAGTTCCCCAATATCTTTCAAATTTTATCAGTGAACGGCCTCCCCTTAGGTTAGCTAGGGCAGATTCCATGGAATGTATTTCCATTACTAGAGCCCACCAATCCCAGGCCGTAGGTGGATCTATAGCAATCCAGGCTCTTGCAACAGTTAGTTTAGCACAAGAGATAAGTATGGTTGCCAAAGGAGAATGTGGGATTTGGGTAGGTTGATGATCTAACAAAACTAGGTGGGCAGTAAGAATAGGCAAAAAAATATTCTTAATTCTACAGATATCTTGAATCTCGTCCCAGAAAGTTTTAAGCTTAGGGCAGGAAAACAACATATGAACTAAATTAACGGCTACCCCAGAACATTTGGGGCATTTTGTGCGGTCTGTGAAATCGGGATTGGGGGACCATCTGGAGACTCTTTCAGGAGTATAGTAGAGCATGCACGTTGTTCTAAACTGCTGTAGCCTAAGGCTGGATGATCTTACTAGCTTGTTGATGTTAGAAAGGGAGTTCGTTATTTGCTTCGGGGTGACATTAGAGCCAAGTTGGACCCCCCATTTCTCCGCTAGTTTAGGCAGGTCATTTGTTTTATATTTTAATAATAGTTTATAAGCCCCACTAATAACTGATTTAGTTTTTTTAGAATATAAACAAGTCCAGATATCACAGTCTGCAATGCTACGAATCTTTTGTTTATTAATTAAGAAATCATGGATCTGTAAGTGTTTATATCTAGCATTTTCCGGTAAATCATATTTAAGTTTAAGCAGATTAAAATCAACAAATCCCTGTGGGCCATATAAGTCAGCCAAGGTGCTAACTCCCTTCTCTGCCCATATATTATTGATATTATCAGAAAATGCTCTTGGAAGACCTGGATTACCCCAAAGAGGTAGCATCGGGTGAAAGAACGAGGTCCTGCAATATATCAATACGTTCTTCCATATCTTTGTTATATCCCTGGCCGTCTTGAACCTTACCCTCTTGAAGTAATTGGGGTCATTTGCTCTAAACAAAAACATGTTTGACTCTTGCTTCAACATAAGATAGTGAAAAAATATGGTTCCTTCCTTATGAAATAGAGAACGTAATCGTAGAAAAAATGAGGACCAAAAATACAACTTAAAATCTGGGAAGTTAAGCCCACCCTCACTTGTGTTATTTTTCAAGTGTTTCAGCGATCTTCTTGTTTTTTTATAGCCCCAAATAAAGCTGTTTAGAACCCCATCCAATTGTTGGAAAAACCGATTATTCAATGCCAATGGAATAGATCGAAATAAATATAAGAACTTAGGTAATACCTTCATCTTAATAAGATTAATTCTGCCGATAATATTCAGAGGTAACCTATGCCACTTCTTTAAAAGTATAGCAGTGGATTTGATTAATTCATTATAATTAATATGATTTATTTCTTGTATTTTCGCCGTGAGTTTAACACCGAGATAGGTAGCTACCTTGCAAATCTCTGGAGTAGCCGTGGAGGGGGAATAGTTGGCAACAACTTGTGTCTTCTGTATGTTAAGCCTATAGCCAGATACTTTCCCGAATTTAATTGCCTCTAGTTTAATTCCTTTTAGGGCCTTATTTATGTCGTTTGTATAGATAGCAATATCATCCGCATAAGCAGTCAGTTTAAGCTCTTGAGAGCCAGAGCTAAAGGGCATGATTAAATTTTGCGAGTTAAGAGCCATTAAAAAAGGTTCCAAAGAGAGAGCAAATAAGAGGGGTGAGAGAGGGCAGCCCTGGCGAGTGCCACGCATAATTGGAAAATCTGAGGAAGTTAAACCATTATAACTAGTGCAGGCATAGGGATTGTCATATAGAGCCTGTATACTCCTTAGAAAGTTTCCACTAAACCCCATTTTAAGCAACGTGTTCCAGAGATAGCTCCACCCCACTCGATCAAACGCTTTTTCCGCATCTAATAAGATCATGCCTAGTGGGGTGGATTCTATCTCTGCGACATCGAAAGCCGTTATAGCCGTGTTTACATGTGAGGTAGTGTCTCTCCCGTGAATAAAACCATGTTGCTGGATATTGACAAGTTGAGGCATAATAGGTACCAGTCTGATTGCGAGGAGTTTAGCAAATATTTTTGCATCTGTGTTTATCAATGAAATTGGTGTAAGATGTCACATACCGAGCCACAGCCATACAGTTGTCAGCCACAAACTGTATATCCATGTTAGCATTCCACATGGACAAAATCACTGGGTTGTAGTCATTGATGTACTTGGACTCTTCGTTCCTTTTCAAATTGTATGAATTCTTGGGTGATTTCCTCGTCACATTATGTCGCAGTGAAGACATCAAACTGTTCACTCTTCCTTTAGAAATCACCGGTCGTGGAAAGTTGAAACGACATTTGGTGTAGAACTTCTCCTTGTTTCTGAATTTACGACGACAGTACTTTCCACAACGATGGCTTTGGAAACGTAGAACTTGTTCTCTTAGACTTTTCTTCTCCGTTGCGTTTGGAACAGCACACGTAGAATACTGTTCTATGAAACTCATCACTAAGTCATCCGGATCTGTTCCAAATTTGGGTGCATCTTTGATCCATAGCAGCATATGTATATGAGGAGCTCCTCTTGCTTGATACTCCTTTCTCCCGAAGAAATCCAACACCTCTCCAAGAGGTGGATTTTTCTTGTTCATGATGAAAGACATCATAGCTTCAAATCTATGATTGAAGTACCTGCATACATTCACTGGATCCAAAGAGCACAGTTCTCCGGGTGTCTTGAATTCGATATTTTCAATGTTTCCATTTGCCTCTCGTAGAAATTCAAGTAAGTCTTCCCAGCCATACTCAGCACAGCTGAGAGTGAGGAACCATGTGGGAGTTCCTAAGTTCCTCAGCATACATTTTAAGTCACCATGACGACGGTACCAATACTCATTAGTACCACGATGACATGCCATCAGATTAATCAGGTGAGAATCCAAAATACTGTCTTGCACATTGACTTTATCCATAAAGTCCCTTGCCGAGATATTTCGCAGTTGTACACCACTTTTCAAGATGTGGTTCACTGCATAAGACAATCCAGAGAGATCACTTTCAAACAGTAGATGAAATAAATAGGGAATGCATTGACGAAACCTAGGATCTTCTGCATACAATCGTAAAGTCCGGTATTCTGAAGCAGGAATTTGAACAGGTCGCTCATCATATCGTCCTCTTTGACCTGTGGGAAATAACTGTGGGAAACATAGAGCTTCCAAACTTTCCTCCCAAACACTAATGGGACTCCCTTTGGCTTGTTTCATTTGAAACACCTCAATAGCATTCCCCATGACTTCCTTGGAATGCAAAGGATGAACACTATAATGTTCATATATTTCTTCCTTTTTAGAGGCTTCTACTTTCTCAATTCGTCCAGGACACAAATCGCTGTCCTCTTCTTCACTTACTTCCTCTTCTGCAACACATACATTCTTGTAGTACTCATTATTTTTTATCAAATACAATGTTGCCTTTTTGACTTTCCTAACATCCACTAAATCTTGCCAGATTTTCTTACTCTTTGTCGGAACACCATTAACTATGATAACCAGAGGTTCCTCTTCCACTTTCTCTACTCCAATTGTATTCATGTTTTTCTTCAAATCCAAAGGCAAATAAACAACCCTTCCCTTTAATCCTCTCTGTAAATCTGATGGAGGCAACTTCCCTGTCTTTGGCTCCATTCGTACAAAAGCCTGAAAGGGATGGACACTTTGAATCAAAATAGATTCATAAGTATTTAAATCCTTCAATTCAGAAGGAATGTCAACTAATTCCAGATTATTATAAACCGCTCTAGCAGGCATCTGGTTTTGGTTTAATTTGTTATAGCAATAAGTACACATACGTTGGTCCGCTCCCAAATCAAAACAATTTTCTACCATCAAGTATGTGACAAAATCCTTCCATTCACTATTGTTTTCCATATCACTTTTTGCATATAAATCCACTAACTTAGTCTGATTCTTATAATAAGTCTGTCAACAACACACACAAGTGAAATTAGGCCTCTCACATGTATTCACCATAAACGTGGAAATTTCCTTGTGAAATTTATGTGTACTGAAAATCTGTACACTGTCTTCCACATTACCTTCTTCTAGTGGTTCAATATCAACATTGTTCTCTTTACCAGCAAAGTAACATAACTCAATTTCTTGACAAATATTCTTCACATCTACTTCAGAACCATGCAAAAGAGCTCTGCTTAATTTTTTAAGCATAATTGCTGGACTCTTAGCATAATACAACATTCTAACTAATTTCCTCACTTTATTATGATGCACTGCTAGCATCCTGAAATGATGAAAACACTCTGGCATACTCTCCTAGAAAGACAAGCCAGTGAATGACCATTCAAACCTGTCACTTGTCTCACTCTGCAAGGATCTAATTCTTGCAACAACTTTATTTTTTGTTTTAAACTTTTCTTATTAAATGTCCGTAAAAAATCACAAAGCAAATTGATGGAATGCTGTCGCACACTGCAAATAGAACTACACTTCCAGGTGTACACTGGTCCCTTAGGACGTCTCCCTAAAACCTCATCACTTAACACCTCTTCTGCATCTGCAGACACAAGTATTTCTTTTTCAACCGGACGACCAGCTTTTACCTCATATGCTCGACCACTGCTGTCAACTGCATGCACCAAATCATTGTCCTGAAAATAACTCTCCTCATTAAAAAATGCCTCACTATTTGAACTATGCATCCATTCTCCTAAGAAAACTTCACAAAAATTATTTCGATTAACTTCTCTCTTCCATCTACTATTTGATTTGAAAACATAGATTACCTTGTTTAGTTTTCTAATTCTATTAATTACCAAAATAAATAACTTTCGCTTAATTTCGAAAGCCTGATCAATAATTTTCTCTACATTTTTCTTTTTCTTATAAAATGCCACTTTCTGTTGGCCTTTCTTAAATTGTTTTAGCAAATTGACAATTACCCTGTTGCGGAACATTCGCCTACGAATGTCCCTGAATGTATTTTACCTTCTTCTGCCATGCACAGAGTTATCTCCTGCTCTAGCAGAAACTTTTTTGACGGGCCTTTCCTTTCCATTTAAATTGGCTCTCTTTTTCGGACTAAAACTTGTTCTGTAGTTATACTTTTGTTTCTACAAATGTTTCTAAGGAATGATTTCGTTCTCTTACCCGGAGCGTTGAGGTCATTTTAATGTAGAGGACTGCTGCAAGCATTTAGTAATCTGCTGTCTTTGACGTTTCGTAGCCTTTCGGATTCTATCCTTAGACGGCATTGTCTAATTTCTAAATAATCTGCAGTTGAATCTGTGGTAAAATATAATAAAAATTTTTATTAACCACTATTACCAAACAGTAAATCAATAACAGTAAGAATTTGATTCAGCAATGCTATAAAGATGATTCAGTAAAATGTTCTTAATTTTACTGTGATAGTGATAGTATTACAGGGCTTTCATGCAAATGACTGCCCACCCTGCAACAAAAAGCCCACATGAAACTTTACGCACATTAAATTGTGTACTTACCTGCAATAATACATATGCCAGTGTTTAGGTCCCTCCACCCTGCCCCTCCCCCTCCCCGCCTCCCTGCCCCACCGTAACTCCCTCCACGACCCGCGGCTGCTATCTTGCAACATGGTGCATCTTGTAAATCACTACTGCATTATAAAAGTGACGCAACAGCAGCACAAAATAGGCGCACAACCATCATAAATCTGCCCCTAAGACTTCAAATGATTGATTCAGGATGACGATAAGGTGTGGACTATCTAGAAGTTTGTTTGAGGTGAGGCCTACTCAGGGTTGCAGATGAAATTTAGACTTGTTGAAGAGTACAGAGGTGATAAGACATGTACAGGCCTACCAAAGAAGTGAATCATGTCCACTGCACTCTTGAACAAAGGCCAGACCTCCTCTATCTCCCTGAACATGACTAAATATCATCTGCACAATGTGATTCGTAATGTTAGGAAACACAAGTGATATAATTGAAAAACGTGAAAATATTTTTGCACATTTAACAATCACATCACCTGTATTTCTTCAGCTTACTTATCTCATTATGCAGATGTAGTCTACGTCCTATGTAGAAGCACACCCTATCAATACTTAAATTACCCAAGCACACATGGGAGCGTATTTACAAGGACCTTGCTCCAGGGGAAATTGCTTAAATTAAAATTGGAAAAATTACATCAAAGGGACTCAAAGGCCTTGTAAATATGCCCCAAACAACCTATGAAACACTAGCAGTACATATCAAGAAACCTAATTGATTTCAAAAAACGTTTTTAAACCTTTTATGTAAAACAATTATATACCTAAATTCATGGGGAACTGACTTAAAATGCCCTAATACACATGAAAACGTTTTTTTAAGGTACTTGCATCTTTTTTTCAATAGCTTTTAACATGGCTATGTAACTCAAACAATCAAAATCAAAATTTTTCAAGCACACATGGGGGCGTATTTACAAGGGCCTTGCACCACGGGGAAAGTGACTACAAATGACCAGACACACATGGGGACGTATTTACAAGGCCCTTGAACCAGGGGGAAGTGACTTGAAATGGCTAAGCACACATAGGAGAGTATTTACAATGCCCGTGCAACACTTATGCATCATTTTTTACATGTACACTGTAGAGCAGCATGGGGCAATAACAACACAGATGCATCATGCATCTGTTCCGCAAAAACGACGCATTGCAGGAGTCACATCACAAGTAAATAAATTCTTATAATTTTTTAAAGCATTCCTTTTCCTTAAAAATGATTTTCTGATCATAATTTGAAAACACAGCACAGCTCCTATGTACAACCACACCTTGTCAGTACTAATACTTTACATTATCTGCAATTACAATTGGTAAAAGAATGCAAAATCGTCTTTGAAAGCATAATGCAAACACTTGACTCAAAACATCATTTTAAATACACAGCTGGCTTTCTTATTTACGCAAAAAAGCATACTAGTCTTTATCTAAAATATAGAAACGATAACTCACCTTTACAAATTCTTTTTGAATTTCAAAACAGTCTCTGAAACACACCAATTTTTCTTTAGCAGAATTAAAGGTATGCACTCCGTAGGCTGCAACCAACAAAGGCACTGAAATGCTGATATTCATCACACATATCTCTCATGTATGTTAATCAAAACTCTTCCCTCACTATTTTCAAATCAACACCCTTCCCCCCTCTGCCCTTTCTGCCCTTTTTCCATAGCAGCTACCGCCTGCCAGACCTCTCATGTTAACAAGTTCACACAACAATGTTTCAAATGAACTCTGAACTCTCAGTACATCTGCTAATCCACTGCAATCTTTCATAACATCATTTTTAAATAACCATTCAAATTACATCTTTCAAAGAACACATCCATGCACCCTAACTTTCTGTTTTCAGCAATGGAAATATACCAATCACTACTTATGAATCGTTTGCACTCAAACTCCACAGTTTTTTTTCATTACAAACTTCACTATTTCAACTGCCATTTCATTCCCACACTTCATCTGACTGCAGCAAAAACTCCTCTAGCCATGTTTTCAGTCTGGATTCTTGGACATAGCTACATCCACTGGGCTCACAGGTATGCTGATAACAGAAATTTGCACAACCTCAATTTACAAAATGTGGAAATCAAAGGGATTGGCCGAAGAGGATTGAAATGTCACCAATTGATACCATTGGTGAAAACCTTTTTACATTTGCCAAACCCTGACCTCATAATAGTGCACTGTGGAGGAAATGATTTGGGCACTTTGACTGGGGTAGGTCTGGAAATGCTCTTAAAAGACACCTTTGAGCAATTGATGACACTTTTTCCTCAAACTGCCTTGGTATATTCCAATATATGCCAAAGACAAAAATGGAGGAGGTCCAATCAATTTTGTCCACAAATTGAGAAATCGAGGAAGCATGTAAATAAGTCTGTTTCAGCTTACATGAGAGACCATAGAATGGGTGCTATCTACAACAATAACTTGTGTTACTATATGCAAGATATCTACAGAGGAGATGGCGTGCACTTCTCAGATGAGGGAACAGAGTGTTCATACTAAATTTAAGAATGTGTATTGGTTCCTACTTATAAGTACCTAGAACTTACACAGAACACAAAAGCTCTTGTCAGAGCTACCTTAACTTTATTTACTCTTTTAAAATTTCGAATGTACCTTTTTTCACTAATTTTCACTTATGCTCGCTTCCCGGTTCGCTACCCGGTTCGCGTACAGGCAGCTAACCGCGCGAAAAATTCAAAAAAAATTTCCCGACATATATGAGCCTCCTCAGCCACCCTCAGAAAACCTAGGGGGTCAGGATACGTCTAAAATACCCCCTTCTACCCATTCTGAACATTATTTACCCTCCATCTTGTATCTCAATTCTACAGAAACACAAAATGGAGGACTCCCGTAACGCTGCAGGTTCGCGTACCGGGACGCGCACTGACAAGCACTCGCTCAAAAAAGGTGGGAAAGTAATTTACAGAAAAACCACTGGAGACACTTTCACCAATTAAACATTAGCTCATACTACATACCAATCCCTACCATTTTCACAAATTTGGTTGGAATTCCATTTAGCCATTTAGCATGTAGAACTCTCTAAATTCCCTGAGGTAAATTACTTCACAAAACACATCGGAAGTGTTGGAATTGACAACCAATTAAAATGTTACTTTCAATTTCTACTATTATATCATGACATTTGATTGGTTATGTACCTGAATATATATAAAGAAAGAGAGAGAAACACAGCCATTTTGACTACTACTTCTTGAAGTACATATCAACTACATTTCAACTGATAACTTCAAGTTCTATTTGAAAGGTAAGATATTATTTTAAAAACTGAAGTATGTTCTGTACTGTAAGCTAATTAGGAAAACATTTTCTGATAGTTATATTCTATCACTCTGTAATACTTATAGAATAAAATAGACTTCTCTGTTTTAGTTATGGATGGAGTTAGACTTGTCTTGTATAATTAAGAATTGACTTAGAGTTTATTTCATAATTTTTTTCATATTTCTACTTCCAGTTTGATACCATACACTGCCCAACGAAAAAATCACTGTTTAAAAAACCAAACTACCTGTCTGTACTTAAACCCAACAGTGCCCTATCTGTACTGATATATTTTTTTTAAATTCATTTTACAGCATACAAAATGGAAGGACAACAGAAAAATAACTTGGAAATTGTTGCAGGAAGCAAAACAGATACAGAAATTGACCATGAATTCAATGATGAATCACGGGACTTTGAACTTCTGCAATGTGTGAAATCAGTAGATTTCCTAATTGAAAATGAAAAAAAATCTGACAATGAATTATTAGAAGTTCTTTTTAATTTTGAAAACGAATCAGAAAAATACATTTTTATTTAATAATTCAAAAATTGTTTGAGACATTATTCATTTTTATATGTATTTTGTAAATTAGTAGCAAATTGATTATAATGTAAAGTCAGACTTTAAATATACTGTGCAACATTTTTGTGTTACATACTAAGTTTGCTCATAGTTTCTTCCTTTCTTCCACTATATTATCTCCAATGTGTATTTAACATCTCTTTATCATCTCCTACCTCCATATTGTTTCGGCTTTCCAGACAGACTATGGTATGAATTCCATATACCACAAAAACTTCAGAAACAACTTGCAAGATATCTACAAAGGAGACGGTGTTTATTGATTTTTAGATTCTGCTTTGGCACCTACATGTTGCTACGTAAATAAAAATAAACAAAAAAAAACAACAAAACGAACAATCAATAAACATACAATATTTTAAAAGTCAACCATTCTTGTTTCCTTATAGTACGCTCCCCGGACCGCTTTCCGGTGCGCGTACCGGGCGCACCACACGAAAAAAAAATGATTTTATTTTTTGGCCCTGCGGGGCCCTTTTAAAGCCTCCACATCAAACATAGGGGGTCAGGGAGGATCTACTATGCCCCCTTATGGTCATTTGCCCCTTCGTTTTGGCCTCCTCTTGTCTCTCGATCCTACCGAGAGACAAGATGTCGGCCGCTCCGGACTGTTTAGAATGTTCACAGACACCGGAGAGCCAATCAGCTTCGCTTCGCAAAGCTCTGTTACGTGAAAAGAACGCAAACCGGAGCGCTACCCGGGACGCTGTCACAGATATATCTGTTGTTTTTAAACGTTAATTTCTCAAAATCCACTGGAGCACATATATTGAGACCCAGCAAAGGCACATCGGGCTAACAGTCCCTACAATTTAGCCAAGTTTCGTGCAAATCCATTCAGCCGTTCGAGCTAAAAGTGAGGCCAAACGCCCTATGGAAAACTCAATGTTAAAAACGCATTTTGGGACCACCCTTTTTTCTCTGCCCCCCCTTGACGAAACCCCCCCCCAAATTTTCAGGGGCTGCTCAGAAACAAAATGTGCCATTTTCCTGAAAATTTCAGCCGATTCCGTCCACAAACGCCAAAGTTATTAGACATAGAATTTTCAAAAGTCCCATAGAGAAAAAATCCTAACTATATATACCTACTGGCGACCTATATATTAAAATCATTAAAAATAAAAAGCCGAAGTAACTAATGCAAATATATTTACACCTATTATTTAAACATATAAAAACAAAAATTAATGAATCGTCAAAATACATTAAATTAAACATATTAACAATAACTTAAAAGTAAAAATTAACAAAAATATATAAAACTAAATGAAATTCATAATATAATTCAAATATAAAAAATTATGTAAAATAGTTTTAATTGATACAGAGCAGTTAATTCTGGGCAGTTCCCAAGTTTCAGATGGAGAACAGCCCCTTTATGTAGAACACTGGAACACCACCTTCACCACAACATTGCTCACCTCAAATGTCTGTTTATCTAGATAAAGATTTGTATGATTAGCACAGTGCCATCCACGTCAAGCTAAAAAACGTGACAAAGCTTTTTGTTGTTTTTACAGCAATGTCTTTAAGCATAGGATTATCCGGAACCATCCACGCAGAGTTGAAAAATATCACAGAATTGCAGTTTTGGATTGGAAACTACAACCCAAGTCAATCTGGAATGAATAAAATAATCCCATGAGCCCTGAGTTTGTTAGAGCTTATCAAAGGGGTATAGTTTTGTCCAGACACAATGGAGCAACAAGTATAAGTCAACCAGTGTATAGACTTCTACTGGTTGCTCCCCTGACACATGCATTAAACAATATTTAAACATAAAAAAACTACACTAATAATATTAACAATAACTTTAAATTCTTCAAATAACAAAACATAAATCACATACATATAAAATATAAATAATATAGAAAATAACACATAAAAATGTACATAAAAAATATTTAAAGATTGAAGGAAAAATATATCTTATTAAAGAAACAACAGTTAAAACTACCCAAAACGAGAACGTAATGGAGTTCAGAGGAGTAAGATTGTCTAATCTTACTCCATTTTAAGTAAAATTATGAAACATGCTGGACTTAGGAGGGGTTAGATTTACTATTATCACTACAATGTAAGCAAAAACACCAACAGTGTTGCATTTTGGAGGGGTTAGATTTACTATTCCCAATCCAGTGTGAGCAAAGGAAGGTTGTTGTGTAGTTCTTAAAAATACATAGGATCTGTGCGTTTGTTGGACAACATAAGCTAAGGGATTGGTGTCAAGACTAATTCCGGACACCCATGCAGGATGTGTCAGCCTATAGACCAGCTAGCTCACAGTGCCATCTTAAGCTCCCTAACATTACAGAGGAGCGAATAGTTTCTGGCAACCATCAACCATGACAACCTTTGATCCTTCAGGGATCGTGGAAACAGTACACTACTTTTCGCTCAGTTACTCATGCTCACTTAGTCTCAGAAACATACGCTGAATAAACGTTGGTTATGTTTTCAATAAGCATTTATTGAACTAGCATCATTCTAGTATAAAAACAAATGAGTTGCGACAATCAATAGACAGAAGCTAACATAAGAGATTAAAAGCTCCAACAGAGTAAGTAGAATGTAGAACTCTACCATGGTGCTAAAACAGCGAATATATGAAAGGCATATAAATATGACAGTAAACAAGCATACTTCAATGATGCGGATACTACCTAAGTCCGCTTAGGTTTACCTAGCATGTATGTGGGTTTAAAGCCAAGAATCCCCTAGGAAAGAGCCAACTCCATTACCTGATGTGAGAGGATGAAGGACCCCATCTTGGTCTCGAGTTGGAAACCCCGCATATATGTATGTATGTATGTTCCAGCATAACTCTGGAACGATGACTGATATTAGTGTTGAAACTATAGTTTTCGGGGTTGCTGAGAAGCATAGGGACACTCCCGAAGCCGTTAAAGTCGAAATTCACCTAGAAACTTGCAAAAAACATGCAAAAAACATGCGCATAGGTGGGTATATCTGGAACGCCGACCGATATTATTTATGGCCAGCATATCGGATATATGCTCACGTTATAAGAACATAGTAGTCACGGGAGACTTTAATCTACACTGGGACAAGGAGAAAAAGGAGCCAGCAGCCAGCTCTTTGGAGACAACAATGTGTTCGCTTGGTTTCAGGCAACTGGTAGACTCCCCTACGCACATAAAGAGCCATATCCTTGACCTAGTCTGGGTGTTAGATCCCAAGATCACCTCAGTAAAAGTCCTCCCTTGTATCTGGTCAGACCATCACCTGATATATTGCGATGTCCCTATTGGCGCAAAACCCCCACAGCCCCCACCAAAAATTAAAAAGACTCGTCAATGGAAAAATTTTGATGCACAAACATCGACTCTGTCGCTCAGGGAATTCACTCGACCCATGGCGCCAGTCGCCGACATAGACCAAGAGTGTAGAGATCTAATGGGTGATCTAACAGGGGCAATTGATCAGATTGCACCAGTGAAATCCCAGAAAATGAATAGCGGTGGGAAGGGAGCCCCCTGGTTCACACCAGCTCTAAGAGAGCATAGGAAAACTTTGCGAAATGCTGAGAGAAACTGGAGGAGAAAAAAAGATCCCGAATCCTGTGAACAATACAGGCAGTTGCTTCGAGCCTATAAAAAACATATACAGGAATCTAAAGCGACATTCTACGAAACTCGCATTAACAAGGCAGATAATGTTCAGAAGGAAACTTTTAAAATCCTCACAGAACTAAGTAAAAGAACTCAACCTATAGAGACCACCCTCAATTGCGACACCTTTCAGAAATACTTCTTAGAAAAGGTTGAAGTTATTTTACAAGAAATAACAAGTACCAGAGTTGGCTCCACTGAACTACATCCTGCTAAAACTCCAGGTGGAATGTACTTGTCTAGTTTTCGCCCGATTGATTCATTGAGCCTAGACACCTTAATGAGGAAAACAAAGTCAGGCTCCCCAGCCGACCCATGTCCCCCTAGTGTGTTTCGCCTAGCCCGCCTCAGCCTAGAAGAACGCATTCTGTCCATGCTAAATAGGTCATTGAACACGGGACAGCTGCCAGCTAGCTTTAAAGAGGCCCGAGTGAAGCCCCTAATCAAGAAAGCTGGGGCCGATCCCAAAGTATTAAAAAACTATCGGCCCATCTCCCAGCTTCCATTTCTATCCAAGGTGCTTGAGCAGCATGTTTTGAAGTCCCTGGCTGCGTTCCTGGAGTCTAACCATCTGTTCCATGAGATGCAGGCAGGGTTCCGTGCCCACCATAGCACCGAGTTATTCATGCTCTCGGTGCTGGACGACCTTAGAGGGTTGGCTGACCGAAAGAAATCAAGCGCCCTGATACTTTTAGACCTATCAGCGGCGTTTGATACCGTCAGCCATACCATACTCCTGGATAGGTTGGCCGGGTTTGGGTTTCGGGGCTCTGCTTACCTCTGGCTGGAATCCTTCCTGTCCGGGTGAACCCAGAGGATTCAGCTGGGAGAGGAGGTATCAGGAGCAGGAGACCTGACATGTGGGGTACCCCAAGGCTCCGCCTTGTCCCCCTTATTGTTCAACTTATACCTGCAACCACTAATAAGCACCTTGGCTGAGATGGGCTGTCGGGTGTTCAACTATGCAGACAACACCCAGTTGTTGTTGAGCATAGATGACACCGTACGGGCCCAGTCACTGGCACAGGAGATTCTTAGGTACACAGTCAACTGGATGTCCAGGAATCTCCTGAAGATTAACCCCGAGAAAACAGAGGTGTTAATTGTGTCATCCACCTGTTCCCCCTGGTGTGACCTCTACTGGCCCCAAGAATTAGGGCCCACCCCTAAGCCAGCAATCGTGGTCAAAAGTCTTGGCATTAGCATAGACGGCGCCCTCTCAATGACCAATCAGATCTCTGCGGTAGTAGGTACCTGTAACGGCATCATAAGACAACTGCGCAAACTTGTTCCACTTCTTTCCCAGTTCACGATCCGCACAATAGTTTCTGCCACCATACTGTCGAGGCTGGACTACGGAAATGCGCTCTACCTGGCTTACCTAAAGCCTTAACAAACAGACTGCAGGTAGTCTTAAATGATGCTGCAAGATTAATCTTCAGACTTCCAAGGAGATCACATGCATCCCCGCTGTTGCTGAATCTTCACTGGTTACCAGTGACGCAAATGGCGGCTTTCAAGAGCCTCTGCATAGCCCACAAGGCCATCTATGGGCAAGCCCCTTCCTATATCAAGGAAAGACTAGTCATATACAGGCCCGAAAGAAGCCTACGGTCCTCCGAGGCTCTGTTGCTTGTATGTCCTCAGTTCAGGCTAGCAACAAAAGGAGGGAGATCCTTTTCGGTCCTACTGCCCAAAATGTGGAATGAGCTGCCGGAAGCTCTTCGCAAGGAAGGAAACCTGCTTCGCTTAAGGAAAGCCCTAAAGACAACCCTATTTAGAACAGCGTTGAGCTCAGAATAGACCTAGCTCGCCTCCTGTTGCTGCCCGAGCTGTGATGTCATTGCGGTCAAAAGCGCCCTGAGACCTGTCGGTGACTTGGCGCTATATAAACCGACATAAACATAAACATAAACATAAACATATTAGTGTTGAATCTATAGTTTTTGTTTCTGTTTCTGACAGCCATCTATAAATAATGGAGTTGGTGTGTATAACTGTATACATGAATAAATGGTATGTGATTGATTCTTTGCATTTCTGACTAGGTGTGTGAGTAACTCCATGGATGAGTGGCCGAGTGTGACTGCATGTACAGAGGTATGAGTGCATAATATAGTCATGTATTGATGAGTAACTACATGTATAAGTGACTGGATATGTGTGTGTAGACCTAGGAAATAGTGAGTGGTATGTAGTATATGGCATTCGTGTGTGTATGGTTTCAAATATAGTGGTCTGCATTTTAGAATGGGTGTATACACGTTTATATTAGGGCATCAGTATGTCAGTGATGTCATGAGTGATGTAATTTGAGATGTCATCAGTGATGTCATCAGTGATATCACTGACCATGTCATGAGTGATGTAAAATGTGACATCATCAGCTGTGCATTGCGGGCGCGCAAGTTATTTGGACGTTTCACTCTTACAAAACCAGTGAAATTAAGCCGTTATAGTTAGTTGAGCTAACTATACCTCACGTCCCCGCAATGCACTGCTTATGACATCACATATTATGTCACTCATGACATGGTGAGTGACATCACTCAGGACTGAAAGGGACTTAATCCTGCAATTTACAATGAGCAAGGGGGCACGTTGTAAATTGGGGGATGAATTCCCCTTGAGTCCTGAGGACCCTGGGGGCCAACTAGCCCACCAGGTACCTCCAGTATACACCATCGAGCTGCGTTGCAGAGAGGTTTTCAGAGGCCACGCACCTTTTTACACCTCTCAGCAACACAGCTCTTTCGCGCTTACTGGAGGTACATGGTAAGCTAGTTGGTCACGGGGCTTAAGTTCACAGCAGCAATTTATTCCACAAACAGACGCGTTGCGGAATGACTTCCTTCGTCATGAAGCAGTAATTATTGTGCCCCTTTTAAAAATGGTGCCCACAAGTGCAAATGTAACTACACTGACGAAGTCATTCCGAAATGGAATAAATTGCTGCTGTGAACGTAAACCACGTGAGTGCTGTTTTCTTTGCATGGAATCGCAAAGATTTGGAGCGTGAACATTTTGCGGAGCGTCACCGCAATATCGGCACCCGTTCTTTGAGTGCCCCGCATTTGGCGCAACTTGTAGCCGAATATATATATATATATATATATATATATATATATATATATATCACCTTAGCTTCTTCTCCTACGAGTTCGTAGATAAAGACACGGCACAGCAACAGTTGATTTTCCTCACAGTTTTATTTACACACCATGTGCAAAAGAAAGTGCATCAAATGGACGGTCTACGCGTTTCGGCTCTTGCCTTCAACTGGACCATAGAGTCTCTTGGTCTAGACCTTACTTATATATGGTGATATGTGAAAGTACCCTCTACTGTTTCCATGGTCATCTAGACCTCCAACCCTGCATAGTGAACGTATGGCCAGTACATACTCGTAGTCATTTTACGTGGGTATTTACAATTCACGTGAAGTACAAATTTAACCCTATATCCTAAATAAAGTATTTACAATCAGATCAAGTTTCTTCTATATACAGAGAGTAATTGTCAAGTCATTTTCTGAACTCATCTCAGTGAAGTACTCCCATTAAACTGTATAACGAAAATAAGACAATTTACGTAAAGTACAAACTTTAACTCTGTATCCTAAATGAAGCATTTACAATCAAGTCTCTTCTATATACAGTGAGTAAATGTCATTTTTTGACTGTCCTTTTTTGAACTCATTTCAGTGAAGTACTCCCATTAAACTGTATAACGAAAACAAGACAGAAGAGGGAAAGAGGGACTAATTACAAACATGTTTACCAAAATTAATTATTAGGCTTCTGCATTTTAAATCACTACTAAAGGGGAATGGTGATGGCCACGATTTAAAGTATGAAGTATAAAACATGGTGAAAATCTATTCTCGGTAGATGTATGACATATCAATTTACAATCGGTCTGCAGCCTGATATTTACAATTATATACATTTCTAGTTAATTCATCGCCATTTCCAACCATTCTATTCCCACTTATAGTATTAGAGACACCTGTTACTGTGAAGTACTTTGTATTAACAAGTCCTCTTAATTTAATGTTCTTTTGATATTTCTTAATTTGTTACTTCTCATCTAGCACATTCAAAAGTTTTTTTGCTACTATGATCTGATTGAATTTCTATAGTTTACTGATTTCGTAATAGTTTCGGATATGTATTCAGTCCAACATTTTATATTCCATGATGTACATATTATCACTCAATTCCATGTGCTGTTCTGGATATTGTCTATACTTTTATAAACTCTTATAAATGTACATGTAACTCAGCATCCAAATTATGGCCAAATGGTACCTCTGTTCCCATGCTCAAAATCATTCTGGATTCCAGACGTCTTAGTTGTACCAATTGATCTCCACCCCGTTCCGGGACTTTACTCATCTTGATCCCTGAGTATTTTAGAAAGGCGGGGTTGCTCTGATGATGTTGAGCGAAATGTGTGGCCATCGGGTAGCAAGGGTCCTTGTTTTTTATGGCCCGTAGATGTTGAAGTATCCGCAGTTTTAATTTGTTCACTGTGCTCCCGATGTAATACTTTCCACAAGGACATTGTAGTCTGTAGACCACACATTTTGAGTCACAGGTGATGTGGTCTTGTATAGTTTCCATTCTGCCATTTTGTAATCTGTAGCTTTTGATGTTCACTCCATGCATATATATATTCACTGAAAAAAAAGGTTTCACACACGTTATAGTTAGGAATTAGCATTCAAAAAAACCTTGCAAATTGGCTGAAAAAACCATAGCTTTCACACATGTTATAGTTAGCTGGACATTTCACTCATACATAACCATTGAAATTCCCCCATTATAATTAGTTCAGTTAACTATAACTCACACGCCCACAATGCACTGCTGATGACGTCACTGATGACATCTCAAATGGCATCACTGATGACATCATACTCAATGTCATCTAATGCTTCCACACAATCAGCATCCAAGGTTTCGTCTAGGAAATCACAGCTGATATCTACAGCACTCATTTCTTCCTCTTCATTCTCAGTACTTGTAAAAGGTATGTTCAGCTCTTCTATGACACTGTTACTGATTTTGAACTGTCTTCCAAATTGCTTTGTTGATTTTCCTTACTGAATTTTTTATGATGTAGGTCCTTGTACAAAAACAACACTTTATTTTATAATTTTTCCTAATACATAACACAAAACTAGCTTCCTCAACTATTTTGCCCTTTAAAACATATTATACAAATACAATTCTGAACTACTTTATAAGATTATATAAATATAATTATTTATATGAATGTTCAGTTTTTAAATTTTCTTAAATTTTCAAACCAGTCACGCCTTATCACTATAGGAAAAAACTCAAGCTGTTATAATAAGCCATAGCAAACAGTAGTGTCCTGGGGGTGGGCACG
This sequence comes from Lissotriton vulgaris, assembly GCF_964263255.1. NCBI lineage: Eukaryota > Metazoa > Chordata > Amphibia > Caudata > Salamandridae > Lissotriton > Lissotriton vulgaris. Next base: position 911,294 of record NW_028240653.1, on the reverse strand, counting down.
CCAAGACACTGCAGGAGCTGGCCCTGGGATGTGGTGGTTCCACGCGTCCCCCCTCCCACAACATACAAGGCCCCGGGGGTGGTGGTTCCAGGGGTTTGGGGGCCTTTGAGGCCCCCCAACTATTTTTAAGAAAGCCCCGGGGTAGAGGTCCCCGGGGCTGGGTGTGGCCTTTGAATCCCCCACCCATGTATTTTGTTGGGAGTGTGGTGGTTGAGCCCCCACCTATTTATTTTGTAGCCCCAGGGGTGGCGGTCGCGGGGATGGGGGGGGTCCAGAAATAAAATGTAACATTTTTGCCACCTGGGATTTGGCCCCCCGGGGGCTAATTATTAAAGAAGCGCGTGAGCCCGCACTTTGTTTTATTTATTTTCTTATGGCAGGATCCATGCACCCTGTGCGTATTTAGCATTAAAAAAAAAAAGAATTTGTGCCCTGGGGCTCCTTGTAGGACCCCTTAAGCAGTTCTATCCGTCAAACGGAGGAACTTCTCCCTTTTAGGAAACGGGTCAAAACCTGGCTGTTTCCGAAGGCTTAACCTGCCGGACACCTCTCTCTGCTACTTTTGTGTTGCCTCTTCGTGAAGCTACAGCGCCAGGAAGCCTGTAAGGTGATAGCTGCGCTATGCAAATGTCTTAAATAAATAAATAAATAAATAAATTAAATAAATAAATAGAGGGTCAGGGTATTTCTACCCAGCCCCCTTTATACATTTTGTACACCACTGATTTCTTCAGCTTTGCTCCTACCAAGCCACAAAATGGCTGCCAGCACTTCCTTGTTTGGAGTGTTGACAGACAGTTGACAGCCAATTAGCCAATTAGCATGCAGCTCGTGATCGGAAGTGTGCCCTCAGGGTGCGCGGATCCACCTGGCCATAGATATATATGTGATTTTACTTTTGATTTTCTTAGCAACTACTGAACAGATTTACACCATTTAACCGAAAGGAATGACTCCGAACCAAGGGCTACCTCTTTGCCAAATTTGGTGTAATTCGGTTCAGCAGCTTGGGCTGTAGCTGCGATCAAAGGTTCCTATGGGAAATTGCATGGGGAAAACACATGTTTGGGATGCCCCTTTTTTCTTGGCCCCCACTTGACAAATCACCCCTAGACTTTCAGGATAGGTGCAAACCAGATCGGGCAATACGTTTTGAAAATTTTGCGAAGATTTGTCAACCGGCGCCAAAGGTATTTCAAATAGAATGTTGCTGATTTCCGATGGAAAATAGGTCCTATCTATAACTACCTACTGGCGACTGCAGAAAAGCAGGGCCCTCCGGAGAGAGAGCCTGTTACCAGGTGGTGTGCGCAGTGCTGGCGGAACCACAGCCGGACACAGATTACCATCAAAAGTTCAATAAAGTGCACACCAACATGGCAGTCCCAAAACGCATAGCGTCTGAGTAATAAACTCTTGCTGCACTCGCAGTGGACTGTTCAAGTGTGTGCTTTATTGGACTGTTGTTGGTAATATATATATATAAATATATATATATTTATATATATATGTATATATATATATGTATAAATGTATGCAGAGTAAACAGATCTGGGAAGAGGATGCTGGGCTTATTCAGATGTTTCTCTCTGTAACTGATTTTACCCCTTTAAAAATATGCCTCAAATTGCAAAAAGCTCAATTTGCCCCTCACATTTTAGCCCCTAGTTTTAACACTTCACCTTGCTATACATTCAACAGCTCCTATTGCAATAAAATGAGGTATAGGAGTTCCCGCATTTTCTGTTGAATACAACATGTTAGTACTGCAGTTGTTCAGTAGAACTCTCTGGTGGTAGTGCAGTTGATTACTATGGAGTTAACTGCCTGACTTCTGCTGGTGTTAGAAGTGCCTGTTTCACTCTATATGTTAGAATGTTTTACTGAAATGAATGAGGAAGATACTTTAAGACAATGTGTCCTGATTTTTAGATTTCTAGTGCACTAACCATAATTTCTATGACAAACAGAACCCCCTCATTTTGTTAATTTACAGTAGTCCCATCTATAGGAAACTCCTTTAAGAGGTACAATTTTTTTTTTAAACTTTATTTTGCAATTTTCAGTTAGAAAATACAACATCCCCCCCACATGGCATCTTGAAAAAACCCACACATTTGTTCACAGATCGATGGACTCATTATGGCACATTTACAGAGAATGACGACTTCTGAAATTATACAAGATAATGCAGTTACGCGGTGGAACATCAGCTTACTCTAGAGCAAGTGAGGACATTCAGTCAGGCACAGCATCCTGCTCATATCCAGGAACCCCACCTTGGGCCCCTCCCCATTCTCCCTCCGAGTCACACTCAGAGTACAATTCCCAGCTTGTCCCCTCAGATTCACTAAGTGACGAGGACCCCTCAGCCACCAGTCCGGTCATACACATGGCTTACCACGCTAGCAAATCCTCGTTCAGTTTCTCATCCCTCCTAGTGTGTTGCATGTGCGTTTCCTCTGCCAGTGCCCATTCTTTCACATCTCTGAGCCATGCATCCACCTCCGGGGCCCATTGCCCCATCCACGTAATGGCAACCCTGCGCCTGGTTAGCACTAGCATCAATTGTAACAGCTTATAGGAAAGTTTCTGCTTCCTTGGCTTCGGAACCAATGCCAACAGACAATGTATGGGCCTGAGCTCTATTCGGAGTTCCGTGGTGGTCCCCACTCGGGCTACCACCTCAGATCAGAATTTCCCCACCAGTGGACATTCCCAAGCCAGGTGCAAGAATCCTGCCCCCCCTGCGCCGCATCTAGGGCAATTGTCTCTATCGCTGTCCGAGAAACGACTGATCGACTTCGGAGTAAGGTAGGCGCGATGCAGAAAGTTGAAGTGGATAAGTTTAAATCTAGCATTACAAGAGACCCTCCGCGTGAGGGCCCCCCCCGCTCCCTTTGACTCTGTGATAGATCCGCTCCCAGATCTGCCTCCCAAGCCGCCCATGCCGGCGGCACCGGCGGGGCAGAGTCCCGCTTCATAGCTGCATATAGCAGTTATTAGTCTACGTCCTCTTCCGCAGGACAATATAATATGCAACGTATGGGACATCGGTGGAATCACCGGACACTGTGGCCAAATTGAACGTACTATGGTGCGCAGCGCCTGGTAATGTATGTATTGTCCGCTGCCTAGGCAAAAGGACTCCACTGCCTGCTCATAGGTCACAAAGCTCTCCGAGGGATAAAAATCAGCCAGAACCTCGCAGCCTCCAAGTCCCCACTCCCAAAAGGACATCTGATGGTCCAACTCCACTATAGGGGCCAGGCACCAGAGTGGCAGATCTCTGTGGAACGGGGCTGACCGTTGCACCCGTTCTATGACACATTGCCAAACGCCCACCGTGTGTTTGACCACATAAGGCAGTCCTGTGTCAGCTCCTGCCCCACGCATCAGCGCCCTCTGTAGTTCCTGGACTGTCGCCCTTCCAGCGAGCAACTGCGTCTCCCATACATCAGCGTCCGCAAACCATCTGGCTGCCAGGAGCAACTGTGCCATATAATAATAAAGATCAAAGCATGGGGCCTCCCGGCCGCCTTCCTCGTAGGAGCGCATGCTACTCCTACCTGCCCAGAGCAGAGAGGTGAGCAGGGTGTTGAGGGTTCGAAAGATCTTTGGCAGGAGCGGGCACATCGTGTTCTGAAGGACATACAATGTCCTTCGCAGCATCACCATTTTGGATATGGCCAGTCGCCCCATTAGGGACAGCGGGAGCGTGTTCCAGAAGGACACCGAGCCCCAGAGAGACGCTATGACCCGATCTATATTACGGGCCAGGGACTGTTCCACGGAAGAGGCCACCTGAATACCCAGATAGCGAAAACTGATATGCTCCCAGCGGAGCCCTAGATCCGGCAGTTCGTCCTGGGGGACCTCCACAAATCCCAATAATAGGACAATGAGGGACTTACTCCTGTTGATCCACAACCCCGACGCCACGCCAAAACGGTCCAGGTGCTGTAGCAATTTCGGGAGTGCCTCTCTCGGAGACGCCAGATAGAATAAGGCATCATCCGCATATAGCGACAATATGTTGCATGTGTCGCCCACTTGAATGCCCCACTGCCTCATCTCAGACCGCAACAAGACGGCAAAGGGCTCAATTGCGAGGGTGAAAAGCAGCGGTGAAAGGGGGCACCCCTGTCTCGTGCCCCGCTACAACCGCCACTCCTCCGACCTCGCAGCTCCCAGACGCATCCTGGCTCTCGGGGAATTATATAGGATGTTGATCCAACGTCGGAAGGTGGGCCCAAGGCCCATCTTCCTAAGGACCTCCTGCAGGTAGCCCCAATCCACTGATTCAAAGGCCTTGGCCAGGTCTATGGAGACCAATACCGGCTGCTCGTCCCTGTTGCTCACCTCGTGCTGGGTATGATTTAGAGTACGTAAATTCATGGCTGTTTTCCGCACGGGGATAAAGCCATATTGGTCCTGATGAACTAAGTGCGCCAGGCGTAAGGCCAAAAGCGTGGTCAGTATTTTAACGTCCGCATTAATCATGGATATTGGCCTATATGCTGAAGGGTCATGCTTGTCCCCCCCTGGCTTCAGGAGCATGCATATTTCCCCTTGGGCCATACTCTGTGGGAGCACTCGCTATCGAACGCCTCGTGGAAGACTTGGAGAAGGAGCAGAGCCAATACTTCCCCGTATTCCTTGTAAAATTCTGACGGGAATCCGTCACTCCCTGGCGCTTTTGCGTGTGGCAGATGGGCCAACGCCCCCGGACCTCTGCCAACGTTAGCGCCGCGTCCAGCTCCTCCCTATCGGAATCTGAAAGGGTCAGCACTGATATGTCCCGCAAGTAAGGGAGATATGTGTTTTTCGAAACAGCAGGGTCCGCCGTGTAGACTTCCTGCAGATGGGACTGAAGGACCCCAAGGACCGCCCTCTCCGAATACACCACTTGTCCAGTCTTGCCCCGCAAGGCCACTATGCGCTCCGGAGTCTGCTCTCTCCTCAATATCCATGCCAGGAGCCGCCCTGATTTATCACCCTCCCTGTGAAGGCGCTGCCTGTATTGGCCCAATGTGTATTTATCAAGCCTGTCTAATACATCATGTATCCTAGCGTGGGCCTCCAATTCATCCCACTGCTGCTGGGCACTGGGGTCCGTCACAAGCTGGGCCTGTAGCAGGGCAGCCTCCTCATTCTGTACTCCGTAAGTGAGCCCCATACAGGCTCCCCTTACTACCGCCTTTAGGGCCTCCCACCTAGTAGCCGCCGATAAGCCCCCCTGCGCCCAGTTGAGCTCCATGTAATCACCAATGTCCGATTCCACATGGGCCTTACCTATTTGGTCTTGAAGTACATTTACCGGAAGCCTCCAGGCCTGAGGATGAGCCGTCGAGGGCCCCCATTTAAGCGTACACGCCACCGACGAGTGGTCCGACAAAAAATGTGCTTGGTGAGCAACCTCCACCTCCATAGTGAGCCCCGCATTCGCCACTAGTATTCTATCCAGCCGGCTGTAAGTATTGTGTGTGGGGGAGAAGCAGGCGTATAACTTTTGTGTTGGGTGCCGCTGGCACCAGACATCCGTCACCCCTACATTTCTCATGACCTCCCCAAGCTTCACAGTCACACAGGGCTTTGTGCCCTCCCTGGGCGGGGATCTATCTAGGGGCGGGTCCAATATGCAGTTGAAATCCCCACACCAGAGCGTCGGGGTCCCCAAATCATGAACCAGTACATCCTGCAGTTCCCCATAGAAGGCCGGATCATCAATGCTGGGTGCATACGAATTTAAAATAACAATCTCTCTACCGTCCAGCTTAGCCCGGAGGAGCAGGTATCGACCATTGATGTTCCCCTCCATATACTGCATGGCGAATGGCACCCCCGGGGCCACCCAGATTAAAACTCCCCTGGCGTACGTGGAGTGGGACGCATGATACATTTGTCCACGCCATTTTTTGGCCAACTTCTGCACCCCGTCATCCACCAGGTGGGTCTCCTGCAGGAAAGCAATGGAAACCCCATGCCTACGGAGGAAAGAGAGGACCCTGTATCTTTTAGTGCATGTGCCCAAACCCCTCACATTCCAGCTCATGAATTTGTAACCCATATTGCATTCGCCATCACGCTCCACCCCACGCTCTCACTTCCAGATCCGCCCCCTAGTCGTGCCCGATCAGTGATACAAACAATGCCAAAAGCAGTCCCCTCAAACAGCCCCCCTAAACTCACCCCCCTACCCCCCCACGAGCAATATAGCGACAACGATAAAATATGTCCATATGCCCTTTCCCTGCTGGTGCCAGAACGTGCCCAGCATCCCTAGTCACCCAACTTGATAAAGTTTACTCAAAAAACAAGAGTAAAGAACTCCCTCCCCCCAACCCGGCTCCCCGCAGGCCCAGGTCAATGCTTCCTTGCTAGGCTCAATCCAACAGTCATCAGGCATTTTACCCTCCCTCGTCCCCAGTACATTGCCACTCTGTGTTCCTCATTTTCTTGATGCCCCCTAGAAGGCCCCCCCCTTTTCCTCGTCATAATGTAAACAAAACCCCCCTACCTTCCTGAGGAATCACTTCAGTAAACGGACTTCTTGTCCCTCTGCACACACTCCCATTCCCCCCGCTATGCAGGAATTTCAAGAAGGGTCCACCGTCTCAGGGGTCCCAACCCCCACAGTCTCAGGTATCGCTGCCGCAGTTATTAACAATTCCCCTGGCGGGAGCGGCAGCGAATCAGGAACCAGAACTTCTTCATTTCCCACGGACGTTGAGGGCATCTCCCCACCTTCCCCTTCAGGGGGTTCCAGAAGCAAGGCACCATCAGATCCCACCAGCACTCTACAACTCTCCTCGCTTGCTGCAGCCTCTGACCGTCATCGTCTTCTGTTCCCCCGCCTCCTCGGGCGCGAGTTCCCCACTCGGCCTTGTTTCCTCCCCGCTCACCAGGCGGCAGGTCGTCCCCACGAATCTCCAGCCATTCCCAAACCTCCTCCGCGCACTCGAAGAAATGGGCCTTCCCCTTGGCCAGCACCTTCAATTTGGCCAGATAAAGCAACATGTACTGTAAGCTCATCTCTCGGAGCTTCCGTTTGACTCCTAGGAAGGATTTCCTCTGCTCTTGGACTTGCTGGGTGGAGTCCGGGAATATGGAGATTCTGTTGTTTTCATAGGAGAGGTCCCTCGACTCCCTAGCCGCCTTTAGGATACAGTCACGGTCCCTGTAATTTAGAATTTTGGCGATCAGGGCTCTCGGGGGACCCCCGGCCGTGGCGGGGGTACCACTATGAGCTCGCTCTATCACAAATACCTCAGAGAGACCCCTCGGGCAAAGTTGTGTTTTAATCCAGCCCTCTAGGAAGCGTTCCGCATTTCCCGCTTCTGCCGGCTCCGGAACGCAGAGGACCCGAATGTTACTGCGTCGCGCCCTCCCTTCTGCGTCTTCTGCTCATCTCTCCAGGGCCCCAGTCGTAGCCTTGAGTGAGCAACAGTATGTTTGAGGGTCGCCACCTCTCCTTGCAGCTCCGTGATGTTGCCCTCTGCGTCAGAAACTTTGTCGGCTACCTTCCTTAGATCCTTCCGCAGTAGGTTGACATCTATTGAGACCGTTTCAATTTGTCGCTCCAATGACCAGTGCGAAGCCTGGATCGCCTTCAAGAGCTCCGTGCTGGTGGGCTCCCCAGGCTCCCCTGACCCCTCGTCCTGCCCAGTCTGTCTCGTGATCCTCTGAGATGGGAGCCTTTGAGTGGCAAACTGCGTAATGGTGTTCTGTTTCGTGGATCGCAACATTTTGTCCTTATGCATTGCTGACATCTCGAGGCCCTCCTTCTGCACCCCGGCGGGCCGTCAGACCGTCCGTGATTATTAGTTTTTCCGCCTTCTGGGCAGCGTCCGATTCAAGGCCCCAGGGTACCTCTACGCCCGCCGGCATTGGTCAGCCGTCTCCACCCGTTAAGGGACGCCTCCTCCGCTGCCCCTCTGGTCTGTGTCCCCCGGTCTCGTGTCCCACTTAGGTATTCAGGGGGAGCAGGGGCCTCAGTCAGGTCCCACAGCCACTTCCTGGTGCGCTTTCCGGGGCCTGGTCCCGAGGGGGACACTGTCACTGTTCTCCGTTCCAAGCAGCCAGGGCAAACGAGGTTGATGGGGCCCGTGCGAGGAGCTTCACCCACCACTGCTCACCGCCGTCTCACATGCCTTGCTCGTATGGCCAGGGACCCAAGGTGACTCTATGGCCCTCCGTAGGCTCCTATCCCGGCAGCGTCTCCCTCGCAAGCACCAGGCGAAGTGGGCGTCGCGCCGCGACACTCAGAGCTCCCCTCCGCTCCAGGCCACCTCTACAGGTCCTCCGACGAGCCCGCCGGAGGCTCCCGCTAGCTTCACAGACTCTGGTCTTCCCCACAAGTGGCTGGGTCAACGCTGCCTGCTCAGGAGCTGGGCCAGGTCGCCTAGAGCACCTCCCGGTCTCACTGCCGCGTGATTCCAACTCCCGGGGACCCAGGAAGGCACTAGGGCTACCGCGACCTCCCCATCCACAGCGTCCTGTCCACAAGTGCCGGACTCGGGAGGCCTTGCTTCTCCTCAACTCAAGGGTTGTAGGCCTAAATGCGGGGCTCCACCCCTCTGCAGTCCGTCTCTGTTGGTCCTCCGACGAGCCCATCAGGGACCCGGGCTGTCTCTTCTGGCTTCGGCTGGACCTCTGCAACTGAGCCATCCAGCAGCCCACAGGAGGAGCCGGGGCGCCCACACGATTTCCCGGCCTCCCCGCTCCGAACACCCGCCGGCCGCTCAATTTCCAGCGGGAGTGGCCCCGACGGCTCCGCTCCTACTCCCGGTGCCGATGCGTCTCAGGGACAGGATCCGGTGAGTCCGCAGTGTGCCCCCACTCCCCGGGTTCCAGGATACCACAGGGTCTCTTCCAACAGACAGGGTCTGTCTCCACTGCTGGGCCACGATCCTCGGACTCGCGTACTTCGCGGTCCGGGGCTCCGCGTCGCCATGACATCACACAGCACCACCGGTCACAGGGCCCACGAACTCGGTCCCCGAGGCACTCTCCGTCATCAGGGGGTCACCATGCTCCCAATTGTTCCCTTCATGAGCCCATACAGGATCTTTAAACAGGATTTCTAGGCCAGATAGCCGGGAGCCGGAGGAGCTTACGTCCTGTCGGCCATGTTGCTTGGCCACGCCCCCAAGAGGTACAGCTTTGATTCCATCAAGTTGGCATTCAGGTTTACCACACTTTTGTCACAAATTCAGAATGTTAGCTCTCTAGTGTGGCAGGGATTCTGCACAAACACAGAACTATGCAGAGGATTACTGGAACTTGGTGTATAGGGACTGGGTCTTCCTACCACCTTAGTACCCATGAGCCCAGGACCGACTAGATATAGTATCTCACTTGCTCTCCTATTCACTTACAGAGAAACAAATGATTAGACACCCTGATTACAACACTCCCAGCTCTCTCAGGAATCACAGTGACAAGACTCACCCTATCACTCGCACTTGTCCACAATAAGATCTGACACAAAGCAAATTAAAATGTTTATTTTAACTAACATGCCCAAACATGCAGTATACGTGCCACAAAAAGCAGGAAAATGCATAATACAAATATAGTCAGCATAGAAGTTGGTCAATGGATCAGGAAGGAAGCTATCATCATAGAAAGACAATAGAGCCTAACCTCCCTCCTCCTGCTACGGAGGAGTAGTATTAGATGTTAGAAAATCTCTGGGCCTACAGATGGAAGATCTACTTCAAAGGTGCTGTCTCGCTCTTCTCTCTGGAAAGGTCCCTCTCCAAGTGTGTGCTACCTATTCGTGTATTTTAATAAAACCCAAGTACATTTGTCCAAACAACAGTATGTTTTGTCTAAGGGCTGGCCAGAACAAAATACCAAGGGGCATTGTTTGTTCGACCTTGCACATAATGTTCAGTCAAAATCCAAGGAATATGCAGACTGTGGACACAGCAATGAGTTCTCATGTAAAAGCTGCAATAGAAAATATTGCAAAAACAAAGATGTTTAGTAATGTGCGCAAAGAAGCAGGCAGGCTGCACGTGCTCATGCTAACTTGGTGAAGATGACAATGTCCCTATGGGCCATGTGACACTAGGGGGTCCATTCGGCCCACCACCCTATCGGGAAATGGGACCGCCAGCCTTAAGGGCGGGGGTCCCGACGCCAGTATTAGGATGTGCCCGCCACAGTGGCGGGCACATCCTGCATTTCTAGCATTGTACCGCCCGCCACAATGCTAGAAATGCATTTCTGCATTTGCATTAACAAAGCGGCAGGCACCGTTAATTCAAATGAAGAGGGGTACCACAGGTAACCCCCATGTGCAATACCCCCCTCCTTCACTCTGAGGGCCCATAGGGGGCCCCCAGAGTGAAGACCGCATGCATTACCGTGGCGGCGATGCATCACCCTCAGCCCATCATAATATGGCTGCTTGACACCACCACCATATTAATCATTTTCCGCCCCAGCGGCAATGCGACTGGGGCGGAAAAGTGGCGGGCGGTGTTTTGCTCCGCCGTGGTCCAACCATCATTTCTATGATGAAAAGAAACCCCTAGATTTCGTGCTTTACTGCAGTTTCCTCTGTAAGAAATACTTTCAGTTTCACATCTTTCATTCCAGCATATTTTACATCTGTTCCTGAACAGAGTAGTAAATCTGAAATTTTGTTTGACAAAAAGGAAGTTGTAATGTTGGAAGTGAGAGTCACAGCAGAATATTTTGACAAGTCCTACAGTTCATGGGAATGTACACAATGCTGTAGACTTTGAGAATGAAATAGTCCTGCCAGAGTGCTGACTCTAGAGAACTGCAGATAGTGCAAGAAACATCCCCTTAATAGGAATGTAGATATTTCTGAAACTAACGACATTGTTCAAACTGTAGATGATCTACAAGGTAAAGTGGATAAAATTAGTAAAATAGGTCAGAAAGGTGAAAGGAAATTGAAGAAGCTTAGGTATCCAAGTATTTCAAAGGGGAGAAAAGGGGTAAAGAAATCTGACTGGTGCAACGGGTGGCACTGCTGAACTGGGCAGAACAGGTAGGAAGAGTCAAGTGTTTGGAATGAATCATTGGATTGAAAAGGGTATAGAGGATCAGATGGGCTTATTGTGGTAAATATTTTAGAGGGTCAAGACAAATTAGTACAAAATACTGATAAGGAGCTGCTCTTGAGGGAGTCAATAAAGCGTTTAATGCACAGACATAGAGGAACAATGAAAAACGACCACGAGCTCTCATTGTGTCAAACTTTGCATAAGTTGATGCAAACTAGTAAAAGTATTGATGTGTTTTCCAAAATCATGCAGAATATTTGTAGACAGTAATATAAACATCCAGAAATAATTAATTTAAATACAGGTCAATGTGAAAGACTGCATTGACAGTAACTACAAATTTAAAGAAGCCATAAAAAATGGTGAAAGTGTCTAAAGAAGACCATACCTCAGTAGTTGACATACATATTAATCCTAAATCTGTTTAGAGATTCCCTTCTGTTCAATGTCACAGGTTCCATCTAATGGGGAATAATATTGCTTTGGTCTCTAATGTGCCCCTGTCACCAGTGTAGGCATGTTATACCTGCGCCACAGAAATTGAAGGTTTTGAATGATTCTCTAGTGTAATTTCGATGCTCTGCCTCCCGTCTAAATTTTGATAAGGGCACACAGAGGTAGCAAGAATGTTGTAGAGTTTAAGTTGTTTCACAAATTAATTTACTGCATATATGTGCTTAGAGTGGTTTTCTTTGTAATGTAAATGTTTGGTGCCACTTACAATAGTTCCAGTTTTCAAATGCTGCATTGTTAAGGCACAGTACAGCTATGTACTGATTGCACATTGTTGAACAGGTCACTTCATACTCATTCCCAAAGGAGGGCGTGTGTGACAGTTTCTATTCTGTTACTCAAGCCTCAAGAATGGTGGGTGTAGTTACACAAGATACACATTAGTGCAATAGTTAATATATGACACTGGAAGACTTACTTTTGCTTTCTCATGCCTACACTGCCAAAGTCTTCTCAGACATACTAATTTACAACAGAATAAATACAATACCTCTTGCTGGTGACTTTGGTTTGATGAAATGTGCTGGATTATCACTTCTGATAATTAGTAAAAGACATTCCCTGATAATTTTTTGTATGATATTTATTTTGCTCTTATGTGAAATTACGTTTTTGAAAACATGAAATGACCACCTTCCATTGGCTAACACAGCAATATAGTTATTTATTGTACACATATCAAAGAACATGTAGATATACAACATTTTTGCCCACATACCGGTAAAGGATTGGTGAAGGCCAACATATGCAACATTACCTACTGAACAAGCAACACTTTGATACATATGATATGCTTTATGCCTTCCCTGCCACATGCCTTTAATTCTAATAATATCCTATGAAGGGTGACAATGTGCCCAGGTCTAGATACCATTAGTCTGAACACACTAGAACATGGAGGGTCCACGTGCACCATGGCCACTGTAATGCTAGTAGGTCCAAAGATGCTGAAAAGAATCAGCATATGGCCTCAATTTCCACCCAAATGATTATTATTATCTTGTTGCCTCAGTGTCCATTCCTGTTTGATTGAATGCCCACATTTCTCAGGTTCTTAACCTCTATATTTCAAGCTTGTCCATCCCCTTGTTCTCTAGCTCTCTGTCCCTTGAGTCTAGATTTAAACATTTAAACATCCCCAAACTAGTTCAAGCATCAGTACTCACACTCCTTCTTTTGTCTTTTCTACATATGTTCATTCTCCTCCTCCTTCTCACATGTTTGCCTGAGTTCTGACCCTTGCTACCCACTCCTTCATCTTTTCCTATTTATTTCTCCTTTCTGCCTCATGCTTACTTTTATGTTTCCCCATTCCCTTCCCTTTTGCTAATTATTTTGTTTGTTTCTCTTCTGTTTTATTCTACCATCCTCATCTTTTTATCCACTCTCATATTTCCCTGTATTTGTTCATTCTGTCTGCTTCTTTCTCATATATTTTTCCTGAATGTAAGAAACTCGCTCCCTTTCATCTCTTGCTTATAGCTCAGCTGTGATCCTGTATGCTCTTAGGCACATCAGGATGTGGAAAGCGTTGGTTCTATAACAAAAATCTTTCGGGAATGTACGAATCTATCAGTGTTGGCTTTCGCTATCAATTAGACTAGGTACAGGATGGAGGTGATGTCAGCTTTCTTTAGGACGGACAGTCATTCAAAGCCTTGGAAGAAGAATTGCTTCAGCGTTTGAAGTCTAAAACATGAGTTTGCTGGATTATGGAGTTCTGAACTTTTTGGTTCCGTCCAGAGGTGTCAGGGAACAACACCCAAAGACCCCGGAGTTCCACCTGCCTTGGTGCACAAATGAACAGAAACACGGGCTTCTCGATGGTGGCGTCAAAGACCAAAGGTTTATTACTGCAGGGACACAGAAGTCACAGAAACTACGCATGGGCAGTAACTAGGAGCCTGTTCAAATTGTACAAAGAGGGTTGCTCCTTATATACAAAATTTTGGCCTTCAGGCGAATTCTTCACATGTTGGTACATTCCCAAAACCTTTGTGTCATAAACAATAAATATTTGGCGTACACAGGAACCGTTGATAAAATCTGATACAAAACATCTACGGAGAGGGGTTCCCACTAGTTCATCACAATCCCTTGTCAATATTGCATTCAAGAGCCGGACCGCCTCATCGTAAATTTCGTTACTTCCCCCTAATAAAGATTCAGAAAGAAAGGAACGGAGCCAGGTGTGGAAGATAGAAAAGCGGGATAAGAGATGTTTGTGGGTCGTAAATAGGCAAGGCTACCGGCTTCGGCCACCTAATCGTGATCAGGACAATGGACACGAAGACCAGTTTATCAGGACTGGCCTCGGGCAGGGCAGCCTTTGTCGAGTCATGCAGCTACAGCGTGATCTGGTTTAAGGTGTACGTGTCATGAAAGAGGTGAATTTCCGGCTAAGGCTACGTGTCCTTAATCGAAATGAAGTGATCAGAGGTTATTGCGTATGTGAGGGCAAGAAACACAAAATGGCGGCCATGATCTAAAATGGATGCCGTGGGTAGATCAGAAATGTGTTTATAAAAGGAGTGCTCTTGCTCGTAGCGTAGCGAAAACACCAGGATATGCTAAATGGATCATTTGCGGTTCGCTGATACCAATATTATGTATTTCCGACAATATTGAAAACACGGGTTCAAATCGACACGGAACCTCAGACCCTCCTTTTGCCCTTACATAGGCAATTACTCAGTCTAAGTCAGAATCTAATTCTATGCTCATCAGGTCAGTGACATGCTGTTGTATCATCATCCTTTCTCGTGCCTTTTCTCCAAACGCAGGTGGTTTTCTAAAACAAGTTGCAGCACAAAGACTACACAGAGCAGGACCACACTGGATAATCAGGCAACATGAGAAGAGGAATACTAAGATGACACCAATGATCATTAGAACCTTCCATCCCCACGCTGAGATCAGAGTCCAAAACCACTCCATGAAGGACCAGTTTCCCTTGTCTACGTGAATAGAGTCGGAAATCTTGTGTAGTTTAGAGATCGCCTCATATACTGTTGGAGCATTATTAGGAATAAAGACACAGCAGCTCGATTGGATCATTCTGCATACCCCACCTCGATCTGCAAGGATAACGTCTAGAACCATACGGTTCTGTAACGTCATGAGTCTATCCGCCTGAAGCTCAGCTGTTAAATTGCTAAGGGCACCAGCAGTTTCGGTAATAGTAGATTCAACTACCCGTGTTAGCTGACGTATGTTTCTACTATTGGCCATAGGCCCCCAGAACGGAAGGAAGCCTTTGAAGAAGTCTCCAGCTTCCTGACCAGCAGTATCTTCTTTGCTGAAGACACCTCTCGCTACTCTGGTTCTGTGGTAATCAGATGAAGCAGTGTATGTTGGGGGCAACAATCGTGCAATATAGCATGATCCCGAAAAATCGGCAGGCAACCATGTATAAGCTCTGTCTCGACAGATGAAGTATGTACCCCTAGCAGTAAGAAAGGCAGGGGAAGAGTTAGCCGGAAACACGTAAGTCTCTACGCACTCACTCCTCCCTAGCTGAGCTCTCGGATTTCTCCCATTCCCTTGCAAACAGACCTGACCTCGGTGAGGTACGACCCAGATTGGAGTTGAGCTTTTACGCTTGCTTTCTCCTAAACTAAGGCGATACTCTGAAGTATTCCAACTTAAATACACTCGCAGTTCGTCTCTAGGGTATGATGGAGTATTATTGACGTCCTTGATCATGTCAATAATTCCCTGGACTAAAGCTTTGTTGGCAGAGTTATATTTAGTGGAACGTGGTGGACGTGGAGGATAAGTTTCAAGGGCATAAGCAAAGATGGTTTGAAAGGCCTGAAATGATCCATTGTAGCTGAAAGGCAAAACCAGATAAGGAATGCCTTTATCCATAGTGTGGGGTATCAAGCCACACACCCAGCAGTCTGTAGTGTTAACTACCAGTTGGTGTTGATGCAAGAGCTGTACAAAAGTGTTGTTAATGAACTCTGAGCGTCGGGCTTGCTCATGTTCGGGAAACGAATGAAAAGAGTGTATAGAAGAGACAGTAGAAACAGCAAGATCAAGGGGAGGTACTGTAGTAACTGGCACAAAAATCAAATTTATACTAAAAACGATTCCACCCACCAACGTTATTAGAACAATCAAGAATGTAATGGCACATTGAATCAAAAAGCATTTGCTGTGAAGGATTCTGTGAAGTCTGTTTCTGCGAACATAAATTACGTTTTCTGGTTGCAGCGCAGGAAGCTCCATCTTCTACAATCCGCTCGCGACCACTGATGATGTGTACGTAGATGAAAATGCCTCTATCAGCCCTGGGAGTTCCCAGAACCAACAGAAAGATCGACCTTGTGTCAGACCCCTGCAAATCCAACTAGGCACACAGCCACGACCCTACGGCTACCCAGACGGCAAGGCAATTTTAAAATAACAAAACAATAGCAAACTTCCTGGCTGAAGGCAAAAGTTCAAAATTTCAGAATATCACAATAGGCAGTTGCCTGCTTTATTTGTCCATTTTACGGTTTCGTAAATTATATCTTTGCTTTGCAGGTACTGTTTGATCGGCAAATAGCGTTTCACTGATTGCTGTTGCAGTGTTCAAGTTCGCAGATGACAGAGTTTTTCCTGATGCAGGGGACAAATGTTCAGTGTTCGAAGGAGTCTTTTCTGAAGGAGAGTCAGAGCTTGGAGTGTCAGTGATTAATTCGGCATCGCTGAAAGGGATGAATTTTGGCGTGCTTTCAAATTCGGAGGAACCAATTCCCTTCTTCACCCAGTCGTCGTAAGGAAGCGGCAAAGGGACACGCTTAACATGGGATGCGTGCACCCAATGCTTGCGTCCAGCTACACGAACTGCTGTTCTTGTTGCAAGCAGGACTTGGAAGGGGCCGACGAATCTCGGCTGAAGGTTCTTCGTCCTTGTGAAATTCTTGATAACCACAAGATCTCCTGGTTTCAGCTGATGCCCTGGACTCTCCGGAGGTTTTGGTAAAGCATCGAAAACCTGTTGGTGAATAAGACTCAATTTAGCAGTCAAGTCGTAAAGATAGTCTATCAACATAGGATACTCTAGAGAACAAAACTCCTTAGGCCTCGGCACACCCCAAATATTTGCCGGACGGCCAAACACTATCTCATAAGGGCTAAGCCCCACTCTAGAATGTACAGTTGCTCTCGTTGATAACAACGCCAAAGGTAGTGCGTCTGGCCAGGCTAAACCTGTGGATGCTTGTATTTTAGCTAATTTCAGCTTGAGGGTGCCATTGTAACCCTCCACTAAACCAGCAGACTGGGGATGATTTGCACTGTGGAACTTCTGTTTCAAACCTAGGCCGGCACACACACTCTGCATAACTTTCCCTATAAACTCACTTCCGTTATCTGACCATACAATCCGTGGCATTCCATACCTAGGGAAATATTCTTTGAGAAGGATCTTGGCAGTTGATAGGGCAGTATTGTCCTTTAGTGGGTATGCTTCAATCCACCTGGAAAAAGCACAGACTACCACCAGGACATATTTCAAATTATTACAGCGATCCATGTGAATGAAGTCTAACTGAATCACTTCAAAGGGGCAGGAAGGAGGAGCGAAGTGACCAGCTGGAGTTGGAGTTCCCTTGCCAGGATTATGCATCAGGCATACCATACAATTTTTCACCACTCTCTCTGCACACTTACTGATCCCATCATTCTTCCAGACTGGAGCCAACATCTTACAGATTCCTTTAGAACTTATATGCGCTACTCCATGCGCCATTGTCACCACTGCAAGCACATACGCATCAGGCAACATCCAACGCTGCTGTTCTGTCAAATCAATCCAACACCCATTCAAATCCAACTTGCCCGTACTCTCTCTCCATACACGTTTCTCTTCCTCAGTTGCTTCTTTCTGAATCTCTTTCACACTTTCCATTGTATCCTCACACATTCCAGATTCAGCAATCCATCTTGCAGACGTAGCAACATACATTCTGCTCATCGTGTCTCTAGCTGTCTGTTTAGCGGTTTCATCAGCAAAAGCATTCCCGCAACCAACATCATCCGTGATTGCTTTATGAGCACTGCACTTTACAATCGCAACTTCAGTTGGCAAGGTTAGAGATTCCAACAAGTCGTTAACTAGCTGACCATGTTGAATCTTAGTCCCATGGGACGTAATGAAACCTCTTTCTCTCCACAAACGGCCAAAACTATGGGCCACGCCAAATGCGTACTGACTATCTGTAAAAACATTCACTCTTTTTCCCTTAGCTAAAACACATGCTCTCGTTAAAGCTATTAATTCTGCAGCTTGGGCAGAATTCTGACTCACTCTTGCAGTCTCCACAATCGTCTTCAAAGTCGTTACTGCGTAAGCAGCACTCACATCCCCATTCTCCAATTTAAAACATGACCCATCCACATACAATGTGCCATCTGGATCTGATAATGGAGTATCCTTTAAGTCAATTCGTCCTTTTGTCTCTTCCTCCGTTCTAAAGCAACAATCATGTGGCTCGGAATCACTCGACTCTTGATTAGCCGGCAACAATGTTGCTGGATTCAATACATTACATCTTTTGATCTGAATATGACTCGCTAGTAATGTCAGCTCGTAACCAGATAGTCTCGCACTGGTAAGGTGTTGTGTCTTGGTTCGGTTCATGAGTGTATCCACCGCATGAGGAACCATGACCACTAGCATGTTGTTCATCACCAAACCAGCAGATTGTCGAATGGAAGCCGCAGCTGCCGCTGTAGCTCTCAAACAACTAGGTAACGCTCTAGCTACCGGATCTAATGTTGATGAAAAATACGCACAAGGGCGTTGTTTATCACCAAATTTCTGTGTCAGAACACTCAACGCGCAACCTTCTCTCTCGTGAACGTAGAGCGTAAATGGCTTACTGTAATCAGGTGTACCCAATACAGGAGCTGAACACAATGCTTTTCGTAATTCAGTAAAGCTCTCCTGACATTCATCAGACCATGGCACTGGACTCGGAACATTTTTCCCAGTCAAAGCTACCAATGGTTTCGCTAAAAGAGAAAAATTCGGGATCCACTGCCTACAGTAAGAGGTAATACCTAAAAAGGCACGTACTTCTCTCTGTGTGCGTGGAACACTCATCTGCGTAATTGCTTTTATTCTCTCTGGGGTCAACTTCCTTCCCTCCTTTGACAAGAGATGACCTAGGTAGGTCACTTCTTGGCAGCAGTATTGCATCTTAGAAGGTGATACCTTGTGATTCAAATTAGATAAGTGATGTAATAACGAAACTGTAGCTGCTTTGCAAGTTTCCTTGTTATCGGCAGCCACTAGAAGATCATCTACATACTGTACTAGAGCAGAACTTGGAGGAAGGACAAAGGAATCTAACTGGCTTTTTAATGCTTGACTGTAAATAGATGGGCTCTCACAGTAGCCTTGTGGAGCGCGCTTAAATCTGAAACTGCGACCTCTTAGACAGAAGCCAAAAATATCTCTGCTTTCCTCGGCTATCGGGATGCTGAAAAAGGCATTCTTCAAGTCGATGACTGAGAACCACGTAGCTGTAGCAGGAATCAGTGTTAACAAGGCAGTAATGTCTGGAACCACAGGAAACTGTGGAACTACAATCTTATTAACTTCTCTAAGGTCAATAACAAACCTATACACTGGAGGCTTTGTAGGGTCAGTTCGTTTCAAAATCGGTAATACAGGACTACTACAAACATTTCCTCTAGTTTCTTCAACCACACCTTTCTTAATCAAATCTTGCACAATCAATAAAAGTGCACGCTCACCTTCACTAGATATTTTGTATTGCGGAATTCTTGGAAATTTTACATTGGCTTTCAAAGTTACTACATATGGTGGTATTTCTAAAAGGCCTACATCATTAGGACCAGTCGCCCAAAGAGAATCAGGGAGTGAACGCAGCTCTGGCGGGAGTGCATTCATTGACAAGTACATCGGAGAGGTGATTCTTTTACCCAATGTAAGCTGTACCCCTTCCGGAGAACAGTACAATGTCGCATATAGTCGTTTTAACAAGTCTAAACCAAGCAGATTTTCATTACAACCTGTCGTCAAAATCAGGGGTGCTTTCAATTGACACGGTCCAACAGAAATAGACAAAGGACCAGATATAGGGTTGTAAACAGGGGCGCCTGAAAAACCTACAGAAACATTTGTTGAGCCAGACAAAGGTGCGCCAGGGAGTTTCGCATGAATGATAGAACTTTTTGCGGCACCAGTATCCAACAGAAACGGTTCGACTACACCTGATGTTGCTACTGCGACATAAGGCCCACTCTGATCTACTGGAACTGATACTACTCCCTCTCTCTGTCCATGGCTGTCCTAGTACCCATTTTGCTGGAATCCCTCATCCGCTTCACAATAGTCTTCAACAAGATATTGTTGAGATCTATTTTGCTCGGCTGACTGTCCATTTCTTTGATCAAAGTGATTGGAAGGACGATCATTCGTCTGTGGAGGCATAGCACCTCGCCCTCGACCTCTAGAATTCTGTACAAAACCACCACGACCTCTCTGGGCTGCGGCTGCATTATTTTGCGCTAAGACCGGACATTCATTCTTGTAGTGACCCTCTTTCTTACAGTACGCACACTGGTTCCACTGATATTGAGGCCTCGTTGAACTATAATCTGTCCTTTGATACGAACCCTGTTTCGTGTTAGTCTGATTCGTGCGAGGCGGATACGCCTGTTGCAGAAGAACTTTAGTCTTTAAATCTTTCGTTTTCTTGTCCGATTTTTCCTTTTCCTCTTTATCCCTATTTTCGTAATACTGCGCAGTTGCAAGTATTTGCGCAGTTGTAGAAACAGCCCATGCACTCTCTGAATCCTTTAATTTATTGCATAATTCAGGTAGCAAATTATGCACAAATTTATCGACAAACAGTCTCTGTCCTCCTTCTGTGCTCATATCCTGACCACTGTGATCTACAAAAGTCTCTTCGAACCTCGTGAAAAAGTCGGAGACACTTTCGTCTTTCTTTTGCCTGCATGCGGATAACTTGTCCCAGTTAACACGTAATGCGGGCATCAGAGTCTTCATTAAGTCGATTATCCTACCCGGGAGATTAGCAATTAGGGGCTCAGGTTTTGCACCACCCGTTTGCTGACCATCTGCTGCAGTGATAGCTGCCCAATCACCACCTAAGGCAACTTGATGATCCTCCCTACGAATTTTAGCCCAGACTGGTTGAGGAACTACATTTCCAAATAACATATCAATGTCTGCTAAGTTCATTATACAAGCCTCAACTGTCTGCGTTAATTCTTTGTAATATCCAGCAGGATTCTTACGCGGGTCTGGCAAGGCCTGTTTCACTGCTAGCACTTCAGCTCGCTTCCACGGAATGTGTATCCATACTCTCTGGAATTGCGCCGGAGCGGCTACAATACCATTAGGAGCATCAGCTTGCACAGCTTCGCGCCAGATTGGAGGAACCTCCCTCATTGGATATTGGCGACTTAATTTCATTTTACCTTTCTCTAAATCTCTTGGTGAGCGAAGTGATGGGTCATTCCTATAACTTAAAATCAGTTCCATCGCTTTTTCTATATTTTCACCCACTATCATACCAGCAGCAAACTCTTTTTGAACCTTAATTAAGTCTTCTAAATTTGATTCAATATCGTCTTCTTCTATCTCCTCTCGTAACAACGAGCACATCTCGTCAAAGACATACCGTTGCGTTGGTTCCTTCCACTGCATAAATGTATCTAGCACATCTCTCGTACTATATCTCCTACTCTTCGAAATCCATCTGAGAGCCGTGGAATCTAAAATTCCCCGTTCCTCAGTGCTTGGATGCTGACTACGTCTCTGAACAGAGTCGGAAGTAGGAGTCTTAATTAAAGTTTTATAGAAAGGAGACAGCATATTAGACACAGAATCAGTGATTCTTCGACGAACAGAAAGTGGAGTCAATACACTCGCAGACGTAGAAAACACAGTGGAAGTAGGAACAGATAGCGGGGCAGTAGGAGTATCGAGAAAAATAGTTTGTGGAACAGTAGGTGTAATCGAGACAGATACAGGTATAGCAGTCGGCAATCCAGGAAGAGGAGGAGCCGTAGGAACATTCACATTAACCACAGGAGGTACAGGAACTTGATTCTGAGGGGCAGGAATACCAGGTTGTCCAGCAACCGGTAATTGAACATTTGGTACAAGTGGAGCCGTAGCACCTTGTGCATACGGTGGAGGTGACCGTAACAGATAAGACAACAGAGGATCGTTTTCGGGGTCCTCTAGTATCTTAGCTGTTTTCGATGGCAAGGCAGGATAGCACTTGTCGATTGCTAAATTATGCTCTCTAATGGCCACCTCTATGGCCTTCTCACACTCGTTATCTTGCAGCTGCTTAGTTGCTTGTTCTAGAGTCAACTCTTCTTTCTCTTTCTGTTCTTTCTTTAATCTCTTCATTTCTCTCTGTTTGGATTCTTTTCGCCAGTAACGGAAAGAATCAAACATTGCCGGCCGGGCTTTCTTCCTAAACAATTTCGCTTCTAAATTATCAAGAATTTCGGGTTCAAAACTACCATGCAGTGGCCAACTAAGGACACCATCTTTCTCGGTGTAGCGGACCCACACCTCATTATAAGATATAGGACCCACACCATGTTTACAATATAAATCATATAGGGGAGTCCCAATCGGAGGAACCAGACATGAGTCCTCCAATCGTGAGTCACTGTTGCAACCAAAACAAGACAACATACAGTTTCTCCGACTTACAATTTTTCAGTCCGGAACACAAAACAAACAAAACACTAAACAGATATGTGCACCTGAACCAAGAACTTTTAGGCCTACCAAAACGAACTGATGTATCGATACCCAAACTGAACAAAATAGATTATCGTAACCAGAACAACCAATGATAATCTTACGGAACTAAACCAAACCAAGAACCAAAAAGGATTTTAACAACCCTCACGAAGTAACCAACTAGCAACCACTAAATACTTAACTGAGGCACTGAAGACGTCACCAAGGAGAAACCCGTCACGTTTCGCTGTACTAAGGACTGCACCTCGGGTCCAAGACAGGGCGACGGTCAAGGCAACGGCCCACTGCAGCCGTCCTGAACGGGAACCCTCGTGGAAGAGAACTTCGGGCCACTTTTGCGATATGCCGGGATCGATGAAGTGGGGCGCCTCCCTCAGGAATCTTCACACGAAGCTTCTCGAACTCTTCAGGCTTTTGGACCGGTACCGAATGACGTCGCCCCACGTTGGGCGCCAATTGGAGTTCTGGACTTTTTGGTTCCGTCCAGAGGTGTCAGGGAACAACACCCAAAGACCCCGGAGTTCCACCTGCCTTGGTGCACAAATGAACAGAAACACGGGCTTCTCGATGGTGGCGTCAAAGACCAAAGGTTTATTACTGCAGGGACACAGAAGTCACAGAAACTACGCATGGGCAGTAACTAGGAGCCTGTTCAAATTGTACAAAGAGGGTTGCTCCTTATATACAAAATTTTGGCCTTCAGGCGAATTCTTCACATGTTGGTACATTCCCAAAACCTTTGTGTCATAAACAATAAATATTTGGCGTACACAGGAACCGTTGATAAAATCTGATACAAAACATCTACGGAGAGGGGTTCCCACTAGTTCATCACAATCCCTTGTCAATATTGCATTCAAGAGCCGGACCGCCTCATCGTAAATTTCGTTACTTCCCCCTAATAAAGATTCAGAAAGAAAGGAACGGAGCCAGGTGTGGAAGATAGAAAAGCGGGATAAGAGATGTTTGTGGGTCGTAAATAGGCAAGGCTACCGGCTTCCGCCACCTAATCGTGATCAGGACAATGGACACGAAGACCAGTTTATCAGGACTGGCCTCGGGCAGGGCAGCCTTTGTCGAGTCATGCAGCTACAGCGTGATCTGGTTTAAGGTGTACGTGTCATGAAAGAGGTGAATTTCCGGCTAAGGCTACGTGTCCTTAATCGAAATGAAGTGATCAGAGGTTATTGCGTATGTGACACAAAATGGCGGCCATGATCTAAAATGGATGCCGTGGGTAGATCAGAAATGTGTTTATAAAAGGAGTGCTCTTGCTCGTAGCGTAGCGAAAACACCAGGATATGCTAAATGGATCATTTGCGGTTCGCTGATACCAATATTATGTATTTCCGACAATATTGAAAACACGGGTTCAAATCGTCACGGAACCTCAATTAGATGATGGATGCGGTGCTGAAAGGGACTGTGATTTCCCAAAAAAGTTGTGCTTGCATTAGACATGCAGACCCGGTGAGAGGTAATATTCGGAGAAGCTGTGACTGGGCAGTGGTTAGTAGGTAGACATTGTTAATAGTAATAATATGGTTCTTGTAACCGAAATAGAGAAACTTGATGATGATGACTAAACGTAGACTGCTTAATCTCACAACACTCTGCGAGTTGGAGGTCACCAGGCGGTTCTGATCATCTAGGGAGCTGCAGAGCACTAAACCGCATCCTAGTGTTCGAGCAGTATGATGGTCCTGTGCCTTTAAGTCCCTTGGGATATGGAAAGTAAGTTGGACAAGCTACGTGAGATGACAATGGAAGTTGCGGAGCAAAAAACCTATGGGGAGAAAAGGCTAAATCCAGCTGAAAGTGAGCTGCACGATGTTGAAAGCTAGAATATAAATTGCATTTATTAAACTGACTTTTGGGGGTTGGAAACCTTTGCCCACTAAACAACAGATTATCCCCATTAGTTACTGTTTAATTGTAAAAGCAGACGTGGTGTAGACGGGTCTTTCCTGCTGCCTTTTCATCTCGCATCTTCTTCCCAGTGCTGATAAAGTTGAGGAGCACATACATACACAGGCTGTGCACTGTGAACTGAATAGAAATACTTTGGGGAAATGTTTTTCACCCTTTCTTATTGGAGCCTTATAAGTAGAGATCACAGACCTTGAATTCTATTTCTATCTGCTTCGGAAACAAGTTTTGGTTTTAGGTTCTGCTGCCTTGCATCTGTTAACCTCCACTGTGGTCTTTGGGTTGTGCCAGAAAACCAGTAAGAAGCTCTTTTTGGTCGGGTGTTGGCCTGTGCATGGCTCTCATTCTGGCAGGGGCAGAGCTCTGGAGTGTCCATCACCTGCACAGTATGAGAAAAGTGCTCACTCCCAATTAAAGGAATGCATACCCTCCTAAATTAGAATGCAGGTTATAGCCGAATTACAACCTATGCTCTTCTCTCTCTTCCTACAGATTTTGGGGAAGCAGGGTATTTGTCTTAAATACATGCCTATCAGGATGAGAATGTCTCTTTTGTAAGACGTTTTAACTATCTTTACAGTTTGTCTGCCCAATGGTAGATGGTGAACTTGGATCCCACCAGTAAAGAGATAAGGGGTATATGTTAAATAATGTTGGAGCCAATAGATATCTTTGGGGAACACCAAAAGTAAATAATGAGTTGATCAAGGTGGTGTTGCTGGTCTTCAATAGTTGGTCATTATGAGAAAAAAAGAGAACCAGTTCAGTATTTCATAGTGATGACTCATTACATGATCAAGCACATTTAGCAATGTTATTTTTTCAATATTTCTATTTTGGTTGCTCTTTGGCAATCATTTTCTGTATCCAGCCATTTATTTGATTGCCAATATGATATCCATTGATTTATTTAGAATATTGATATGTGTTTCTTGTTTGTACCTCTTGCAATATTAAGAGCAGCTGTTTTGCTTTATATTCTCATAACAGTTACGCTGTTATATGTAGTATCTAGTAGCAAATGGATTGCCTATTTGATATATATAAGCACAGCCACTGCTTTTGTTCTTCATCTGTTTGGTTTTTATTTTGTCTCCATTTTTCTGTCATCACAGATGATCAATGCCCCCCTTCGGATAGCGTGGATGTGGTCAAGCTCTGGAGGCTGTTTAGTCTAAGTAATCAGCTTGTTAAGCATCCAATTATGGCTTTGAGTAAGGAATTATGGGTCCAATATAGTGCTTGGTGGGCAGGGTATTCTGCCACAAATGCCTGTCAAACTCCCAGTCTTCCTGCTCTACTATGAGTCGGGTGTACGACACGTTTCTAACGGCGGTACCCGCACTGGCTCTGACTTCGGGCACCTGCACCAGTGGCCGTACGAAGTAGGAACATTCTTGATAATAGAATATGACAGATACAGACATAATATTTTTATACACAACATTTGATTACCCTTGTGAGGTCACTGACATGCTGGCAGGAGAATGCAGTCTTGATTGATAGTCAGTGAGTAAGCTGTTATCAATGAAGTATATGATTAGTTATTTTGAGACCCATCATTTAATAGCTTTTCCCAGCCAGGTAAGTTGAAGATGGGTCTGAATTTAGAGAAATGACTAGGGCCAAGGGTTTACTATTTGAAGACGGGGGTGATCTCACCCATTTTAAATAACTGGGTAAAAACAAAGGCCCTGCGCAGTGAGGGTTGGGTGAAGAGTCTGACCACAGACCATCCGTCACTTCTCAGTTTACCCACACTTTAAATGTAGTTCTGGTTCAGTGAATAAAAAAGCAAAACATCTCTAACATTTGCCCATGATGGGATTCTCAGCTTTATGTGATTTGGTGTAAATCTGTGAAGCTGGTGTTCCGAAATGAGCGTTTAAAGAAGGGCTCGGGTTGGGCTAAAATGTAGGTCTATCTGCACTGTTGGTCTTCAGATAAACTCTGATTGGCCATTTTAAAGGAGACTAGTCAATCCTGATCGCCTGACCACAACATGGCCACATAGTAAGGCAGCAATGACAGGAGTCTGGGACATGGTTCTCAATTAAATGCATTGTAGTGAGTGCTATGTTGTGAGTTTCACAGAAATAACCACATGTCAAGAATTTAGTCACAATATAAATCTTTTGTTGATGTTATACTTATTTCAGGAATTCACATGAGTTCTCAAGTAGGTTTACCCTGTGCAGAATTGTGACCCTCAGCTGGGATTGGATGAACAAGGTTTGAGAGAAAACAGTTTTCCCAAAGAGGCTGGGGAAAGTGTTGCCAGAAGCTTAAAAGAGAGAATATTTTCAATATGTTTATGCGGCTGGAGGTACTGACTCCAGAGCGTGGAGATCCGGGTTCGATCCCAGGGGCCCGTGGCAGCTCAGCTCAGCATCATGTGACTCAGGGCAATAGCTCACTAAATCTCCTGGACGGCCCCCAGCGCCTTGAACACTCTAGGGGTTATATGTTCGCACTTTGCAAATATGGATAATAATAATATCCATGAGGAAAAATTCCGATATTTTGAGTAAAACGTACTTCAAACAGCAACAGCAGCAGTATGTCAGTTGACTCTCCAGTGTTGTACTTTAGCTTCCCACAGTGTTGTTGAGAAAAACTGAGAGCTGACATTCAGCAATTATGACAAAAGTGTGGCATACCTGAATGTCATCCTGATAATTTCAAAGCTGTAAAATGTAATTAATTTCATTTACAAATAAACAAAATTATGGAATTCATTTTGTCATGGAGGTGATGGTTAGTGCTGTAGCAGCTAAAATAAGGGGGCATTTCCTGTAGGTTCTAAAATATCTCCCTCTTGCATGTGACACATTCACACATGCTGACTGAAATATGTACTTCAACACCAGGAGCAGCCTGCCCTTTAACTCTGCAGTGGTCAGCTGCAGCTTCCCCATATAGTTCCAATGACCAACTACAGAGCTAACATTCGGTATTTATGAATAAAGTGTGACACGATTGGACAGCACCTCGAAAGAATCAAAGCTGTGAAAATGAATGGTTTTCAGAGAATACCCCCCAAAAACCTATATCACTAACATTTTATATTCAACCTTAAATTGAGTCACTCCTGAAAGACATTTTGTTGAAACAGGATCTATTGAATTTAAAGCCTTTCCTGAGGAGCAGGCTGAAGTAAATATGCACTGAAATTCTAATGCAGGCATGAAACTAAGGGGTTAAAACATGAAGGGAGGTATGGGTTTTTAGTAATGTGAAGCATAATGTATTTATAAAGAGGCTAAACATAATTAAAAGGGGAGATGCCGCATAAGAACAGCATCCCCATTCCACATCTGTTTTGCTTGTCTGGGATTCTAACCGGAAAGAACATATTTGCCCGGAATTGACTGGAGATTAGGAAAAGCTGACTCAGCAATTTAGGCAAATTGTAATATAAACATTGAATTTCAGGTACAATTAGAAAAAAAATCTATATTTTCAGACACAGATGTGAACTTGTAAATGATGTCCACATTACCAGAGTAGTCAGAGGCACAGATAACCAGCATCAGGAAGGTGAGGGTGGCCTGGAGTACGGCTTTCATCCTACCGACAGAAATACAACATGTTTGATAACCGCTATGACATGAAATAGTTAGACACGGAGCAGTATTTTGTTTTTGGGGAACCTGTGAAATATTGTCAAAACACAAAGCACCCATTGATCAAAAGAAACTAACAATATATTATGTTTGTCTTCATTTGACAAGGCTCACTGATGAAAATACCGCTAGTTTTTTTAAGGTCACTTCTTATACAGGCATTGGTTTAAAATACTGTGTCAAAGATAGCAAAAAAATCCAGAAAGACAAACAAAGACAGTCCTCCTTTATCTGAGGTGCTCACTTTGCCTTTCATCCGAGTCAGGGCTGATGCAGCGTCACCTGTTTTTCCTGAGCTTGAACTTATTTGCCAGAGCTAAGTTTGTTTGCCAGTCCGGCAGGGATGGCTGGGAGCAGCCCTTTTTGACAATTGTCTAGTCCCCTTCCTCCAGAAAGTCCTTTAAGTCCTCTAATGTCTGTTGGCCAGTTCTTTGGCGTTCCCATGGCGGTGCCTATGAAAAAGGACCCTCAATGGGAATGTCAAAATCAGAGGCTGCACGGCATGGACTGCTGCTCTCCATGCTGAGCAGGTACTGGGGTGCAAGCACACAGGGGGGCCCAACATGTGCCCCCTGCATGCACCCCATAGTGCAGGGACACCCCTTTCTTTCCTCACCACCACAATTTTAATGGTGTTTTACCCCCATGAAAAGTGTGGTGTGAGGAAACTCGAAATATGCTTGGTGGGCCGCAGCAGCCCGGCCAAGCATATTGCGGCCTTAAGACCACCGTGCCACTGCCATGTATCTCAGATCCCTGGCATTTGCTGTGGTCCCCAGGTGACCTGACTGCTCTGGTTCTAAAGGGGCTGTCTGGGTGTTGATTACCGCAGGGCCCTGAGGCTCCTGTAGCAGCGCTTGGGCCATACATATGTGTGTGAACCTGCAGCAGATACTGGGGATGCTGTCTATCGTGCTGAGCATGCACTGGGAGGGGAAGTTTATTGACGTGATACTGAAGGAGGTACATTTGCAGCTATGGTGGTTCATGTTGGAGAGTTTGGTGAGCCTCAGCCAGGGGTCGGCAGGGGACATACAGAAATAATGGCAAGGAGGAGGAATCTCTTCTGCTGAGGCTAACAGGTTGCATGACGGCAGCCCTTTGACGCTGTAGGTGATGTGATTGAAATCAGAGTGATGCTGGAGGGATGGAGTGCCTGCTGCAGATGCCTACATAGTGAGTTCTTTCTTTCCACCTCAGGGGGCACCTGGTCTGCACTGTGGGCCATTGAACTGTGGCACGTGCTGCAGTTGTGATAAGTGCTGTTTTAGAGCAATGTCAGTGTTTTGGGGCCTGCTGAAATATCACTCCAAAGCATGTGGGGATCAGGTACAAGTCCAGAAGCTGAACCCTGAACAGGAACAAGAGAGATTTGCTGATATATTGCATTGCATTTTATTTGTTTTGTTCCACGTGATTGAGGAGTCAGGTGTTGGGGTGCCAAATACACGTTTCAATATTGATACAGCAGGGCACCTTCATATGTTACTGAAAACAATCCAATAAAGCAAATGAGCCCTCTCGTTTCCCTACAAAAACCAAAGAAATCCACCATTGCGGTAATGCTTATAGTGGCATAAGGTTGGTAATTATACACATAGTGCCAGTGCTTGTTTTCATTCTTTACATGTACATTTCTAGTCTTTACACATATTTATTGTACCCTCATAGGTCAATTCATGTAAAGTGGTTCAGCATAAAGTGCTACAGAATTCTATAGTGAATAGAAATGTATAGCAATACAGAACATAAGTGGCATTTAAGACCCATCACATTTCTACTTCTGCATGCACAACCTCTTGTGAAGCAGGAATGATGTTACCTTTCCTTGCATGTCTTCTCCCCATTTAATGAGGTGTCTGGCTCTTGGGGTTTCTTGAATCAAACTTTGCTGTCACCCGACAGAGAGTGCGTGTCTACGTACCCTCAATTAGCCAATTAGCTGTCAGCTCCTATCCTATCAGCTCCTATACTCATATGCTTGTTATTTGGAAATTAATAAGGAAATGGTTGTCCTTATGTTCTTATCAACAGCCGGTTAAATGTTATAAAAACATGAGCTCCTTGTTAAGAACATAAGGATAACCATTTCCTTGTTAATTTCCAAATATTACTCGGTGAAAGACAGCATTTGGTGTGATCCCAACTTCCGCCGACAGCTATCTAATGTCATCAGTTGTGCTCTAGGAAATCTATAACTGCTCCCTTTATTGAAGCCAGATGATAAGGAAATCCTTTAAATGCTACTGAGAAGGAAATGTGCCCTGACCACAAAGAGAGTGCCAAGGCCGCAATAAGATAGCTGCCAAAATCCCACTTGGTTTCTGTGTGACATTTCCTTCTTTTCAGTGTGCTTTTGCGTGAGGAATCAATGCTGAAGTGTGGCCCACTAAAGTGACAAGTAAGAGATTCCCTAAACTGTTTTTTTATTAGATGTCAGTGCTGTGACTTAGTTCATTTAATTTAACTGAAGTGCACACCAAGGAAAATATGCAACTTTTATAAACAAAGGTACGACCCGAAAAAGACTGGTGTATTGCTTATTAAAGTGCTGCAAATGTTTCTTTTAATGAAAAACAAGTGATTAAGCAAACAGGTCTCTCAAGCTTCGCAGGGCATGATTTGTATAGTGCAGTGTTAGAATTAGGGGCCCTAGTTGGCAAAGGTAGGTACTTGTGACAAAGAGGGACCCTCTCCTCTAGTCAGAGTAAGGGGGATTACACTCCTAAAATAACCCCTGCTCACCCTCTAGGTAGTGTGGAGTGAGCAATCAAGCCTTATTTCTGAGGCGGTGTGAGTTAAGCATTTGTGACCACATACAGTAACCCAGTGACAACACTACGAATGGACACAACACAAGGTTTCATGTAAAAAATAAGTATAATTTATATAGAGTTACCACAAGACCCATAAACGACAAAAATAATGCACAGTACTATTAGATTTCAAGAGTTCTGTTAAAAAGGCTTAAATCAAGGTTCTGGGCGAGTCGGTAGCCTGGTTCGGCTACAGAGTTGTTGAAAATAACACAGAGTCTAGCAAATCTAGCGGCCCCCGTCGGTAAGGGCCCACTCAAATGCCGACAGACTCAGTCACAGTACCTTTTACTTGGGTGGCCGCCACGGATGTGCGAGCCTGTTCTGGTGATTGTCGCGGTGCAGAAAGAAAGCATTGCAGGACGTGCTGTCCATCGATGCAGTGCAGGCAGCGGCCCATTGACAGAGTGGGTGAATCCAAGGCTTGCGTTGCAGAGCGAGACTGTGCTTCGATGCGGTGCTTGCAGCTTGCGGTGGGGCAAACGTGCCGGTGTTTTTGGAGATGGCGTCGATTAGTCTGGACAGAGATGCAAGTTGGGCGGTACATCGCAAAGCGTGCGTGGTGGTGCCCAACTCCGGTGCGGTCACGGGACTCGAAGTCAGAGAGTGACCGCGTTGGTCGGACCAGTTCAATTTGGTGTAGCGAGGCATTGCACGTCGCAGTGTACTTCCAGTCGTGGTGCAGGCTAACACTCGGTGACAGCGTCAGGACGGAGTCAGTGAGCGCAGAGCTTGCATTGTTCTAGGTGGACGTTGCTAGATACGGTGCCTACAGGACACTGGGCTGGTCACACCTTCCTGCTGCAATTCACAAAGGCGATTCAGAAGAGGGGGTGGTGATGAACAGAGTGTCTGAATTAAGCAGACCACTCTAACCCAGTCCAAAGATCAGCGCTTGATCCATCACCGTTATTTATCTCACTGCACCATCCCAGCTCAGAACCTGGCTATATGCAAATCAGTCTGTCCCTGGCCCAGTGCATCATGGGAACAGGGCAGAGTAAACTACCAAGCCAATTCTTCACCAGAAAGGAGACAAGCTACCGGGGACCGGTTTCTGGCATTTCAGCCGTCTTCGGCCCGGCTTGCTTGAATCCTGATGGTGCAGTGAGAAAGGGACTCATGTCTGAGTATACCCTGCCACACCTATAGTGGCCAAAAACGATTCAGAAGAGGGGGTGGTGATGAACAGAGTGTCTGAATTAAGCAGACCACTCTAACCCAGTCCAAAGATCAGGGCTTGATCCATCCCCGTTATTTATCTCACTGCACCATCCCAGCTCAGAACCTGGCTATATGCAAATCAGTCTGTCCCTGGCCCAGTGCATCATGGGAACAGGGCAGAGTAAACTACCAAGCCAATTCTTCACCAGAAAGGAGACAAGCTACCGGGGACCGGTTTCTGGCATTTCAGCCGTCTTCGGCCCGGCTTGCTTGAATCCTGATGGTGCAGTGAGAAAGGGACTCATGTCTGAGTATACCCTGCCACACCTATAGTGGCCAAAAACGATTCAGAAGAGGGGGTGGTGATGAACAGAGTGTCTGAATTAAGCAGACCACTCTAACCCAGTCCAAAGATCAGGGCTTGATCCATCACCGTTATTTATCTCACTGCACCATCCCAGCTCAGAACCTGGCTATATGCAAATCAGTCTGTCCCTGGCCCAGTGCATCATGGGAACAGGGCAGAGTAAACTACCAAGCCAATTCTTCACCAGAAAGGAGACAAGCTACCGGGGACCGGTTTCTGGCATTTCAGCCGTCTTCGGCCCGGCTTGCTTGAATCCTGATGGTGCAGTGAGAAAGGGACTCATGTCTGAGTATACCCTGCCACACCTATAGTGGCCAAAAACGATTCAGAAGAGGGGGTGGTGATGAACAGAGTGTCTGAATTAAGCAGACCACTCTAACCCAGTCCAAAGATCAGGGCTTGATCCATCACCGTTATTTATCTCACTGCACCATCCCAGCTCAGAACCTGGCTATATGCAAATCAGTCTGTCCCTGGCCCAGTGCATCATGGGAACAGGGCAGAGTAAACTACCAAGCCAATTCTTCACCAGAAAGGAGACAAGCTACCGGGGACCGGTTTCTGGCATTTCAGCCGTCTTCGGCCCGGCTTGCTTGAATCCTGATGGCAATTCACAAAGGCTGGTTAAGTCCACTGGTCCCGGGACTTCGGTCAGGGGGCAAGCTTTCTTCCAAGCCCTTGAAGATCTTTCCACAAGTTGAAAGTAAAGTCCGCACAGTCCTTTCTCCTCTCTTTGGCAGTATTGAAACCACTGCAGGCCAATCCCCCAAGCAGAACTTCAGCTTGGGAATAGTTTCTCGTCAGTTTCTTCAGGTTCCTCTCCTCAGCAGAGGTTTCGTCTTGTAAGTCTTGAAGTGATCTAATTTCTTGGGATCAGGGACCCGATACTGATCCCCCAAAATCCTTTGTTCTCTGAGGGAAGAGGGGCCAGTTCTGAAGCACTCCGTTTCCCAGACTTCTCCTTTCCTATCACAGCGCAGGGCAGTCACATCAGACGCCCCACAGGAGGTGGAGCCAGCATTTGGAATAGTATATCAAAATATGATTACACAATTATATGATATTATAAGTAATGTATTTAAAATATGAAATTACAAAATATTAAAATCAATAAAAATAAAAAGCTTAAGTAACTAATGCAAATATATTTACACATATTATTTAAACACATAAAAAAATAGTTAAAGAATAGTCAAAATACATTAAATTAAACATATTAACAATAACTTAAAAGTAAAAATTAACAAAAATATATAAAACTGAATGAAATAATATCATTCAGATATAAAAAATAATGTAAAATAGTTGTGATTGATACAGAGCAGTTTACTCTGGGCAGTTCCCAAGTTTCTTTATCTTGTATAATTATATTTCCACCTTTGTTTACTAATTTACTACCTGGATAAGGAGTGTTTTGGGAATTATTATCGGAGGGGCTCTGCCGAATTCGTTACGCACCACCAAAGAGCGGCCAAAGACCGGAAAGCGGAGCCGTCTTTTGGATATATATATATATACATATATATATATATATATATATATATATATATATATATATATATATATATATATATATATATATATATATATATTACCTACTGGCGGTCGCCAGTAGGTAGTTATAGTTAGGATTTTTTTCAATGTTAAATCTCAAAATTCTATTTGGAATTACTTTGGCACCGGTTGACGAATCTGCCTGAAAGTTTCCTGAAAATGGCCTCGTCAAGCTCCGGTCCTTCCTTGAAAGTTTGGGGGGGATACGTCAAGCGGGGGCCGAGATAAAAGGGGGGTCCCAAAACACGTTTTCCCCATGTTAATTTCCATAGGGCGGTCGATTTCACTTTTAGCCCGAACGGCTGAATGGATTTCCAGCAAACTTGGCAAAATTGAAGGGACTGGTAGCCCGATGTGCCTTTGCTATGTCTCAAGATGTGTGCTGCAGTGGATTTTGAGTAATTTACGTTCAAAAAAATATATATATCTATAGGCGCTCTCCGGTGCGCGCACCGGAGTGCGCTCCTGGCGCGACACGCGACTTGTGCGCAGAAAGCTGATTGGCTCTTGGGTGTCTGTAAACATTCTAAACAGTCTGGAGAAGCCGCCATCTTGTGTCTCGGTAAAATCGAGACACAAGGGGTTTGAAAAAAAAAGGGGCAAATGACCATAAGGGGGAAGAGTAGACCCCCTCTGACCCCCTAGGTTTGATGTGGGGGCTAAAATAGGGTCCTGCGGGGCATTACATTTTTTATTTTTTTTTCGTTTTGCGCGGGGGAAGCGCATGGTACGCGCACCGGCGAAGCACGGGGAAAATCCAGGACCATATTTATGAAGGCCTTGCGCTGCCAGTTTTGCGCCGCCTGTGCGTCAATTTTTGTGACGCACCAGCGGTGTAAAAAAATGTGCATTGTTACGCAATATTTAAAAAGTGACGCATCTATCTAGATGCGTCACTTTTTAAATATAGTGCAACGAGGCACATTTTTTTACACTGCTGGTGCGATGCGTCACTTTTCTGTGCGCACTCCTTATGACATTCCAGATATGTCATATTTAATGTATGACGAATCATGTTGCAAGGAGTTACAGATACATCAGTATTTCTGACATATCTGTAAACATAAAAGTGACGCGAGGCAGGCGCAAGATTTTGACGCAACAGCATCCTAAAAGTGACGCAGAGAAATCTCATAGATTTCAGTACGTCGTTATTACCAAGCTTTTTGCGGGGGAATGCCCCCTCTGCATACATTATACCTGACGCAGATATAATGTGGGGCAGAGTTTTAAAAAGTGACCCATGTACCTAGATGCGTCACTTTTTAAAAATAGCGTCAGGTATAATGCATGCAGAGGGGGTGTTCTCCCGCAAAAAGCTTTGTAATAGCGACGCAGTGAAATCTTTGAGATTTCACTGCGTCACTTTTAGGATGCTGTTGCGTCAAAATCTTGCGCCTGCTTTACAGCAGGTGTTAGACTGACGCAAGACCTTTCACATGGTGCTTTTTCCATGTGAAAGGACACATTACTGGAGTTGCGTCACTGTTGTGACGCACTCCAGCAATGCGTTACTTGGAATGTCATAAGGAGTGCGCACAGAAAAGTGACGCATTGCACCAGTGGTGTAAAAAAATGCGCCTCGTTGCGTTATATTTAAAAAGTGACGTATCTAGGTAGATGGGTCACTTTTTAAAATCAAGCGCCACATTATATCTGCGTGAGGTATAATGCATGCAGAGGGGGTGTTCCCCCGCAAAAAGCTTTGTAATAGCGACGCAGTGAAATCTTTGAGATTTCACTGCGTCACTTTTAGGATGCTGTTGCGTCCTTTAAATATAGTGCAACGAGGCACATTTTTTTACACTGCTGGTGCGATGCGTCACTTTTCTGTGCGCACTCCTTATGACATTCCAGATGTGTCATATTTAATGTATGACGAATCATGTTGCAAGGAGTTACAGATACGTCAGTGACGCGAGGCAGGCGCAAGATTTTGACGCAACAGCATCCTAAATGTGACGCAGAGAAATCTCATAGATTTCAGTACGTCGTTATTACCAAGCTTTTTGCGAGGGATTGCCCCCTCTGCATACATTATACCTGATGCAGATATAATGTGGCGCAGAGTTTTAAAAAGTGACCCATGTACCTAGATGCGTCACTTTTTAAAAATAGCGTCAGGTATAATGCATGCAGAGGGGGTGTTCCCCCGCAAAAAGCTTGGTAATAACGACGCAGTGCGTCACTTTTAGGATGCTGTTGCGTCAAAATCTTGCGCCTGCTTCACAGCAGACCTTTCACATGGTGCTTTTTCCATGTGAAAGGACACATTACTGGAATTGCGTCACTTTTGTGACGCACTCCAGCAATGCGTTACTTTTGTGTTTACAGATACGTCAGAAATACTGACATATCTGTAACTCCTTGCGAATTGATTAGTCATATATTAAATATGACATATCTGGAATGTCATAAGGAGTGCGTCCAGAAAAGTGACGCATCGCTGTTTTCACGTAGCGATGCACACTTTTCAGAAATGAGGCCTCCAGTTTATTCACTGTGTCATAACTTTCTTTTCTAACACTCACCTTCTTTCATTCCTCCTACTTCACTTCCTTTCACCTCTCATACCTTTCTGTTCTTTCTTACTCATTCTCCTTTCAATTATCAATGCACTATATTTCACTTACTCTTCATTTTTTTAAGAATATAGCTCTTTGATGAGAATTGGAGGTAGTTCTGAAAAGAACTTTTGGTTTTCTTCTTTTAACTGAACAGGAACAAAAACAGGGAATGGAAACTGCTCAACAGGAGCAAAAAGAAAACAAAAAAATTAGGGGTGGGAAGGGCAGCGATGGTTCTCCAATGCTCAAACCATGAGCAGGACACTTTGCTCCCCATAGGTGAGGAGTTGATTGCAGTATCTGCATCTGACGACCCCATGGTTAAATGCAGGTTGTATGTTTGGCACCTGCTCCTGCGATTGCTCTCCCACCAGAAGAAGTTGCTCCTCCGGTTGATGTAGAGGCCCCATCTCTGGGAACCTCTTGTGCCAGAGCCCTGACACTTTCCCGGGCAAAACTCTGGGGGTGCCTCCTCTCCACATGTCGGATCATGGTAAAGTTCCCAAAAGAGTACTTTTTTGGGGGGTTACCCCGTGACAGGACCTGTTTGCAGATCCTGCACTCCACTTTTGGTGCATTCACCTTCTTCTGGTCTGCTGGAAACTTAAAAAATTTCCATATGAAATGTTCTTTCACCTTTGGGGTAGGAGGCTCTTCATTGATGAACTCAGGTTCATCCTCACTGCTGGATTCTCTGGCAGCCATGGTAATTCACAAAAGATCCAGGTGCAAAAACAGGTCTTTCAGTCACAAAAGTGAAAGAAGAAGTGAAGGAAATGGGTGGGGATTTCATTCATTGTAAAAAAAACTGTTAGCAACCAATGAAAAGTGTTATTTTAGGGTCACATGACCCGACGCGTTTACGCTGCGCGCTCCGGAGCACTTCCGGGTGCGTTTACGCAGCGCGATCGTAGGCGCTTCCGGGGCGCAAACGTGGCGTGATCGTAGGCGCTTTTGTTTGCGTTTACGCGGCGCGAACGTAGGCGCTTCCGAGGGCACTTACGTTGCGCGCCGAAGTGACGTCATCAAACTTTTACAGAAATGCATAATCATTTTCCTTATTAAAAAAAACTAATTTTATTTGTATGGTACGAAATGTTTTGCATTATTATTAACTTTTCATTCATATTTTTTTCACGAACGACAGTAGCGCTCTGGGTGCGCTTTCAGGTGAGCTCACGGAAAAGCTTACCGGAGAGCTTAGCTGAAAGCTTCCCGGAGCGCGCACCCAGAGCGCAAAAGAAAAAAATTATATAAAAAAATGAATACTTAAAAAAAAACAGCAAATTGTAAAAAAAAAAAAGGTTAGAAACTCGATATACAAAGGAATTAGCATTTAAAAAACCTATGAAATTCACTGAAAAAACCATAGGTTTCACACCAGTTATAGTTAGGAATTAGCATTTAAAAAACCTATCCAATTCACTGAAAAAACCATAGGTTTAACACCAGTTATAGTTAGCTGGAAATTTTACTGATATAAAACCATTGAAATTCCCACGTTATAGTTAGTTGGACTCACTATAACTTGCACGTGTAATGCACTGCTGATGACATCACTGTAGAACTGGGGGTCTCTAGTTGGCAGAGGTAGGTACCACTGTCCAAATAGGGACCCTTGCTTCTAGTCAGGACAAGGAGATAACCCTCTCAGATAACCCCTGCTCGCCCTCAAGGTAGCTTGGCCTGAGCAGTCTAGGCTAACCAGAGGCAATGCGTTAAGTGTTTGTACCAACACTCACAGTAACACAGTGAAAACACCACAAACTGATTCTACAACAGTTTAGGAAAATAAAGATATTTATTCTAAACTACACAAGACCAAAAACATCAAAAATCCAACATACACAATGCAAGGTTACGGTTTCAAATGAGTTCTTCAGGTTGTAATCAAAGTTCTTTAAGGTGTGATCAAATGATCCACAGATGAGTGAAAAGTTCACAGTTGCGTCACGTTTACTCACAGTACCTTTTGGATGCAACAAAGTTCCACAAGCAGGAAGCTGGTGCAGTGGAAACAAGCGATGCGTTACTCCTGAGACCCTGGGGAGGCGATGCGACAGCCCCGCTGCAGCAGCGGGCGTGCGGCGACGAATCCGGTCTGTAAGGGGAGGAAGGCAGCTTGCGTAGATTCCGGTGTGTAGGTTCCGTGGGAAGTCTGTTCTCGCAAAGGCACGATGCGCTGATCTCGTAGGGCTGCGACGATCTCCGGGGCGACGATGCGCAGGCCAGCGGAGACCCTCTCTCTCGCAGCTCCTCGATGTGATGTTTTCTGCGACGATGTTCGCAGCGACGTGATGCGGTCCGCAAGCAAGCGGGGCGGCGATCTCACCCAAGCGACAGGCTCTGCGACGACACTCGCAGCGATGGTCGATTCTCCCGCACCGGTCTGGTGCGTCCCGCAAACGAAGGGTGCGACGGATCCGGCAGCGATGTTAGGCGCTGCGCCGATCTCGACCTTCGTAGCGGCGGGAAACTTCTCGCACTGTCGGGGATGCGCTCCGCAAGCGAGCGATGCGACACTTCTCAGCTTCACAAGTTTCTCAGCTTAGTCTCAAGCTTCCCAGCTCAGGTTCAACTTCTAGAGGCCCCACAACTGGATCAAGCACTCTACGAAGGACAGAACTCTCTCAGCAGAGTTCAGGGAGACTGGGGGTGAAGTCCTTTTGTTCCTGGGACTTCGGAAACAGGGAGCCAGCTCTTCTCAGGCCCTTGGAGACTCCTTCAAGACAGGGGACACAGCTCACAGCAAAGTCCTTCCCCTCTCCTTGGCAGCAAAGCGACAGCAGGTCAGTCCAGCAGAGCAACAGCAGGACAGTCTTCCTTCTTCAACGACAGCTTTCTCCTTGGCAGAGGTTCCTTCTTGATTTCCAGGATGATCTAATTTTCTGTTGTCAGGGGTCCTGTACTTATACCCCTAAAGTCTTTGTTCTCTCAGTGCATGTGGGCCCTGAGCCCGGTCTGAACCAGTTCTGGGTGGATCCTGAGCACCTTGACGTGCTGGCTGCATCTTTCCTTTCAGAGTGAGGGGCAGAGTCCTCCGCCGCCCAGCAGGAGGTGGAGCCAGCATTGTGGCAGGCAGGCACAGCCCTATTCAGCCCAGGTGCTAACTCCTCCCACCACTCAGGTAGCAATTGCTCCACTCAGCCTAGTGCTGACTCATCCAGCCTCTGGGGGGATTCCCCAGCCCCTGTCACTCACAAACCAGACAGTCAATACACAAACCTTTCCAGGCACGCAGAAGGGTCAGACAGGAGAACAGCAACTTTCTAAAAGTGCTGTCCTCAAACACAGGATCTAAAAACCACCTTTCCTAAAAGATGCGTTATTAAATTCTGAGTTCAGGGATACTAAATACTTATGTCCTATCTTGCTCCTATGGGAAGAAATGCCGTTAACCACTGTAGCCAGCATCCCCCATGTTAACCTATGGAGCAAGATAGCCTTACAATAGTGAAAAACGAAAATGGCTGTAATTCACTACCAGAGCATGGCACCTGCATCAGTACATGCTCTACCTTTCATATACACGGCACCCTGCCCAGGGGGGTACCTTGGGCCTTCCATAGGGGTGACTGATGTGCACGAAAAGGGAAGGGTTAGGCCTGGTCAGCGGGGACGCGGACCAGGAGGACATGGCAGTTCTAAACTGCCCGTAGGCGCTGCAGTGGCAGGCCCGAGACACCATTTTAGAGCTACTCCTGTGGGTGGCACAATCAGTGCTGCAGGCCCACTAGTAGCATTTGTCATCACCGGCCCTGGCACACCACGTGCACTTTACTAGGGACTTCATGGTGATACAAATATGCCAAACATGTATATCCAATCAGAATAACAATTTACATAGAGAGCATATGCACTTTAGCACTGATCAGCAGTGGTAAAGTGCGCAGAGTCCTATTGCCAACAGCCACGGGTCAGGAAAAATAAGGGAGGATGAAGCAAAAAGTTTGGGGATGACCCTGCAAAAAGGGCCAGTTCCAACACAACTCCCTTCCAGCCTAAAGCCAGGGTAGACCAAACGATACCTCGATGGGATTCCCTGCTTAAGGCGATAGAACACGGAACCTGGCCCAAAAAGCAGGGCAGTCCTGTTCTACGCCGTCCTAAACCCAGTTGTATCACTCTATCCATACTCTCGGGGTCCACCATGCCAATCCATGTGGAACCTTTCACCTCACCTGTGGACACCACCTGTGCAGCACCTAACCTTAATTTCCACACAGGTGTGTCCCAACAGACCAACAGCAAGCCACAGTGACCACCAACAGTGATCAGGGATGAGACCCAGGCCTCATGCCTCTCATGGCTCTCAAACCCCTGTGGCATCGGAGGGTGGGGGGCAGTAGCCCCAGGTGCTTGGCACCCTTTGTCCACTCTCTCTCTTGGCAGTTCACGTCTGACACTCTGGCACTGACTCACCAGTCCCGGACCTTTATCCGGCGGCTGGACAGGAGGCTGAGGTGGGTTTCCCCACACCTGGTCCTCCTCTTCCTTGGGGCTCTGTACCCTCCCACCTGGAGCGGTACCCCCTTCTAGAATAGTCAGGGCACCTGTGGCAGGTACCCTGCACCATCCACCCACCAGTTCAGGGGTTCTATCCTGCAACTGGTATTCCAGGTCAGGTGGGACACCCCGGACCTGGCCCTCAAACCTAGGCTCCAACGCCCCCAGGTCAGACAACACCTGAACCTGGCTTCCCCACCCAGGGACCAGCCCCTGCGGTGGAACACTCGCCTGGTATGCCAGGACTTCTGTCTGGGGACTCACATAGTACCCCCTTGAGGGTGACACACAACTCATGTGTCCTGTGACAGTCTGCCTGGCGCAGATCTCCCGGCCCCTGTCCTCTTGACAGTGCGGGAAGATCCCCCAGGACAGAAGTGGTGTCACCATGGTCACTCCTGGGAGACTCAGCCCTTCTGACTGGTCCCTGACCCACTGGTTCTCCCACTGGGGACTCCTTCCCCCTCTCACCCCTCAGTCTGGACTTCTGCACCCTCCCAAATGGAGCGGCACTGCCAAACACCAGATCTGATGGAGGCCTGGTTACAGGCACTCCCCGTTCACCAGACACTAGGAGATCCTCCTCAAATGGCCTACAAGTACAGTCTAGGTCCCCATCCTGGTGTTCCCTTAAGGAACCCTCCAGGCCCTGAGACTGGGTTTCGGGCACCGTGGGACACACCGTCCCACACTCATTCCTTCTCCACTGAGACCGGACATGAGCCCCTACACCCCTCCCACTACACTGGGACCTAACCGGGCTACACGGAACCTCTTCCACCTCACAGGTCTGGAAGATATCTAAGCCACTCCTTTTGGGATCACTCCCCAATGCCTCCTCAGACTCTCTGGAATTTACCAAGAGGTCTGCCTCCAACGCAAGCTCTCTGGGGTCAGAGAACTCACACTCCACCTGGTGTTGGCATAGCTCTGGAAAACAGGGACTTAAAATATGCTCTCCATCAAATGAATCACACAGCCCCCCACAGTTGTTAACCACGCTACCCTTTGCCTCACCCTCCAGTGCCTCACACAAGTACCCCACACCACTCTCCTGAGACTGGCAAGACAGTATCTGACTGTCTCTGTCACACAACCCACACTCTTCTGGCTGGTCTTCACACTCACACACCAAGGTTTCTACCATTGGGGAACCCCTCTCCCTGTACCTCTCATCTAGAGTTAGTAGAGTGTCCCTCCCACCACTGGGAATATGGTCCCCTGTGCCAGTCCCCCAATCTGCTTCAGGGACACTGCACTCCACTGGAACTACATCATAAACCTGAACCCTCAGGTGTATGTCGACCCCCTCCCTCAAGTCAGGCGCCACATCTCTGGGTGCTTGTACCTTTCTTTCCACACTAGATATCAAAATCATGCTGCCACCATCTGAGCTGGACTCCACCTCCAACTCAGCAAAGCTCACCTCTTGAGCTACCCATGTTTCTTCTTCAGCTGAGGCCCTCATGGCCTCACGCCTCTTGAGCTCCAACTCAAGCTTCCTCATTCTTAATTCATGGGCTAAGTTCAATTTCAATTCCTCTAGGGCACGGGCATGTTTGCTCTCCTCCGCCGCCCTTTCCATTTGCTTCATCTTCATTTCGAGCCTCAACATTTCTAATTTATGATCTCTAGCCCTTTGGTTTTCCTCCAACTCCTCTGGGGAAACACTTTCAGCTGAATGGTTGCTGTCAGCCCTTGAGGCTGCTCTGGACACAGGCAGATCCTGTGGCCTGAAACCATCCCTTTTTGCATCCTCATCCACTTCGGCATCATCTGTCTCCCCAGCCTTTTTGGTCTCCCATCAGGCCCTTAAGGCCTCCTGTAGCTCCTCCTTCTTGGAGCGGCGCTTCATGGGGCATCCAAAGTTCCTGCAGTACTGCCTGAGTTGACCTACTTTGTAATCACTTAACATTTCAATATCAAACTCCCGTTCTGCAACATCACTTGCTGGTTTACCATTCTGAGGCATGATGCTTGGATTCTTTTCAGGGTTACGATCAAAAATAGAACAAAAAAAGCTTAATCGTAGTATGCGTGGCGTAGTGGTCTGCACTCACTAGTGATGTACACCAATTACTGTGGGTCGAGTACAAATACAAGTTCAAATCCCACCGCCTGACCACCAATGTTAGAACTGGGGGTCTCTAGTTGGCAGAGGTAGGTACCACTGTCCAAATAGGGACCCTTGCTTCTAGTCAGGACAAGGAGATAACCCTCTCAGATAACCCCTGCTCGCCCTCAAGGTAGCTTGGCCTGAGCAGTCTAGGCTAACCAGAGGCAATGCGTTAAGTGTTTGTACCAACACTCACAGTAACACAGTGAAAACACCACAAACTGATTCTACAACAGTTTAGGAAAATAAAGATATTTATTCTAAACTACACAAGACCAAAAACGTCAAAAATCCAACATACACAATGCAAGGTTACGGTTTCAAATGAGTTCTTCAGGTTGTAATCAAAGTTCTTTAAGGTGTGATCAAATGATCCACAGATGCGTGAAAAGTTCACAGTTGCGTCACGTTTACTCACAGTACCTTTTGGATGCAACAAAGTTCCACAAGCAGGAAGCTGGTGCGGTGGAAACAAGCGATGCGTTACTCCTGAGACCCTGGGGAGGCGATGCGACAGCCCCGCTGCAGCAGCGGGCGTGCGGCGACGAATCCGGTCTGTAAGGGGAGGAAGGCAGCTTGCGTAGATTCCGGTGCGTAGGTTCCGTGGGAAGTCTGTTCTCGCAAAGGCATGATGCGCTGATCTCGTAGGGCTGCGACGATCTCCGGGGCGACGATGCGCAGGCCAGCGGAGACCCTCTCTCTCGCAGCTCCTCGATGTGATGTTTTCTGCGACGATGTTCGCAGCGACGTGATGCGGTCCGCAAGCAAGC
The DNA here is from genome assembly GCF_964263255.1 of Lissotriton vulgaris. Lineage (NCBI taxonomy): Eukaryota > Metazoa > Chordata > Amphibia > Caudata > Salamandridae > Lissotriton > Lissotriton vulgaris. The sequence goes on along the minus strand of NW_028240653.1, from coordinate 867,541 downwards.
GGGGCGGCGATCTCACCCAAGCGACAGGCTCTGCGACGACACTCGCAGCGATGGTCGATTCTCCCGCACCGGTCTGGTGCGTCCCGCAAACGAAGGGTGCGACGGATCCGGCAGCGATGTTAGGCGCTGCGCCGATCTCGACCTTCGTAGCGGCGGGAAACTTCTCGCACTGTCGGGGATGCGCTCCGCAAGCGAGCGATGCGACACTTCTCAGCTTCACAAGTTTCTCAGCTTAGTCTCAAGCTTCCCAGCTCAGGTTCAACTTCTAGAGGCCCCACAACTGGATCAAGCACTCTACGAAGGACAGAACTCTCTCAGCAGAGTTCAGGGAGACTGAGGGTGAAGTCCTTTTGTTCCTGGGACTTCGGAAACAGGGAGCCAGCTCTTCTCAGGCCCTTGGAGACTCCTTCAAGACAGGGGACACAGCTCACAGCAAAGTCCTTCCCCTCTCCTTGGCAGCAAAGCGACAGCAGGTCAGTCCAGCAGAGCAACAGCAGGACAGTCTTCCTTCTTCAACGACAGCTTTCTCCTTGGCAGAGGTTCCTTCTTGATTTCCAGGATGATCTAATTTTCTGTTGTCAGGGGTCCTGTACTTATACCCCTAAAGTCTTTGTTCTCTCAGTGCATGTGGGCCCTGAGCCCGGTCTGAAACAGTTCTGGGTGGATCCTGAGCACCTTGAGGTGCTGGCTGCATCTTTCCTTTCAGAGTGAGGGGCAGAGTCCTCCGCTGCCCAGCAGGAGGTGGAGCCAGCATTGTGGCAGGCAGGCACAGCCCTATTCAGCCCAGGTGCTAACTCCTCCCACCACTCAGGTAGCAATTGCTCCACTCAGCCTAGTGCTGACTCATCCAGCCTCTGGGGGGATTCCCCAGCCCCTGTCACTCACAAACCAGACAGTCAATACACAAACCTTTCCAGGCACGCAGAAGGGTCAGACAGGAGAACAGCAACTTTCTAAAAGTGCTGTCCTCAAACACAGGATCTAAAAACCACCTTTCCTAAAAGATGCGTTATTAAATTCTGAGTTCAGGGATACTAAATACTTATGTCCTATCTTGCTCCTATGGGAAGAAATGCCGTTAACCACTGTAGCCAGCATCCCCCATGTTAACCTATGGAGCAAGATAGCCTTACAATAGTGAAAAACGAAAATGGCTGTAATTCACTACCAGAGCATGGCACCTGCATCAGTACATGCTCTACCTTTCATATACACGGCACCCTGCCCAGGGGGGTACCTTGGGCCTTCCATAGGGGTGACTGATGTGCACGAAAAGGGAAGGGTTAGGCCTGGTCAGCGGGGACGCGGACCAGGAGGACATGGCAGTTCTAAACTGCCCGTAGGCGCTGCAGTGGCAGGCCCGAGACACCATTTTAGAGCTACTCCTGTGGGTGGCACAATCAGTGCTGCAGGCCCACTAGTAGCATTTGTCATCACCGGCCCTGGCACACCACGTGCACTTTACTAGGGACTTCATGGTGATACAAATATGCCAAACATGTATATCCAATCAGAATAACAATTTACATAGAGAGCATATGCACTTTAGCACTGATCAGCAGTGGTAAAGTGCGCAGAGTCCTATTGCCAACAGCCACGGGTCAGGAAAAATAAGGGAGGATGAAGCAAAAAGTTTGGGGATGACCCTGCAAAAAGGGCCAGTTCCAACAATCACATATTACATCACTCATGACATGGTCAGTGACATCACTCATGACATCACTGATGACAGAGAGACTGACCTACTTTCACTCGCTAATATATGTATTTACTAAGATACACTTAATAAGGCAGATATCCAATTATTTTTTTTAAAAAAACATCCATTAAGACAATAATTTAAACAAATATTCTTCCATCGACCTTAACATACATATATAAAACATATTTATTTATCTGAAAGACACACATTCACTGGATGGTGTCATCAGTGCGTTACACGTGCAAGTTATAGTGAGTCCAACTAACTATAACGTGGGAATTTCAATAGTTTTATATCAGTAAAATTTCCAGCTAACTATAACTGGTGTTAAACCTATGGTTCTTTCAGTGAATATATATATATATATATATTACCTACTGGCGGTCGCCAGTAGGTATATATAGTTAGGATTTTTTCTCTATGGGAAAATTCTATGTCTAATAACTTTGGCGTTTGCGGACGGAATCGGCTGAAATGTTCAGGAAAATGGCACATTTTGTTTCTGAGCAGCCCCTGAAAATTTGGGGGGGTTTCGTTAAGGGGCGGCTGAGAAAAAAGGGGGGTCCCAAAACGCGTTTTTCCCGTTCATTTTTCCATAGGGCGTTTGGCCTCACTTTTAGCTGGAACGGCTGAATGGATTTGCACGAAACTTGGCAAAATTGTAGGAACTGTTAGCCCAATGTGCCTTTGCTGGGTCTCAATATATGTGCTCCAGTGGATTTTGAGAAATTAACGTTTTAAAAAACAGATATATCTGTGACAGCGTCCCGGGTAGCGATCCGGTTCGCGTACTTTTCGCGTTACGGAACTTTGCGAACCTGATTGGCTCTCCGGTGTCTGTCAACATTCTAAACAGTCTGGAACGGCCGCCGTCTTGTCTCTCGGTAGGATCAAGAGACAAGAGGAGGATAAAACCGAAGGAGGAATTTAATGAAAGGGGGCAAGGTAGACCCCTCTTGACCCCCTAGGAATGATGTTGGAGTTATTAAAGGGTCCCGTGGGGCAAATAAAAAAAATTAGATTTTTCGCGGTAGAAGCGCTTTCCGGTTTGCGAACCGGTAGCGAAACGGGAATTCGCCATTTTGTGTTTCGTTTTAATTAAATTACAAGATGGAGGAAAAACAATGTGAGAAATGGGTATAAGGGGGTACGGGAGACGTATCCTGACCCCCTATGTTTTCTGAGGGTGGCTGAGGATGCTCATATATGTTGATACATGTCTTCCAGCGGCTGCGCGTGAGCGGAATTTTTTTTTTGCTGCGTGACGTCTGTTAACGTTTGATTCGAAGGAAATCAGGAAGTGTTGACCGCCATTTTGTCACTGCGAGTAAATATATTGTTAAAAATAATTGTTATAAATTAATCCGGATTGATAAACATTGTTTGCGCCATTTTGCCTTTTTTCCAATGCCACACTTTTGTCGTGCACGGCAGCCATTTTAGATGCTTTGACCCGACCCACTCTCTGCACGCCGCCGATCCTCAGCATGGCTCCCCACCCTTGCAAGCATCTCCCCCATGCACTGGTCACCCCCGTTCTCTCTCTCATGCATGGGCCATAAACCTCCCCTCATCTGCGCTGCTATTCCCTATATGTATATATGTATGTATAGGCATTTATATAGCGCACTACTTACCCGTAGGGTCCCAAGGCGCTTCGACCGCTGCAAAACCCTTCCTGGCTTCCCTGAGAGATGGTCCCTTAATGGGTATCTCCAGGGTGAGACCAGGCATCCCCGGCGGTCTGGTGGGGCCGTTAGTGAAGATGAGGCAAGCTAATGCCCAGAGTTGCCGAGTGTGATCGCTGATCAGAGTGGGCACCGAGGCGAGAGAATTATCGAGTCCGCTGACCCTGGTCCAGAAACCTGCCACGCCGGGAATCGAACCCTGGTCCCGGGCCGTCCTCTACTCTCGGGTCTGCAGCCTCTAACCAGTGAATCACACCCTGTGCCCGCCCGACACCTCCCTTTCACCCTATTCACTACCGCACCCTCTGACACTCCTCTTCCTCTGTGTCTGATTGTCCAGGCCAGTCCCAGGCTATCACCTAGCCCTGCGGATGTAGTTTATGGCCCCAACTGTAAAGAATCACCCCTCTTCAAAGGAGTTACAGTAGATCAAGGCCCCCACCCCATGAGATCCGTCACACCACACGCTTTCCTACTATCTGATAACGATCCTGTATTGTGATTGGGGAGGGGATTCTCACTGTGAGGGTGTGTGGGATCGAGCCTGAAGTGGAAGATTCCAGGGATGCCTTTTTGTACATTAACGTCTTCACAATTATGTGTCACATTAAAAATATATAGCACTCCAACAAAGTAGTAGGATTATAACACTTTAATAACTTATAAATATATACAACGCTCCAACAAAGTAAACACGTTAAAAAAAAACATTTTAAACAAAGCAACAATGGGCTGCTGTGAGGTGGCGTCAGTAGCGGTCCTTTGTGCGAATAGGACGAAGGCAGCACAACCTGCCGAGATTCGGACGGCACCCAGGTGATGTCCAGTAAGTTGTCGCACTGGTCTTGGCATCCTACAATGCTGCGCCGAAAAACGGCATGGGGTGCCCCGGGGGGAGGGGGGGAGGCGGAACGAACGGGCCTCCCCAGCTGGAGGCTCCTCTGCTGCAGTGGGGGGCCCCTTTACCGTTTCAGTCGCCATTCAGCTGTTTACCGCCCGATTTTGCTGCACTGTGCCTCATCTGCCATTCAGCTGAGTTGCGCCCGCTTTTGCGGCTACAGCGTCTCGCCCACCATCCAGTTGAGTTGCGCCCGCTCTTGCGGCTACAGCGTCTCGCCCACCATCCAGTTGAATTGTGCCCACTCTTGCGGTGCAGCGATAGGCGGCTGCCACAGGACTCTTAAAATGGCGGCCGGCTCTTCGGATTTGGGCCTGGTCCACTAAAATGGCCCTGGGACACATTTGAACTCGGACATTTGCCTGCTAGGGCTTGGGCCCCATTCTCGAAAGCGTCCCCTCAGCCTTGAAGATTCTACAAAAGTCATCGGGGCCCCCGACTCCCGCAGGCTTCCGCTGGGGAGCGGCTGCCATGATTGCTTGCGGAATGGCCACGACGGAGCCACGAGATGGTGGTGCTCTCATGCTGACGCCAGCTTCAGTCTGAAACATCCAGAAACACTGTAGACTACCAATTCGATGACTTCCGGTGGAGCCCCAACGTGACCCGGTAGGGAAGAACTTGCCCTCCCCTCTTTTGACTGATGGTTCTTGTTGCCTGTCCCCTCTGTTGTTATCTAACGGAACCTTTTTGGATTGCCGAGTGAGAAAAAAAAAGGTGGGGCTTTCATCATTTGGGAAAAAAAAATGTTTCAATCCAATAAAAAGTGTTATTTTTAGATCATATGATCAAGCCTTCCATCATTAGGAAACCAAAAGTAAAATGAACCAATGAAAAGTTTTATAAACAAGTCACATGACCTGTTATGCGGCTTTGGGCTATAAAAAGCCTACAAAATCCGTTGGCCTCTGAGGCGGCGTCAGTAGCGGACCGATGCGCGAATAGGCCAAAGGCAGCACAACGCGCCGAGATCCGGATGGCACCGAGGTGGTGTCCAGCAAGTTGCACTGGTGTGGCCATCCTACAATGCTGCGCCGAAAGTCGGCGTGGGGTGCCCGGGGGGGGGGGGCGGGAGGCAGTGCGAACTGGCCTCTCCCGCCTCCCCAGGTGGAGGCACCTCATCTGCAGTGCGGCGCCTCTTACCGTTTCACTCGCCGTCCAGTTGAGTTGCGCCCGCACTTGCTGCTACAGTAGGCCGAAGGTAGCACAACGCGCCGAGATCCGGATGGCACCGAGGTGGTGTCCAGCAAGTTTCACTGGTGTGGCCATCCTACAATGCTGCAACAGGACTCTCAAAATGGCGGCCGGCTCTTTGGATTTGGGCCTGGTCCACTAAAATGGCCCTGGGACACCTTGGAACTCAGACGCTTGCCTGCTAGGGCATGGGCCCCATTCACGAAAGCGTCCCCTCTTTTGACTGATGGTTCTTGTTGCCTATCTCTTCTGTTGTCATTTAACAGAACCTTTTTGGACTGCTGAAAGGGGTTCTGGTCCGACCGCTGGTTGGTGGAGACATTTTGACTATATCCTGGACCTGCCCGGCCTCGCCCAAAATGGCGCCGGTATAAATGGGACTCGTAACTCCTTGTTGTGTACTGGTTGCCCAACCTTGATATCACGAGATACGTATGCAGTTTTGAAGCACATGGCGGGCGGGGACGAGTACTGATTGAACATTTGGACATCCCTATTGATATTAAGTTCTGATGTGTTATTGTTTGCTGTACTATTGAAAGTTCAAATTAACATCACCTATGGTACTTGCCCGCAAATGTATATCTAGATAATTTTATTGTAACTGGCCCTGTCGTATTTTAATTATAAAATGTACGTCCACCGATTCCGCAACTGTTAGACACCTTAGTTCTTGCAACCTAATGGCTCGCCCGTTAAGTTGTTCTACAGTGTAAATGTTCCCTCATCATTTACGATTCCAGTTTGCTCCGTGGCCGGCCCACGTGGTTATAGGCCCGTATTTGTATACTGACATTTTCACAATAAAAGTTTTTAAAACAAAACATGGTAGTAGTACCTAGATTGGTAAAGTTTTGAATAATAGCCACTGTTTTCGAATCAGTAAAAGGCAAGTGAAAAAAGACAGCCCGATTACATGACGGTTAAAAGGTATAATACGCAGGAACGCAGTAAAGATAAATGGTCAAGGGCTGTTGTGTTTTCTACTCCTGCAACATAAAGTGATCAATAAGAATTTGATATTCATGCCTATCAGCGACTAAGACAGCAGGCCGAGCCTCTTTTGTTCAACGGCTCTCTCATGGGACGAAGAAACGCCCTTTTTCTCGAAATAGGAATATTTTACTTGCAGGACAGTTGTAAATTTCCCGGGAAAATACATTAGCCTGGAACATTGTTAGTGGTAAGCTGTAGCTGGCATCAGCATGAGAGCAACACCATCTCGTGGCTCCGTCGTGGCCATTCCGCGAGCAATCATGGTAGCCGCTCCCCACCGGAAGCCTGCGGGAGTCGGGGGTCCCGGTGACTGTTGTAGAATCTTCAAGGCTGAGGGGACTCTTTTGGGAATGGGGCCCATGCCCTAGCAGTAAGCATGGGCGAATTTTGCGAATCTCGCGTTCGCGAATTTTGCGGATTTGCGAACTCGCAATCCGCAAAATCCGCGAATTCTCGCGAATTTGCGGATTTTTTTTTTTTTGTGTTTGCGCGGGTTTCTGCCAGTTCGCGAGGGTTTTTTACAATGTCGCAAATTGCGAACTTACCTGTCGGGTCGCAAGTTTCGCGAACTTGTTGTTTCTACGTGTCCAGCCTGTTTGGGACACTCTTCTTCATCACTGCCACTCTCTGTCACCACTGCCACTCTCTGACTACTCATGCCACCCTCTGGCCCACCCATGCCACCCTCTGTTTCATCACAGCACCCTCTGGTTGTCCAGTCAGTGTACATTATTGTGGCAACGCAAGCACACCTTCTCTGCCTCAAGTGACCTGAATTAATTTGGGGCTGATTAATGTGTCACAGAATATTTTTTTAGCTGGCACCTGCTTCCTTAGTGCTTCCTGATTAGTGATCTTTTGCACTTGCTAAGTGCTTTCATTGTTGCAAAATTAGTTACAACACCTGCCCTGCCCCAACTGACAATAATGCATTAGGGGCTGATTAATGGATTTGAACTTCCAGCCTGGCTCCTGCTTGTCTCCCTTAGCTGTAATTCAGGACCTTTGTGGCATATGTGTAACTATTCTGAGGTTCAGAGCAGGGTCACATAACAGTTTCAACTGGCAACTGAACTCTGGAGGGGCCCCTCAGGAAGCACTACAGGAAATGGCTACTAATGATGAGCCTGAACTTTTGAACCTGGTAAGTAGTTACTTTCAGTTTTGCTAAGATCGTATTTCTGCAATTTTGCACTTATTCGCGGGGGCGCGAACTCACGCGAACAGTGCGAACAGTGCGAGCAAAATCCGCCGCTCGCGGATTTGCGGATTTTGCGGGAGATTCGCGAATCTCGCGGATTGCGAATTTACCAAAAATCCGCAAAATCCGCGAGCGAAACGGATTTTCCGCCCATGGTTACCTAGCAGTCAAGCGTCCGAGTTCCACGGTTGCCCAGAGCCATCTTTGCAGGCCAGGCCAAAGTCTGTGGAGCCGACCGCCATTTCGTGAGCTCGGTAGCAGCCGCCTGTCGCTGTACCGCAAGATTGGGTGCAATTCCGTTGGATGGCGGGTGAGACATTGTAATAGCAAGAGCAGGCGCAATTCAGCTGGCCGAGTGAGGCACTGTGTCGCAAGAGCGGGCGCAAGTCAGCTGGTCGAGTGAAGCGCTGGGGTGTAGCTGAGAAACTTCCACCTGGGGAGGTGGGGGAGGCTCGTTCGCGCCGCCTCTCCCTTCTAGTGCACCCCACGCCGTTTCCTGACAAAGGTATATGTGATGGTCGGACTAGGGCACCGCAGGACGTGTCTTCAGGTCAAACGGATTGTGGGACAAGGTGTGGAGCAGGCGCAATTATCTCGGGGGCCTCCGTCAAGCGGTTCAGGGAGGCACTGCATCACATTGTTTTCGCATGCAGTCAGGTCCACAAACAGCCCCCACTTACTTTGAGAATAGTGAAGCTGCAGCAGGTGCAAATAAGCTTCAGACAGTGTTACAAGCGCTGCTCGGAACCCTCAACTATGGCACCCAACATCCAGGACTTATGCAATTTGTGCAAGGCAGCGACATCGAAGCATCTCAGGGACCAAGCAACATACCATATCCAGAGTCCTTCAAAAGTCTTGGGGGCCCCCGACTCCCGCAGGCTTCCGGTGGGGAGCGGCTGCCATGATTGCTCGCGGAATGACCATGATGGAGCCACGAGATGGTGGTGCTTTCATGCTGACGCCAGCTTCAGTCTGAAACATCCAGAAAGAAGGTGGGGCTTTCATCGTTTGGGAAAAAAAAATGTTTTAATCCAATAAAAAGTGTTATTTTTAGGTCATATGATCAAGCCTTCCATCTTTAGGAAACCAAAAGTAAAATGAACCAATGAAAAGTTTTAAAAACAAGTCACATGACCTGGTATGCGGCATAGGGCTATAAAAAGCGTAGAAAATCCGTTGGCACGTGAGGCGGCGTCAGTAGCGGACCGATGTGCGAATAGGCCGAAGGCAGCACAACGCGGCAAGATCCGGATGGCACCGAGGTGGTGTCCAGCAAGTTGCTGCACTGGTGTGGCCATCCTACAATGCTGCGCCGAAAATCGGTGTGGGGCGCCCCGTTGGCCTGTGAGGTTGCGTCAGTCAGTGGGGGCTGTTTGAGAATCTGACTGCATTGGAAAGCAATGTGATGCTGTGCGTCGCCCCCAAGATGGAGGCTCCTCGGCTGCAGTGGGGCGCCCCTTGGTGTTTCACTCGCTATCCAGTTGAGTTGCGTCCGCACTTGCGGCTACAGTAGGCCGAAGGCAGCACAACGCGCCGAGATCTGGATGGCACCGAGGTGGTGTCCAGCAAGTTGCTGGTCTGGTGTGGCCATCCTACAACGCTGCGCCGAAAGTCAGCGTGGGGTGCCCCGTTGGCCTGTGAGGTGGTGTCAGTAGCGGACCGATGTGTGAATAGGCCGGAACCAGCACAAGGCGCCAAGATCCGGATGGCACCGAGGTGGTGTCATAGTTGAGAGTTCTGAGCAGTGCTTGTAACACTGTCTGAAGCTTATTTGCACCTGCTGCAGCTTCACTATCGCCCTGGTGTGGCCAAAGATCGCCCATGACATAGGCGGCCGGCTCCCGGGGTCTGGCGGAACTTTTTTCCTTTTCCTTTCTGCATCTTGTCCCACAATCCGTTTGACCTGAAGACACGACCAGGTCCCTGAATGTGTGCAGGGGGACGCTATTGATTGAATCAAAATGGCGGCTTCACACAAAGCTGACTCAAGCGTTGCTGCTGATGCTATACAGACAAAAATTGGTTTTCAGTTTGTACATTCTTCAGGATTTTTCCATCCAAGGCTGGTTGAGAGTTTGTAGAACAATGGCTTCAGATTTTCAACATACTACTCTTCAACATTCTTCCTAAATGTAACAATGTGAGACTCACTAGGAGAACGGCTGTTTATCTTTCCTTTCAAAATGCTGCCAACAATATTTTCTGAATGGAAGACACCATCTTGTAGCATAAAGGGCTGCGTCAAGGGTGGTATTGCCCAAAATGGCGCCGGTATAAATGGGACTCGTAACTTCTTGTTGTGTACTGGTTGCACAACCTTGATATCACGAGATACGTATGCAGTTTTGAAGCACATGGCGGGCGGGGACGAGAATTGATTGAATATTTCGACATCCCTATTGATATTAAGTTCTGATGTGTTATTGACTACTGTACTATTGAAAGTTCGAATTAACGTCACCCATGGTACTTGCCCGCAAATGTATATCTAGATAATTTTATTGAAAGTGGCCCTGTCGTATTTTAATTACAAAATGTACGTCCACCGATTCCGCAACTGTTAGACACCTTAGTTCTTGCAACCTAATGGCCCGCTCGTTACGTTCCTCTACAATGTAAATGTCTCCTCATCATATACGATTCCAGTTTGCACCGTGGCCGGCCCACGTGGTTATAGGCCCGTATTTGTATACTGACATTTTCACAATAAAGGTTTTTAAAACAAAACATGGTAGTAGTATTTACATTGGTAAAGTTTTTAATTTTAGTCACTGTTTTCGAATCAGTAAAAGGCAAGTGAAATAAAGCAGTCCAATTACATGACGGATAAAAGTTAAAATACGCAGGAACGCAGTAAAGATAAATGGTCAAGGGCAGTTGTGTTTTACACTCCTGCAACATAAAGTGATCGATAAGAATCTGATATTCAGGCGTATCGGCGACTAAGACAGCAGGCCGAGCCTCTTTTACTCAAAGGGACAAAGAAACAGCCTTTTTCTCGAAAAAGGAATATATTTTACTTGCAGGACAGTTGTAAATTTTCCGGGAAAGTACATTAGCTTGAAACATTATAACATATATGTTTAAGAAAAAATAATGTTCGAAACCAATAAAAAGCGTAATTTTTAGGTCATATGACCAAGCCTTTCATCATTAAAATAACAAAAGTAAAATGAACCAATGAAAAGTTTTATTAACAAGTCACATGACCTGTTATGCTTACGTTACGCGCTGCGCGCCGCGCCCCGGATCGCTTCCGGGAAGCTGCGCTTCGCGCACCGGAGCACTTCCGGGTGCGCTAATGCGGCGTGTCATATAACGCATTACGCGACAACGTAGGTCCAGAATATAGTCAAAATGTCTCCACCAACCAGCGTTCGGAACACAACCCCTTTCAGCAGTCTAAAAAGTTCTGTTAAATGACAACAGAAGGGACAGGCAACAAGAACCATCAGTCAAAGAGGGGAGGGCAAGTTCTTCTCTACCGGGTCACGTTGGGGCGCTACCGGAACTGATCGAATTCGTAGTCTACAGTGTTTCTGGATGTTTCAGACTGAAGCTGGCGTCAGCATGAGAGCACCACCATCTCGTAGCTCAGTCGTGGCCATTCCACGAGCAATCATGGCAGCCGCTCCCCACCAGAAGCCTGCGGGAGTCGGGGGCCCCCAAGACTTTTGTAGAATCTTCAAGGCTGAGGGGACGCTTTTGAGAATGGGACCCAAGCCCTAGCAGACAAGCGTCCGAGTTCCAAGGTGTGCCAGGGCCATTTTAGTGGACCACACCCAAATCTGAAGAGCCGGCCGCCATTTTGAGAGTTCTGTGGCAGCCGCCTATCGCTGCATCGCAAGAGCGGGAGCAACTCAACTACATGGTGAGCGAGACGCTGTAGTCGCAAGAGCGGGCGGTAAACAGCTGAATGACGGAAGAGGCACAGTGTAGCAAAAGCGGGCGGAATGGCAACTGAAACGGTAAAGGGGCGCCCCACTACAGCGTGTCTTCAGGTCAAACGGATTGTGGGACAAGGTCATCAAAAGGCAAAAAGTTCCGCCGGACCCCGGGAGCCGGCCGCCTATGTTGGGGGCGATCTCAGGCCACACCAGGGCAACACGACTTGGGGAGGGGGCAGGAGCCAAGCGCCCCCTCCCAGTCCGCGCCATCTCACCGCCCCTCGGGGGCCTCCGTCAAGCGGTTTAGGGAGGCACCGCATCACATTGTTTTCCAATGTAGTCAGGTCCACAAACGGCCCTCACTTACTTTGAGAATAGTGAAGCTGCAGCAGGTGCAAATAAGCTTCAGACAGTGTTACAAGCGCTGCTCAGAACTCTGAACTATGGCACCCAACATCCAGGACTTATGCCATTTGAGCATGGCAGTGACATCGAAGCAACTCAGGGACCAAAACCATGAACGTACACTCACGTATGAAAATCTTACTTGGGGAGGGGGCAGGAGCCAAGCGCCCCCTCCCAGTCTGCGCCACCACACCGTATGTTGAAAATCTGAAGGACTCCTTGATCCAGGAAATGAACACGCACTCGTAAGGATCTCACTTCCCAATTTCTTTTATTTATCCAAAGTTCTCAAGATCGATTTAATTACCAACGCGTTTCGCCGCCAACTGACGGCTTGATCACGGTCAATGTTAGATCAATTCACTAACTTCCTTTAAGGAGTGGTTAAACAAAGCCACATGATGGTTACGTGACTTCCTGTCATTACAACTTTGAATTATGGGCATCGTAGTTCCTTTCATATGTAGACGCATTGTATTTACAAACACATTGTTTACTACTCATGCAAGCATTTTTAAACATCATTTTAACACAATATTGTTGAAGTCATTAGAGTGTTTTTACAGATCCTGGTTCTTTTTACCCTGATACATGTCCCAAATGCTCATACATTTGTTCATTCATTGCCCGAATACCGGGTTTACTATTGTAATTTATGTCGGGTAACGCCCTCTAGTGGGCCTATTTACCGGTAATCTTGATTTCTCCAAAATAACGCACTCCAGTGGGCATGAAGTACTACCATTCTAATCACAATCTTCAACTGTGTTAGCACGAATTTGAGTAGTTCTCATTTTACTAATAGTTCTATTGTGTTTGTCTGTTACCCATATGTTTGTGTGTCATATTACGGAAGAAAATACTTTTTTTATATATACAATTTATGAGTCCTTATTTCCTATATAATGGTTTCACAGTTAGGTATTTAGTCTGTTCATCTTAATATTTACAATTGTTTACAGGTGTACATAGAGTTCTTCGCTCTGATTCAGACCGTCCGGATGTAAAGTTCTGAAGTTCAATATTTGCCGTGACTCTCTGCATCGTAATTTCCGCTCTCTGTCCCCCCCTCTCTCATGCGGGACAATGGTTTCCAACACATAGAATTTCAGAAGTTTCCAGTCCCCATTATGTGCAGCCTCCATATGTTTTGCAATGGCGTTTCCTCTGTCTTTATTCGTCGTTGCCCCTATATGTTCTAGAATTCGCAATTTTAGTTCTTTCTTTGTGCTGCCAATATATTTTAATGCACAGGAACATTCTATTACGTAAACTACATATTCAGTTTTGCAGTTTATCAGTTGTTTAATTATCCACTATTTTTTGTTGGGCAGTGCTACTTCTGTTTTATTCACGGCTATTTGACATACTTTGCACTGTTGACATTTTATGAAGCCTTTACTTTTCAACCATTGAATTCCTTTTTTCTTTTTGTCCGGGTCTTGATGGAAACTATGTATCAACTTATCTTTCAGGCTTGTCGCCCGTCTGAATGTTATTTCAGGATGTTTACCCATTATTTTCCCGGCAATAGCATCTAGATGTAGAATTTTCCAATTCTTTCTTAAGATGTTTGCGATTTGTTTGGATTCTCTTGAATGATCCATGATCAGTCTCACCTTTTGATTTTCCGGTTCATCTTTCTTTTTTGGGGTGATTTGTAGGATTTCTTCCCTCTTTTTCTCATTTGCTCTTATCCAGCCTTTTGTGATGACTCCTTGTTTATACCCTCGTCTTTTGAATCTTTTTGCCATGTCGCAACTGTTAGTTAACCATTCTTTGTCTTGAGAACATATGCGACGTAACCTTAAGAATTCACCGTACGGTATGTTGTTTTTCACTGAGGCTTGATGGAAACTATTTGCATGAAGTGTGGCATTCGTTGATGTTTCTTTCCTGTATAGTGTGGTCTCCGCTTTGTTGTTATGAATGTATATTGTGGTGTCCAGAAAGGTTGCTTGATCACGACTGATGTTATATGTGAATCTGAGATTTGTATCCGTTGAGTTCAATACATTGAAATAGGTTTCGAATTCCTGAGCAGTTCCATCCCACACTATTAAGAGATCATCTATGTATCTCAGCCAATTCGCTATCTTGTTTACATGATAATCATTGTCCGGATGCAAAGCCACTTGTTGTTCCCACCATCCCATGGTGAGGCACGCAAAGGCTGGGCTGAAGGAGAAGCCCATTGCGCAGCCTTAGATTTGCTGGTAAATTTCTTCCCCAAAGAGGAAGATGTTTTGGGTGAGACACAGTTCAATCATATCCAGAAGCATCTGGTTATGTTTGTTGAATTGGATATTTCTTTCTTTTAAAAAAAACGCACAAGCTTTTGTGCCAATGCTGTGGTCAATGTTTGTGTATAAGGCAATTACATCCATTGTGATTAGCATGTAGTTAGGTTGCCATGGAAGTTCTTTTAGATTTTTTAACAAATCGGTTGTGTCACGCAAATATGAACTCAAGTTTAACACGAAGGGCATAAGAAAATAATCAATGTAATTGGCCACCGGTTCTATAAGTGAACCCTTTGCAGTAACAATTGGTCTCCATGGTGGTTTTAGTGGGTTCTTATGTACTTTCGGTAAGAAATAAATGGTGGCGGTTATCGGATGTTCCGTTGTCAAGAACTTGCATTCATCATTGTCGATCAAATTTTCATTGTGCCATTCCTTGATTTTTTTTGTCTAAGTTGGTTTTGAAAATTTTAGTTGGATTTTGATCCAATTTCCGGTAGTATTGTTTGTTCCTCAGTTGTGAATGGGCTTCAGTTACATAGTCTTTTTTGTCCACAATAACAATATTTCCGCCCTTATCGGCCATTTTGATTGTTATTGTTTGATCTTCCATGAGATTTTTTAAAGCTGATCTTTCTTCTGTCTTCAAGTTATCGCGATATTTGGTACCTTTGATTTTGTAGATATCCTGAATTACTGCCTCCTGAAATAAATCGATTTTGTTCCCTTGTGGTAATTGAGGGTAGAACTTGGATGGAGGTTTTTTACCGCTTAAGCCAGCTCCCTTTTGAGGGCAGGCCACTTCTTCTGTGATTGTGTCGCAATCTTCCATGACGTCTAGGTTTACAAGTGTCATTAGTGCTGGTAAGTTGGTTGTTGTTAATCCTTGTACTTCCGTATTCGATTCCATTAATTTTTTCTTTTTATTCTTTGTATAATTTGACATATCTTGATTCTCCTGAAATATTTTTGCCAATTTGATTTTCCGGATATATTTGTATATATCTATGCGTATTTGTGCCATATCCATTGATTCTGTTGGACAGAAGTTAATTCCATGTTTCAATAGGGAATTCTCATGAGGGTTCAGAGGACGTGATGATAGGTTCATAATTACCAATTCATCTGTTATTTCATCTTCTTGCCAGTTCATTTGGAGTTTTTCAGACGCATGCTCCTGGTTTTGGTTCCAATTTGTTCTGAGGAGCCACTTCCTCCTGCTGCCTCTTCTGATTTTTTTGATGCTCCGGGGCACCTGTTCTGGGTACCCATTTGCGACCTCTTCCTCTCGCTCTTCCTCCCTGGTTTTGATTTTGTTCCCAATTTCTTTGGCTGAGAACCAACCTCATGTCCCCTAAAAAATCCCGAGTTGTTTGATCCATAGTCTCTTCTGACCCATCTTCGCTGGTTCCTGTTGATGTTAATGATGTGCCACTCAGGGAACTTTGAGAATTGTTTTTGTTTGATTTATAATCTTGAAAAATGTCAAATTTCTTAGCATACGTGAATATGCGGCCTTGCCCATTATCGTCTTTGTCTCTTTGATATTTCATTTGTTTGCGATTCCTCACAATGTCCTCATGCTTTTCTACATATTTTTCCAAGTCCGTTTTTAATTTGGTCATTTCCTGATTCATTTCGGTTGCTGCCAGTTCTTTTTCCAATTCCAGTAGTTCCTCTTTCATTTTTGTCAGTGATATCTCTAGATGTTTTGCCAAGATGATCATTAATCCGAGTGAGGAGTCTAGTATGTGTTGGCCCCATTCCTTTAGCAGGTCATTTGACGCGTCCTGCTGGCTCGGCATTAGTGAAATTCGCAAGCCTCTTGGTACCGTTTTCACTTCCAGATATGTTTTTTAAAGTGATCAGCTCCCACAACTTATTTATTTCTTTTTTATTTAACTTTTCCCATAGTTTTAGTTTGCTTCTCGCGTCTGATTTCTGTGCACTTTGTTTACTTATTTCTTTATCTTGTACCACTGTGTTTTCATCAAAAAGGGAATTTAAGTGCTCACTCCGCTTTGCTTCTCTTTGTTCCATTTTATACAATTCAGGTTCTTAAATCATAAAGAACTTGTTTCGTTTCCGTGGCTGGATAAGGTATTGTAGTCCGTACTTATTTTTTGCCTGGACTTGTTTGAGATCCTCCCCGAGAGGCTGGGTAACTATGTTGCTACTGTTTGCAATTGCCGCCACATTCAATCGTCTCGGATTGTTTGTCAATTATGGCCACAATCCAGTGCAACTGATCCACCCCTTTCAACTCAGAATAAACCAAATGTCAGCGTTATAGCTTGTCTCGTGGGCGCTAGTGTTCGGTAGGATAACCCGAACTGCGACTGTGCTTACCTTCACCCTTCGATGCCGGTCCGCCGGTCCGTTCGTTTCTCCGCCCCGTTCACCTCTGCGCCTCTTCTGGCTTTGATTTGGCGTGCACCGGGTCCGCCTCGTATTTCACAACAACTTGGCTCGTATCTGGTTGACCCCTGGCGCGTCTCCTATCGGTGCGAGTTCCTCGGCAGAGCCCCGCCGAATTCAATCGTCCACTCCTCCTTGATCCAGGAAATGAACACACTCTCGTAAGGATCTCACTTCCCAATTTCTTTTATTTATCCAAAGTTCTCAAGATCGATTTAATTACCAACGCGTTTCGCCGCCAACTGACGGCTTGATCACGGTCAATGTTAGATCAATCCACTAACTTCCGTTAAGGAGTGGTTAAACAAAGCCACATGATTTTTACGTGACTTCCTGTCATTACAACTTTGAATTATGGGCATCGTAGTTCCTTTCATATGTTGGCGCATTGTATTTACAAACAGATTGTTTACTACTCATGCAAGCATTTTTAAACATCATTTTAACACAATATTGTTGAAGTCATTAGAGTGTTTTTACAGATCCTGGTTCTTTTTACCCTGATACATGTCCCAAATGCTCATACATTTGTTCATTCATTGCCGAATTCCGGGTTTACCATTGTAATTTATGTCGGGTTTTGTATGAGTGAAATGTCCAGCTAACTATAACATGTGTGAAACCTATGTTTCTTTCAATGAATTTGCAAGGTTTTTTAATTGCTAATTCCTTACTACAACGTGTGTGAAACCTATGGTTTTTGTCAGTACATATATATATATATATATATATATATATATATATTCCTGTTGCATGTTAATCCATTTCATCTTTACTATTTTGAACTATATGTATTTTTAAAAACAATATTTTTTACAAATGTTTAGATATTTGTGGTTTTAGCTACTTTCATCATTTCAATTAGAAGTATAGGACAACAATATTGTTGTGCTCGATATTTTTGACTCAATATTTCTTTCTGCGATAATTTGAGTGTTGATATTTTGTCAGGGAACCCCTGAAATGCTCCTCTGAGTCAAATGGCATACAACATTCATAAAGTGCTGACTACAGTCCATAGGTTCCATCCCAGAACATACAAATCAAGAATCTGATTTGAAATCACACTCATGGTAAAGAAAAATGAAGGCACAATTTGTTGCATGTCCTGGAACTCTAGTACAGGTCTTCAAGGTTTCTGTGACATGCCTACCCACAGGCTCCTGGACTGAATTCAGTGCACCATTGCTTAAGCAGGGGAGTCTAGGTTATTGAAGCCCCACACAACCCCCTGAGCATACTTGCTGGTTTTGTGGCTTTACTTTTTGTTTTACTAACAGTCCTGTAAAGGGTTCAAACCACATTTCTCTTTTTTAGAATAGCACACTAAATCACTGCACTGCAAAAATACACTGGTAAGTTCAAAGGCGTTTTATTTCTTCAGTCTTGTCCTTTTTCAAAGTACATGAGTAATAACCACACACAGTATATTTAAAACAGCACCTATGCATGTTGATAGCAGCAAGAATAAAATTAAAAGTTCTACTGTAATTAGAATATTATTAGAAGCCTATCACCCTATAACAACATCTATGCCCTACTCTATGAAACCATGGAGTAGGTAACTCACCTCTAGATTTTCTTGAGGATGAGAGCACTGCATACCTGTTCACAGCGGATCAGCTGTGAATATCTGACTTCAGCCGGGAGAGAGTGTTCCTTTGGAAGGAAAACACATGATAATCTAGACACAGCTCCTCTCCTTGCTGTATCAACTCTCAGCATAAAAGTGAAGGCTGCAGCACCCTGGTAAGACCTCTTGTGATAAGCTGTTGTGAAGGCCTCTTATATTCAGTGGTCAATTCATAGGAGTTAATGGAGGGTTGATCACTGAATTTTAGCCTACACTGAGGGACTTTCCAATAATCCGAGACATAATTAGACTAAACTAGCATGATAAAAATACATAAACTTTAGTAATAATAATAATAATAATAATAATAATAATAATAATAATAAGAGACATTTATAGAGCATGTAGCTACCTCAACTGAGGTGTCCTGGCGCTAACATGGATAATATCGTAGCCATGCCAGCCGAGAACAAGTGTCTGCAGGTAAACAGGCAGGTCTTCAAGGCCTTTCTAAACTTCTGCTCAGAGTGCACCATATGAAGTTGGAGGGGCAGGTCATTCCACCATATAGAGGTTCCAACCTCAAAAGTTCTGCCCTCCATTATCGCTTTGTCAAAACTGGGGACGAATAGGTAGCATTTCAAGTTGGACCACAGTGATCTGCCCTGATGGTAAGGGCGAAGTCTCAACCTAAGATACGTAGGGCCTCTTCCCTGGTAAGCCCGGAAGGCAAAGGTGAGGGCCTTGAATTCAACTCATTTGGCAATAGGGAGCCAATGAAGTTGCCTGAGGTGAGGGTACATATGATGCCGGAGAGGGACCTTTTGGACTGGCCTAGCAGCGCATTTTGTAATATCTGCAGCCTACAGATCAAGCCACAGGGCAGACCCAGCTAGAGTTCATTGTTGTGGTCAATATGGAAGGTGACTAACTCATGCACCACAGTCTTACGCACTCTGGCAAGAAGTTGATCAATTTCCTAATCATTTTCCTCTTACCAAAGCGGACTGCAGAAACATGCTGGATCTTCTTGGAAAGGGATAGGATGCTGTCCCAACAGACTCCGAGATTCTTGACCGAATCCTTTGGGGTGGGGGCTGTTCCCAATTCAACCGGCCATCACAAGGCCGTTGGAGGAGGGACTGCTTTGTTGAAAAACAGAACCTCCGTCTTGTCTGCACTGAGCTTTAAAAAATTGCTTTAAAAAAATACTGATATTGAAATAGTACTGTAGTCATCATTTTTTAAGCATTTACGGGGTGTAATAAGTGAGTCTATCACAGCAGACACAGCAGTTAACAAAAAACGAGTTACCATAATTAACATCTAACGGTACACAGGGGTACTGAGACATCTAGAATTCCCCAGATCATAGAACTAGCTAGAATCTACCCACAATGTTGTAATTAATACTGTCTCCTAATATAGCGATAACACGATGGTCTCCATTGGGACTCCTCATATGAATTCTCTTTTTTGTGTGCATAAAATATGCACCCTTTTCTTTGTTTTGTGTCTCAAATTGAGATTTACTGAGAGTGCTGAAGGTGTACCCCCATACGTGTTTGTGTGTTTCTTTCATTACAGGTATACATCACCTATCTAGAAACAGAGTGGTAATACAAAAAAAACACGTAGTACTTCACAAATTGTGTGAGTAAAGCATTTATATTGTGTATTGTTTGTCCTGATGAATGCCCCTTAGACCCGGCTGGCGAGACGAGGGCAGAAACATGTTGACTCTTGTTTTAAATAAAACAGCGATAATGTTAAGCATTCGCTGAAGACATACTATCATGTCTTCATCCTAGTTTTAACGCTCATACTTGAATGTACGGCCGCACTCCATCTTGTTTTCCGGCGTCCATCTTGTAGGCTACACTCCGTCATGTGCTTGCCACGAGGCAAGTCCTACTTCACTGACCATCACCCCTGGAGTTTGCCCAGCAACAGGCTATAAATAGTTCCAGCTCGCTTTGCGCATGCCCAGTACGTGTAACATCTGTTTCTGCTTTGAGGGGATTGGAATGTGCATTCGAGGGGCTTCATGAACCGTTAACTCCACCCATGTATCGATCATGTTTTAGAAATGTCCTTATATGGTCGCAAATCATGCTTTTGAGCTGTAACCGCCCATTTGTGAGCCCCTTCTTTTGTGGATAAAAGGGGACCGCATGTTCGAGTTCTTTGTGCTACCTTGTACAATACTGTAGAGTGTTGTGTGGGTTGCAATACCACCTTTAAAGGTTTATTAAACTATGTTTTTGTATTTCCAGTTTCCGTGCCAATTTCTTATGTAGTCGGAGGACTTTGTGTACAGAAGGGCGAACCCTTTCGCACTCACGGGCCTTGCTGAGGCCTGTACTCATCGATTGGCGCCTGTCACGTGGGGCTCATCGACGACTCGGATGCTCGAAGGACTGGTCGTGACGAAGGATGTGATCACTGCCAGTGGCGCCTTTTAGTCCTGGCATCCCGAGGTATTCTTCCTTCCCTTCCGATCTGACCATCTGGGTGGCGCCGGTCATCGACTGAGACCTCTTCTGTCGGTTTGCCGCATAGTGGCCGTTTGGGCGAATTCGGAACTTGGCAGTTGGAATCTGGACGCTCTTGATTGGTAAGAATCGTTGTACGATCCTTGCTCTGAGCCATTGATAGTCTTGTTTGGCAAGGCAGTTTTATACGCTTGCCCCAACTGAATTATTTGATTGTTTGGTAGTGACTAGTCATATTATTGATCCAGTGAATGTATATATGAGTTGCAACCCATATAGGCGGGCAATGTGGGGATATTTCTCCTGACCTGTGAATTTGGGCGGCGCATCGTTTTAAGTGCCATTTAATTATAATATTGTATATTCTGCATTATTTCTAGACATGCCTGTTTTTAGCGCACTTCGTAAGTGATGCTGCTGTTTTGGAAATGACCGGTTGGTACTTGAAGAATCACAGCCGGCTCCACCAGAGGGGACGCCGAATAGAGGTATGTACATCAAATTTGGTCTTTCCCTCATAGTGTACAGCACGTTGTGGAGGAAATATACAAAGAAGGATCCTGAATTCAAATGGCCTATGTATGGATCGTTTGATTTGAAGAAAATTGAGTATGTGGAGCAGTGTATGTGTAAGTGCGAGTGAGGCAAGATATGTTTGAATGTATACGAATGTGGGTGAAAGAAGTGAGAGAGAGTGAGAAGCGTGAGCAAGCACTGATTGAGAAAGAGCAGCGAAAGAGTGAGTGTGAGAAGGCGCATGAGGCGAAAAAACGCGAAGCGAAGGAATTAGAAGAGAAACAGGAGAAAGAGCGTTGGTTGCAAATATCTGGCCAGTACCCTGTTCATCAGCCTCTGTATCCTGTCCTTAATAAATCGGATGATGATTTTTTGTTATTAGATCGCTCACCGCCCCCGTATGCTGGTCCGTCCGCCCCGAGTGAAGGAGATCAAGATTCCAAACCGCCCGGACATAAAGTGGATACGCGGTCTATGTTGTCGACCAACCATATGACTGAGCTTCGTAAGATTGCTCATCGGGTTAACAAAGATTCTATTATTCTCACTGACTTGTTGACAGAACAAGAGTTATGGGAAGATAGGGAGAAGTTATATTTTACTGATTATCTTTCTAATGAAGTAGTGTCCGTTTTTCGAAAATACTCCGATGTTCTTGAACCAGATGATGTGATAGCTAATGCAAAAGGATTGCGTAAAGGTCTTTTTTCTCCTTCCCAGGTTCCTGCTGCGATTCGACTGCTATTTGCGTCACGGGATGACATGTTTCGGCTATGGGACGAAGTACGGAAACGGAAAGCCGGCGAGGAACAATTGAATCCAACTGGCGGCGGGAAGCATTCATTCATCTTTTATTCAGATAAGATCGATGCAGTGCATGCTAAACCAATGCGGGAGGCGGCGCCTTTGTATGTTCCTCCTAAAGGAGCGGGTACTAGTTCAGATAGAGGGTCAGCGGATGCTCAAGGGTATTTTTTCTATAATTGGGTTTATACTCCTTGGAATAGGGCAGACGTTATAGCATTGAAGGCAGCATTACCCGATCCGCGAAAGAATCCCGCAGCCTTTTATGAGGAAGTTGAGGGGGCTTTGAATTCTTGTACCATGACTCTGGCCGATATTGACTTATTTTTTGGGCTTCTATTACCCCCAGATATGTGGAGATCAATACGATAGGTTGATGATCTTCAGGCATTTAAAGCTCGATGGGCGGATCTTGAGGATGAGGACAGGGAGAGAAAACCAGCACAAAAGCCGCCCCAGTCGATCTTAGACCTTCCTGCTGCTATTGTAACTAAATTAAAAACACATATCCCCCCTAAAAACATTGATTGGACTATGTTAGCATCATGTAAACAGAAAGTAGATGAAACGGTTTCAGATTTCTTTACTCGATTTGAGGAAACTTTCCCTGATTTTAGTGGCCAGTCGCTTACGGATGACACGGGTCGACACCTTTTTGTTGATAAATATGTCTCAAATTTATTACCAAGTATAGCAGCTCGAATAAAAGCGAGCTGAAGTTCTTGGACGACTTCGACACCAGCATCCCTCCTGACGATGGCTCAGTATTAAGAGCGTCAGGAATTAGAAGCAAAGGGTAGTGAGGAAAAGAATTCTAAAGATTTGAAAACGAAGGTTATGTTAGTGCAAGTCTTTGAGCTGCCTCGTAGAGGTAATGATCGGGCGGCAGGAATTTTTCTAACTCTCCTTCGGGCCATACTGATTTGGCCCAGGATCAATGTGCGTATTGAAGGCAGAAAGGTCATTGGGCGAACGAGTGCCCGGTGTTGCATGCATAGCGCCAGGAGCGGGGGCAGGGGTCTATGAGGGGTAGAGGACATTTTTCAGGCCCTAGAAACAATACGAATGACCGAGCTAGATTTGAATCTAATGTGCGACCCTGAGATGGGTCCAATGTTTTTGATCGACGGAATCAGTACCAAATGTCTGACTATGCACCTCCCGAACAGCATGATTCACAGTATGCAGAGGATTGCGTAGGATGGGGTAAGGAACCAGTTGAAGTACCAGTAGATTAGAGGGGTCCTTATGTTACAGCACATGTTTTGGGCTCTACTGATAAGTTCCTGGTTGACACAGGAGCTACTCGTAGCGCTTTGTCCAAAAAATTGGTTCCGAGGGCTCCCCTGTCTGGCTCAACAATTACGTCAATAGGGTTCGATGGAACGCCTTCTGTTAGCCCACTGTCACAACCTCTTGCACTTTATGTAGATCAGTTTGCTGCACCATGCCCATTCCTACTCTCCCCAAAAACTCCTAATAATATCGTGGGCCTGGACATGCTCAAATATTTTCGGGCCACGATACGGTGCTCCCCTGATGGTGTACGTGTTATTCTGAATGATAATTATCCACCAATGGAGAGGGTGTACATGATAACCGTAGAGGCTGCACTGGCCTCTTTGCCTGAGTCTTTGTGGGCCACGTCCGATACCGACGTGGGACAGATGATTATCCCTCCGGTGCACATCAGTGTAAAGGAGGGAGCTGTGCTGCCACGCCTGCCTCAGTATCGGATTTCACAAGAGGGGGAGGAGGCGCTCATACAGATAGTGCAGGACTTGATTAAAGTAGGGGTGGTTGAAGAAGTTCCATTCAATGTGTGTAACAGTCCTATATTACCGATTTTGAAGAAAGACACTAACACCAGGATTTATCGATTTATTATCGATTTGAGGGAGGTCAATAAGATAGTGATACCTCAGTGGTTTCTGATATCACGACACTCCTTCGTTTAATCCGCCAACAGCAACGACGTTCTCTGGTATAGACTTGAAAAATCCTTTTTTTCGATCCCTATTCATCCTGACAGCCGATATCTTTTGGCCTTCACGTTGAATAAAAGGTCGTACAGATTCTGTAGAGTTCCTCAAGGCTATACTGAGAGCCCCAGCATTTACAGTCAGGCATTGAAAAGACAATTGGATTCTTTTGTGTGGCGCTTATACAATATGTCGATGACATCTTGTTGGCTGCCGACACCCCTGAGTAATGTGGAGAGTGCACTTTGTCCTTACTTACCTTTTTGGCATCCCACAATCACAAAGTATCGAAAAAGAAACTACAATATTGTAGACCAAAGGTAACCTACTTAGGTCACCTTTTGTCTAAGGAGGGACGTGCACTTACACCAGATCATATTCAAGCCATTTTAGACACACCAGAACCCTCCACGCAGAAAGAAGTTCGAGCCTTTTTGGGTCTTACCTCCTTTTGTAGTCAGTGGATATTAGGGTTTTCATACATAGTTAAACCACTGTTAGGCCTGTTGACAAAGGATACCCCAGTTCCCCTTCCGTGGACGGATGAATGTTTAAATGCTTTTCACCAACTACGTCAGGCCCTTTGTTCAGCACCAGTATTAGGCACCCCTGATTACATAAAGCCCTTTACATTGTATGTGCATGAGAGAGATGGATGCGCGTTATCAGTGTTAGTGCAGATTCACGGCAATAAGCAGCGCCCTTATGCATTCTTCTCAGCAGTACTTGATCCTGTTGCTCGAGCGTTGCCTGGGTGTTTTCGCTCAGTTGCGGTGACAGCTGTGTCAATATGTCAGAGGGAAGGGACAGTCTTATCTCATAAGCTGTTGGTGTTGGTCCCCCATGCTGTTGATGCCCTTTTGAATCAGACAAAGACGCAGCATTTAACTAGTGTTCGTCTGACAGGATACGAGCTGACATTGTTTGCTCCTCATATAACTTTGAAGAGATGTGCAACGTTGAATCCAGCTACGTTGTTGCCCTTCCCAGCGACTCAGCCTGATGTGCAAGAGACGCATGACTGTGTCTTTGTGACCGAGGAACAGACAAAGGGTCGTATTGATTTACAAGATACACCCTTTACAGATGTGGATGGAGAGCTGTGGGTGGATGGGTCCTGTTTAAAGTTACCAGATGGAACCACTTCCGCAGCATATGCAATTACCTCATTACACACAATAGTGGAGACAGCACGCATACCACAGAAATAAGCTCAGGCCGCAGAACTGATAGCGTTGATACGAGCTTGTGAGCTTAGTGCAGGATTATGTGTGAATGTCTACACAGACAGCCGCTATGCTTTCGGAGTAGCGCACAACTTTGGTCTGCTCTGGAAGGAAAGGGACTTTTTGACATCACATGGAACTCAGATAATGTATGTAGAATTAGTACAACAACTTTTGACTGCACTGACGCTCCCTAAGAGGATAGCTATAGTGAAATGTAGTGCACACAAGACAGTGACAGATAAAGTGGGACAAGGAAATGCGTTTGTAGATCGAGTGGCACGTGAAACTGCGATGCAGCCTGGCTCTACTTCAATGTATGTCATGAAGTCACAAGCTGAGCGGTGGCATGATGCTGGGGAAAAGGTACTAGAAATGCAAAAGACTGCTACTAAGAAAGAACGAGAGTCATGGTCCAAAGATGGAGAGTTGGACGATGAGGGTTGTTGGAGGCATAAGCAGATGGATAGGTGGAAGTTACCCACAGCCTTCGTACAACCTATGGTTCAGATGGCACATGGGCTAGCACATGTTGGAGCTTCAGCAATTGTGAAATTGCTTACGCAAGTTTGGGAGCATCTAGAAATTGCTAGGACAGCTAAGAGAGTAGCACAGACCTGCATGATTTGCCTTAAATATAATCAAGGAAAAGGGACACGAACTCCAGCAGGAGGATTTGCAACACCCACTGCACCTTTTGAAGTACTAAAAATGGATTATATTCAGCAGGAACGCTGCAATATTCTGAAGTACGTCCTGGTTGTGGTTTATGCATTCAGTAAATGGATTGAAGCTTACCCTACTAAGGACAATACTGCCATGACTACTGCTAAGGTGCTTCTGAAGGAATTCTTTCCTCGCATTCGGTGTTTGTAGATTGTTGTGGAGTGATAACGGGCCCCATTTTGTGGTGGACGTTATTAAGTATGTCCTGAAGGGATTAGGCATCGTGCAGAAGTTCCACGCAGTATTACACCCACAATCAGCAGGATTGGTGGAAAAATACAATGGCACCCTGAAATTAAAAATTGCGAAATTACAGGCTTCCACTTCTCTGACTTGGCCAGATGCTCTGCCTTTGGCGTTGTTGTCTATCAGATCGGTACCACACTCTCGGACGGGCTAAACGCCCTATGAGATAGTTTTCGGGCGCCCCATGAATATAATGGGGGTGCCCAAACCAAGTTCAGTGTATGATGTACCTTGTGTTTTAATGAATGACTATTTGGCACAATTAACTGATAGCTTGGTTTCCATTCATCAACAGGTTCAAGAAGCACTCCCTGATCGGTCCACAGGAGAAGGTCACAATCTCCGGCCTGGAGATTTCGTCCTTGTGAAGTCTTTTGAGAGGTCGAACAGTCTGGAGCCGAGATGGTGTGGCCCTGAACAAGTTCTCCTAGCCACAAGAACAGCAGTACGAGTGACGAATCGCAGGAACTGGATCCAATCTATCCATTGAAAGTGCAACCTGATCTGGTGGAAACTGCTGTGCTGACTAATCATCGATATATCTTGACTACGGAGGAAGGCCGTGCTGTGGTACCTGACGATTCTGAGGAGTTCTTCCCAGACCAGACAACGCCTGCATCGAGAAGATACAATCTACGACCAAGAAAAGAATCTGCAATTGTATGAGAAGTTGTCAGAACGGTCCCTAGGTTTGTGAAACGGAGAGCCAATGAGGCAAGGGGGGATCAGCCTTGCATTAGAGTAGTGCCACCCGTCTTGGCCCGATGGTGAAGAAAACAACGGCTACCTACGGGGTAAGAGTTCTGACAACACTTTAGTTTCAGGAAGATACTGTGTACATTTGCTCGAGATGGATAAAAGAAAGATTTTCGGTTCTGTAGGGTTCATTTTTGTTATAGCAGTCATTGCTACAGTTATGTGGTTTGTTGAGGAGAAAGCTCCTGCACGTGAACTGTATGCTGTTTCTACTCCAGTCCCTGATGAGCACTTTTTCTATACACTCCCATATCAAGAGTTGAAGCATCGACAGTCATATCTGAACAACACTTTCATTCAGATGTTGCATCACACCCACGTTGCTACCAATGCCACAGATTGCTGGATATGTGGGATGATGCCAGCACATCAAAAAAAAGGGGGAACACCGTTCATACCGCTTCCTTTTTCCCACAATGGCTCTTGCAGAGCATGGTACACTTTGCTTTTTGCTACAAGAAAGCCTACAGTTGGACGATTGATTTTCAAACTGAACAAAGAATGTCATCAAGATAAAGACGGCTATCCACAAGCTAACAGAACTATATGGGAGTGGGAAGAGTATCGATTGGACAATGAATCGACCTCTTATATTTTCACAAACACTAGAGACACTGTTGGACAAGAGAAGTTTGTGATTTCAGTGGCCCAAGCACAAGCTGATTTATGTGTACAGAGTGTAGGCCATATTCCCGTAGGTGTTAGTGACTGTATTGTTGTATTGAAAATTGATGGCCTGAATAACAGTACTTTCCTTGCTTCACATAACATCTATTTTGTATGTGGGAATAAGGGCTATTATCGATTACCAGCCAGATGGTCTGGAGTATGTTATGTGTTGTTTTTATTGCCACCTGTATTCTTGGCACCTGCATCCTATCATAAAGACTTGAAATTGTTGAATAATGTAACTGTGAACAGATTCAAACGGACCTTATCTATAGATGATGTTGATCAGACAGACACTAGTCTGCAACAGTATATAGACTTCAATTTAGGACTGTTTTTCTTTGTGGGAGCTGCTCTGAATAGCAGAAAGATAAGGCGATTAACAAGAGTAGTGGAAGCTGTTACCAATCAAACTGCTGCAGCTCTTGGAAACCTTACTGAAGAGCTACAAATTACTAGGATTGTTGCGTTGCAGAACCGAATGGTTCTCGACGTTATGTTAGCAGATAGAGGTGGAGCTTGTAGAATTATCGGAAGTAGCTGCTGTGTGTGGACAAGAATTCCTCCTCCCTACTTGGTGATTATTACTACTAAGCAGCGCACAATTGCGGGAGAACACTTTGACCACAATGGTGAGTGGCAAAGATATTGATCACAGTTCACAAGGAGTAGAAAGTATGGAAGATAATCGTGGATTAAGCTATACAGAGAACGATATTGAGGAGATCCTAGCAGCACAACCGCTACTACAAAATACTGACTTGACGCAAGTCCTTGCACAAACAGACGACTGGGAAACCCTGTCAGAAAAAAAGAGGGAACAAATCAGAAAAGCCATTCATGGAATAGTCATGACTGAATATCTTAGATCTAAGTCAGCCCCAAGAGGCCTATGGGTTAACAATGCCCCACAGATCTTTCTACATGATGTGGCTTTCCGACGAGACTGGTCGTCAATTTCCTGGAAATGTACACTGGGTCACCTAATATTAATAGTAAAAACAGCAAAGAAATTGTCTGAAGCACTGCTAGTGCAAGTTCAAGCATGTGAAAATGAACTAAAGAAAGGAATAAATCCTTCTATATATAAGAAAAAGTTAGAAGAGATTAATAAGGAGATGAATGAAACACAGGAATACATAATGCAGAACAAACTACAGAAACTAGGCAAAGACCTGAAGAGATTCAGTCAAGTGAAAATGCTCCCTTACTCTAAGGAGGAATACACAGCACCAGATCCAAGCTCCGACAATGAATCTGGAGGATGGAACTCTTCAGATACTTCAGAAGGAAGTTTAGAAGACCTGACCCTTAAGAGAGGGAGGAACAACTATCGCCATCAACACCCCAGAGAGCCAATAGATGGCAAAGACCAAATCACATAGGACAACAAATGCAGTTTTTCCAACCATACATGCCACAATATGCAGGCTGGTTGAATCCTTATATGCCTTAAATGCCCCAGATGATGAATCAGCACATGCCGGTAACATAAAATTTGCAACAACAGCCGCCTTTTTTAGGGAGAGGCCAGAACCAACAAAGAGGACGTCGAAAAAACCTGATGTGGCAAGATCAGCAACGGAACATGATGACCCGGAGCATGTCCTCAGAAAAACCAAGCACCAGCAAGACCAATCACTAATTGTGAATCTCACAGGCACTGTCCTGTCTGAAGACCAAACTAAAGTTCTAAATAGAGGACTTGGATTCGTTCCAACTCCCTCATTGGACCCATTCAAACTTAAGTGCGAGTTAGCTGAATTTTGTAGAACTTTAAAATTGAAAGCATACTTTGCAGGCACAGCATCCCAGGAAAATGACGGGGACACAAATTTGATAAGAAAGTCCACTTTTAACCCCCAAACAGCATGATTCCAATAGAAATTCAAACCTTTGAGCAAGCACTCCTAAAAGGAGTAGATGAATTGAGTCACAACACCAAACAACCCTTTCAAATTTAACCAAGAATGAACGGCGAGCCTTGGAGGAATTACAAAAAATGACAAAATATTCATAAAGCCAGCCGATAAGGGGAGGGCATAGTGATCCTAGAGAAAGAGGGATACAACCAACAATGCCTTGCCCTCCTCTCTGACACAAAATTCTACAAAAGAATTATGATTGACCCAACACCTAGACTACAAAAATCGATTGCCATGATGATTCATGAAGCTGAAACCAATGCCTGGATTTCTAAAAAAGAAGCTGATTATTTAACCGCAAGAGAACAGATCCCCACCTCCGGGACGCCCGATAGTCTCGAGAATTGGTTCAGTGTTAGAACCTTTGTCCAAATTCGCAGACCAGTTTCTAAAACCATTGGTACAAAAGACATCTACATATTTAAAGGACACTCGTGATCTTCTGAACAAATTGTCTGGAATGTGCTTTGACCCAAAGACCATGTTACTCATAGGTCTAGACGTTCAGTCTCTTTACACCAGTCTCCCCCAAGAGGAAACTCTACAAATGCTACAAAACATACTATTTATGGAAGATTGGAGTCATCGTACTCCTCTGCATTTTGTCCTACAATGTTGCCGACTAGCCCTGACGGAAAACTTTTTCGAATATGATGGGACCTTGTTTTTGCAAAGCAATGGCACTTCCATGGGGAGTGCTTTTGCTCCATCAGTAGCAGGTCTATATGTCAGTGAATTTGAAACTCGTTTTGTACTCACTGGCACAAATCCATTTGTATCCAGTATACTCGATTAGAAACGATATATAGATGACATTCTAATGATTTGGAAAATTGAAAAGGACCTAAACTTATTTATTGAATGGCTTAATGAGAGAGACAAATGGTTGAAATTCACCTTTACAGCTGATAATACCAACATAGATTTCTTGGACCTGACAATTTTCATTGAAAAGGGACGGATTGAAACAAAGACATACCATAAACCGACAGCTTAAAACAGTCTCCTGTCATACAACAGTTTCCATCCCAAACCACTGCGGGATAATCTACCGTAAAGCCAATTCCTGAGGCTCAAAAGGAATTGCAGCAAGGCAATTGACTACAAGATACAGGCACAAGAATTAAGTCAAAAATTGATAAACAGGGACTACACACCGATGACAATAGCGAAATGCCAGAAAAGAGCCAAATACCCACCAAAAGAATGTCTCTTACAAACAAATGTGAAAGAACCTTTCCCTGATCTTATGAAATGTGTCACAACGTACTGCCCAGCGACACATGCGGTGCAAAAAATAGTCAATAAAAACTGGTGACTCCTATCAACAGGTAAATTCAACTGGCCCAAGCCTAGATTCGCTAACAAAAGGACGCGATATCTGAAAGATATACTTGTGCATACACGACCTGTAAAATGCCGAAAAACAACACAAGTAAGAAACATTGAGATGGCCCCAGTCAAGGCCATTATCCATGTGGCACCTGTCTGGTGTGCAAATTAACAACAATGACAAAATCCTTACCACTTACGGGTTCACTGCACTGGATACAGAGACAGCACACCAACTGTAACTCTACGCATGTAATTTACATGATATGGTGCCCATGTGAAAAGAAATATATTGGCATGACCTGCAGGAAAATAAAAACAAGGATTGGGGAACATGAAAGTAACATTAAGCTAAAGAAAAACACAACTAAGCTGTGCTCTCATTTTATTGAATATGGTCACAAAGCAGAAGAACTAAGATGGACAGTGATAGAAATGCTCCATGACAAAACCTTGAATGCAGAAAACATTCTGTTCGAAAAGGAGCAAAGATGGGTAATTCGGCTTAAAACACACCTAGACGGACTGAATGACAATATACCTTGGCACCAATTTGCATAAAGTAGAAGAAACTACACAGAACAGTTTCCTTTGTCAAAATAATACTATATAGCACTACATTTGAAATTGATGTTGGATTTGTATAGTCCATCTTTAGTGTCCATGAAATGGGCACTATGAGACTGTGTTACAACTCATAGATACTCACTGAGTAGCTCTATAACAGTCCAGTAAAATTACGGACTATTTAAGACATTTGGAATTGACCTGAAGAATTGTGAAATCGTTATCCATTCTTGTAAAATTACACTGATCACTCTTCTAAAAATACACGTGTCCCTTTCCCCAAAAAATTATCACTAAAAACATCGATAATTGTAGAGATACTATTTTTTGCATCTCGATCTCGTAAATAAAATAGATAATTTTTTACGAACGAAACGCCTAAAAAAGCACTCATAGTCCCCTTTCTATTTCAAATACAGTAGAAGGAAGCAGGAAACGAGACCTCCGCATCCAGGGGCAGAGCCAGCACTAGACGCGGAGTAGTATCCACATGCGGGGGAGAATGGCGGCAACACCAAACTAACAGCGGTCTTGGCCACGAGTCCGGTAATGTAAACACCCGTATATTTCTTTTTTCAGCCTGGGACCAATGGGTCCGTCCCTCCTGTAGAAATACGACGGTAACCTTATCAAGGTAAAAATTCATATGATCGGTGTTACCATGTATGAAAGTGACTAAAAAAGAGTGAATAAGAGTAAAAAGGGCAACTAAAAACAACCCGCAAGCCTACTTTTAATATCGAGCGGATACAATAATGAACATACCGATATTGAAATAGTACTGTAGTCATCATTTGTTAAGCATTTACGGGGTGTAATGAGTGAGTCTATCAGCAGACACAGCAATGAACAAAAACCGAGTTACCATAATTAACATCTAACGGTACACAGGGGTACTGAGACATCTAGAATTCCCCAGATCATAGAACTAGCTAGAATCTACCCACAATGTTGTAATTAATACTGTCTCCTAATATAGCGATAACACGATGGTCTCCATAGGGAATGCTCTTATGAATTCTTTTTTTTGTGTGCATAAAATATGCACCCTTTTCTTCGTTTTGTGTCTCAAATTGAGATTTACTGAGAGTGCTGAAGGTTTACCCCCATACTTGTTTGTGTGTTTCTTTCATTACAGGTATACCTCACCTATTTAGAAACAGAGTGGTAATACAAAAAAAACACGTAGTACACTGTCACTGACCATGTCATGAATGATGTAATATGTGACATCATTAGCAGTGGATTGCGGGTGCGCGATATATAGTTAGTGCAACTAACTATATATGCGAATTTCAATGGTTTTGTGCGAGTAAAATAAGGTTTTGTAAATGCTAATCCCTAACTATATATGGTCTATAACCTATGGTTTTTTCAGTGAATTTTCAAGGTTTTGTAAATGCTAATTCCTAACTATATATGGTCTATAACCTATGGTTTTTTCAGTGAATTTCAATGGTTTTTTAATAGCAAATATCAAAAGCTGTAAAATGTATTCTTCTTTTAAATGACACTTTTTCCCCAAACTGCCTTGGTATATTCCAATATATGTCAAAGACAAAAATGTAAGTGGTCAAATCAATTTTTTCCACAATTTGAGAAAGCACAGAAACATGTGAATAAATCTGTTTCTGCTTACATGAGAGACTATGGAATGGGTTTTATTTACAACAATAACTTGCGTTCCAACATTCAACACATCTACAGAAGAGATGGTGTGCACTTCTCCGATGAAGGGAATAGAATATTCGTCCTTTATTTAAAAGTGTGCATTGGAACCTACTTGTAGGTACCTAAATTAGCCACAGAACACAATAGCTCTTTTCAGATCTACCCTACCTCTGATCATTCAAAACGTTTTTCTTTTTCTATTTTTTTTTTCTTCACCAAAGTACGCTCCCCAGTTCGCTTACCGGTGCGCGTACCGGGCGTCCCCCCCCCCCGAAATTTACAAAAAATTTTTATTTTTATTTTTGCATATATCAGCGTCCTAATCCCCCCTCAGAAAACCTAGAGGGTCACAAAGTGTCTACCGTGCCCCCTTCTACCCATTCCGTACATTGTTTGTCCTCCATCTTATGTCTCAATTCTATGATACACAAAATGGAGGACTCCCGTAACGCTGCCGGTTCGCGTACCGGGGAGCGCACTGGTAAGCGCTCGATAAAAAAAGGTGGGAAAGTAATTTACAGAAAAACTATTACAGACACTTTCATCAAATATAAAATAGGGCCTACTACATAGCAGTCCCTACCATTTACCCAAATTTGATGGAATTCCATTGAGAAAATTATGCTGTAAGCCTGACTAAATATCCTGAGGTAAATTACCTAACAAAAACACTTATGAAGTGTTAGAATTGACAACCAATCAAAATGCTACTTTCAATATTTTCTATTATTTCATGAAATTTGATTGGTTATGTACCTGAATGTATATAAAGAAAGAGAGAGAACCACAGCCATTTTGACTACTACTTCCTGAAGTACATATCAAGTGCATTTCAACTGAGAACTTAAACTTCTTTTTGATTGGTAAGATGATATATTAAAAACTAAAGTATGTTCTGCACTTTAAGTTAATTATGAAAAAAATTCTGATAGTTATATACTATCCCTCTGTAATAGTTATAGAATAAGATAGACTTCTCTGTTTTAGTTATGGATGGAGTTAGGCTTGTCTTGTATAATTAAGAATTAACTTAGGCTTTATCACATAAATTTTTTTAAATTTCTACTTCCAGTCTGATACCATACACTGCCCAAAGATAAAATCACTGTTTAAAAAAAAAAACTACCTGTCTGTACTTAAACCCAACAGTGCCCTATCTGTACTGATATATATTTTTAAAATTCGTTTTACAGCACAAAAATGGAAGGAGAGAACAAAACTAACTTGGAAATTGTTGCAGGAAGCAACACAGATACAGAAATTGACTCTGAATTCTATGATGAATCACAGGACTTTGAACTTCTGCAATGTGTGGAATCAGTAGATTTCCTAATTGAAAATGAAAAAAAATCTGACAATGAATTATTAGAAGTTCTTTTTAATTTTGAAAACGAATCAGAAAAATAAATTTTTATTTAATAATTCAAAAATTGTTTGAGACATTATTCATTTTTATATGTATTTTGTAAACTAGTAGCAAATTGATTATAATGTAAAATCAGACTTTAAATATACTGTGCAACTTTTTTGTGTTACATAGTAAGTTTGCTCATATTTACTTCCTTTCTTCCACTATATTATCTCCAAAGTGTATTTAACATCTCTTTATCATCTCCTGCCTCCATGGTGTTTCTGCTTTCCTGACAGACTACGCTATGAATTCCATATACCACAATAACTTCAGAAACAACATGCAAGATATTTACAAAGAAAACAGTGTATTTTTATTTTTAGACTCTGCATTGGTACCTACATCTTAGTACTTAAATAAAAACAAAAAACAAAAACAAAAAGAACAATCAAAAAACATACAATATTTGAACATTCTTTCATCCCATTTTCCCAATATTACGCTTCCCGCACCGCTTCCCGGTGCGCGTACCGATCGCTCCCCCCGAAAAAAAACAATAATACATTTTTTTTTTTTGGACCCACGGGGCCCTTTTAAAGCCCCCTCATCAAACCTAGGGGGTTAGGGAGGATGTACTCTGCCCCCTTATGCTCATTTCCCACTTTGTTTTTTCCACCTCTTGTATCTCGATCCTACCGAGACACAAGATGACAGACGCTCCGGACTGTTTAGAATGTTGACAGTCACCGGGGAGCTAATCCGCTTCTTCTCGCGAAGTTCCGTTACGCGTCAGGTACGCGAACCGGGTCGCTAGCCGGGACACTGTCACAGATATATCTGTTTTTTAAAATGTTAATTTCTCAAAATCCACTGGACCACATATATTGAGACATAGCAAAGGCACGTCGGGCAAACCAAATCTACAATTTTGCCAAGTTTCGTGTAAATCCATTACCCCTTTTTCTCACCCCCCTTGACGAAACCCCCCCAAATTTTCAGGGACTGCTCAAAAACAAAATGTGCCATTTTCCTGAAAATTTCAGCTAATTCCGTCCACAAACGCCAAAGTTATTAGACATAGAATTTTCAGAAATCCCATAGGAAAAAAATCCTAACTATATATACCTACTGGCGACCGCCAGTAGGTAATATATATATATATATATATAAACAATACGTATATATATTTTGTATATTATTACATTTAAAAATACATGTGTGCATTATAATATTAATTACAATTAATAATAACATATATCTGATATCTGTAAATCAACATACACACATGTTTGTTTTTAAAATAAGTATATATTTATGTATATTTTTATATTATTAAATAAATTAAATTTACATTATATTCCTGTTGCATGTTAATCCATTTCATGTTTACTATTTTGAACTATACGTGTTTTTAAAAACAATATTTTTGTACAAATGTTTAGATATTTGTGGTTTTAGCTACTTTTATCATTTCAATTATAAGTATAGGACAACAATATTGTTGTGCTCGATATTTTTGACTCAATATTTCTTTCTGCTATAATTTGAGTGTTGATATTTTGTCAGAGAACCCCTGAAATGCTCCTTTGAGTCAAAAGGCATAAAACATTCATAAAGTGCTGACTACAGTGCATAGGTTCCATCCCAGAACATACAAATCAAGAATCTGATTTGAAATCACACTCATAGTAAAGAAAATTGAAGGCACAATTTGTTGCATGTCCTGGAACTCTAGTACAGGTCTAGAAGATTTCTGTGGCATGCCTACCCACAGGCTCCTGGACTGAATTCAGTGCACCATTGCTTAAGCAGGGGAGTTTAGGTTATTGAAGCCCCACACAACCCCCTGAGCATACTTGCTCGTTTTGTGTCTTTACTTTTTGTGTTACTAACAGTCCTGTAAAGGGTTCAAACCACATTTCTCTTTTTTAGAATAGCACACTAAATCAATGCACTGCAAAAATACACTAGGTAAGTTCAAAGGCGTTTTATTTCATCAGTCTTGTCCTTTTTCTTAGTACATGAGTAATAACCACACACAGTATATTTAAAACAGCACCTATGCATGTTGATAGCAGCAAGAATAAAATGAAAAGTTTGACTGTAATTAGAATATTATTAGAAGCATATCACCCTATAACAACATCTATGCCCTACTCTATGAAAGCATGGAGTAGGTAACTCACCTCTGGATTTTCTTGAGGATGAGAGCACTGCATACCTGTTCACAGCGGATCAGCTGTGATTATCTGACTTCAGCCGGGAGAGAGTGTTCCTTTGGAAGGAAAACACATGATAATCTAGACTCAGCTCCTCTCCTAGCTGTATCAACTCTCAGCATAAAAGTGAAGGCTGCAGCACTCTGGTAGGACCTCTTGTGATAAGCTGTTTTGAAGGGCTCTTATATTCAGTGGTCAATTCATAGGAGTTTATGGAGGGTTGATCACTGACTTTTAGCCTACACTGACTTTTAGCCTACACTGGGGGACTTTCCAATAATCCCAGACATAATTATACTAAACTAGCATAAACTTTAGTAATAATAATAATAATAATGAAAAGAGACATTTATAGAGCATGTAGCTACCTCAACTGAGGTGTCCTTGCGCTAACATGGATAACATTGTAGCCATGCCGGCCGAGAACTAGTGTCTGCAGGTAAACAGACAGAAATTCAAGGAGTTTCTAAACTTCTGCTCGGAGTGCATCATATGAAGTTGGAGGGGTAGGTCATTACAGCATATAGAGGTTCCCACCTCAAAAGTTCTGCCCTCTATTCTCGCTTTGTCAAAACTGGGGACGAATAGGTAGCGTTTCAAGTTGGACCGCAGTGATCTGCCCTGATGGTAAGGGCGAAGTCTCAACCTAAGGTACGTAGGGCCTCTTCCCTGGTAAGCCCAGAAGGCAAAGGGGGGGGCCTTGAATTCATCTCTCTTGGCCATAGGGAGCCAATGAAGTTGACTGAGTTGAGGGGACATATAATGCCGGAGACAGACCTTTTGGACCGGCCTAGCAGCCGCATTTTGTAATATCTGCAGCCTACAGATCAAGCCACAGGGCAGACCCAGCTAGAGTCCATTGTTGTGGTCAAGATGGAAGGTGACTAACTCATGCACCACACTCTTATGCACTCTGGCAAGAAGTTGATCAATTTCCTAATCATTTTCCTCTTACCAAAGCAGACTGCAAAAACATGCTGGATCTTCTTGGAAAGGGATAGGATGCTGTCCCAACAGACACCGAGATTCTTGACTGAATCGTTTGGGGTGGGGGCTGTTCCCAATTCAACGGGCCATCACAAGGCCGCTGGGGGAGGTGATGAGTACAGGCCTCAGCAAGACCTGTGAATGCAAAGGGGTTCGCACTTCTGTGCACGGAGTCCTCAGACTACACAAAGAAATTGGCACGGAAACTGGAAATACAAATACATAGTTTAATAAACCTTTAAAGGTGGTACTACAGCCCACACAACACTCTACAGTATTGTACAAGGTAGCACAAAGAACTCAGACATGCGGTCCCCTTTTATACATAAAGAAGGGGCTCATAAGTAGGCGGTTACAGCTCAAAACATGATTTACAACCATATATGGACATTTCTTGAACATGATCGATACATGGGTGGAGTTAACGGTTCTTGAGACCCGCCGAAATGCACATTCCAATCTACGCTAATCAGAGACAGATGTGACTCCTACTGAGCATGCGCTAGACGCACAAGGAACTATTTATAGCTTGTTGCTGGGCAAACTCCAGGGGTGATAATCAGTGAGGTAGGACTCACCTCGTGGCGAGCACATGGCAATGTATAACACACAAGATGGACGCCAGAAAACAATAACTACACAAAGTCCAGTGAGAACTTTCCCACCCCGTTTAGAGATCAAGGTCCAGAACCAGGCTGCGAAGGTCCAGGACCCATTTTCAGCATGTATATCAGCTGCAATTTTATGTAATTTGTCAATGGCTTTATACACAGAAGGAGTATGGTCAGGGATAAAGACACAACAACTGCTTTCAATAATTCTACAGGCGCCGCCTCTATCCGCTAACATCACATCCAAAACCATTTGGTTCTGTAATGCAACAATCCTAGTAATTTGCAGCTCTTCAGTAAGATTTCCAAGGGCTGCAGCAGTTTGATTAGTAACAGCTTCCACTACACTCGTCAATCGTCGTATCTTTCTACTATTCAGAGCAGCTCCCACAAAGAAAAATAATCCTAGGTTGAAATCTATATACTGCTGCAGACCAGTATCAGTCTGGTCAACGTCATCTACAGACAAAGTTCGCTTATATCTATTTACAGTCACATTGTTCAGTAATTTCAAATCTTTATGATATGATGCAGGTGCCAAGAATACAGGTGGCAGTAAAAATGATACATAACATACTCCGGACCATCCGGCCGGTAATCGATAATAACCTTTGTTTCCACATACAAAATAAGTATTATGAGAGGCGAGAAATGTGCTATTGTTAAGGCCATCAATATTCAATACAACAATACAATCACTAACACCTACAGGAATATGGAATACACTTTTTACACATACATCTGCTTGAGCTTGGGCCACTGAAATCACAAACTTCTCTTTTCCAACAGTGTCTCTAGTGTTCGTAAAGATATAAGGCGTTGATTCATTGTCCGGTCGATATTCTTCCCACTCCCATATAGTTCCATTGGCTTGTGGATAGCCTTCCTTATCTTGATGGCATTCTTTATTCAGTCTGAAAATCAGTCTACCCACTGTGGGTTTTCTTGTAGCAAAAAGCAAAGTGTACCATGCTCTACAAGAGCCATTATGAGAGAAAGAGGGAGGTATGAACGGTGTTCCCCCTTTCTTTTGATGCACCGGCATCATCCCACATATCCAACAGTTCGTGGCATTCGTAGCAACGTGGGCGTGATGCAACATTTGGATGAAAGTGTTATTCAAATACGACTGTCGATGTTTCAACTCTTGATATGGAAGTATATAGAAGAAGTGCTAATCTGGGACTGGAATGGAAACAAGATATAGCTCACGGGCAGGAGCTTTATCCTCTACAAACCACGTGACTGTATCAACAACTGCTACAACGGCAATGAAACCTTCAGAACCAAAAATCTTATTCTTATCCATTCGAACAAATGTACACACAGTATCTTCCTGAAACTAAAGTGTTGTCAGAACTCTTACCCCTAGGTAGCCGTTGTTTTCTTCACCAGCGGGCCAAGACGGGTGTCACTACACTAATGCAGGGATGATCCACCCCCCTTGCCTCATCGGCTCTCCGTTTCACTGACCTAGGGACCGTTCTGACAACTTCTTTTCTTGGTCGCAGATTATATCGTCTTGATCCAGGAATTGTCGGGTCCGGGAAGAACTCCTCAGATTCATCAGGTACCACAGCATGGCCTCTTTCTGCAGTCAGGATATCTCGATGAACGGTCAATACAGCAGGCTCCACCAGGTCAGGTTGCACCTTCCGGCAATGGATGGAATATATCCAATTCTTCCGGTTGGTGACTCGAATAGCTGTTCAGGTGGCGAGAAGAACCTGCTCGAGACCACACCACCTTGGCTCCAGACTGCTCGACCTGTCAAAGGACTTCACGAGGACGAAGTCACCAGGCCGGAGATAATGGCCTTCTCCTGTGGACCGGTCCGGGAGTGCTTCTCGAACCTGTTGATAAATGGAAACCAAGCTATCAGTTAATTGTACCAAATAGTCATTCATTAAAACACAAGGTACATCGTACACTGAGCTCAGTTTGGGTACCCCCCATATGTTAATGGGGCGCCCGAAAACAATCTCACAGGGCGTTAGGCCCGTCCGAGAATGCAGTACTGATCTGATAGACAATAATGCCAAAGGCAGAGCATCTGGCCAAGTCAGAGAGGTAGAAGCCTGTATTTTCGCTATTTTGTGCTTCAACGTATCATTATACTTTTCCACCAATCCTGCTGACTGCGGGTGGAACACTGCATGGAACTTTTGCGTAACTCCTAATCCTTTCAAGACATACTTAACAACGTCCGCCACAAAATAGGGCCCATTGTCACTCCACAACAATCTGCAAACACCATAGCGAGGGAAAAATTCTTTCAACAGCACCTTAGCAGTAGTCATTGCAGTATTGTCGTTCGTAGGGTATGCTTCAATCCATTTGCTGAATGCACAAACCACAACCAAAACATACTTTAGATTATTGCAGTGTTCCAGCTGAATATAATCCATTTGCAGTACTTCAAAAGGTGCAGTAGGTGTTGCAAATCCTGCTGCTGGAGTTCGTGTCCCTTTTCCTGGATTGTATTTAAGACAAATCATGCAGGTCTGTACTACTCTTTTAGCCGTGCTAGCCCATGTGCCATCTGAACCATATGTTGTACAAAGGCTGTGGGTAGCTTCCACCTATCCATCTGCTTATTCCTCCAACAACCTTCATCGTCCAATACTCCATCTTTGGACCATTGCTCTCGTTATTTATCAGTAGCGGTCTTTTGTAACACCTCTTCCCTAGCATCATGCCACCGCTCAGCTTGTGACTTCACAAAATACATTGGAGTGGAGCCAGGCTGCAATGCAGTTTCACATGCTACTCGATGTACAAAAGCATTTCCTTGTCCCACTTTATCTGTCACCTTCTTGTGTGCACTACATTTCACTATAGCTATCTTCTTTGGATAGGTCAATGCAGTCAAGAGGTTATGTACTAATTCTCCATACATTATCTGTGCTCCATGTGATGTCAAAAAGCCCCTTTCCTTCCAGAGCAGGCCGAAATCGCGTGCTACTCCGAAAGCATAGCGGCTATCCTTATAGACATTCACGCATAACCCTGCACCAAGCTCACACGCTTGTGTCAACGCTATCAGTTTTGCTGCTTGTGCCAATTTCTGCGGTATGCGTGCTGTCTCCACTATTGTGTGTAGCGTAGTAAATGCATATGCTGCTGAGGTAGTTCCATCTGGTAACTTCAAACAAGACCCATCCACCCACAACTCTCCATCCACATCTGTAAAGGGCGTATCTTGCAAGTCAATACGACCCTTTGTCTGTTCCTCAGTCACAAAGACTAGGGGCCAGATGTAGGTGAAATAGATTTACCGATTTTTAATTACCGAATTTTACCGATTCGGTAATTAAAAATCAGTAAATCTATGGGGTGGACATGTAGGTATTCCAGATGTGCTGGAATTCATTCCTATGGGCTTAAAAGAAGACACCCCCGGTAGGAATGAATAGGAATGAATGGGCATTACCGATTCGGTATTTACCAAATCGGTAAATACCGATTTTCACAAGGGTGCAAGGGGTGTCACTTTGACACCCTCTGGCACCCCCAAAACAGGGGTGCCAGAGGGTGTCAAAAAATGCACACCGGAATCGGTATTTTACCATCAAATTGGATTTGATGGTAAAATACCGATTGGGTAAGGCCTCTGGGACTCTGAAGAGTCCCACCTACATCTGGGTGGCTCACATTCGGTAAATTTACTGATTTTTTATTTTACCGAATCGGTAAAATTACCGAATCGGTAATTTTACCAATTCGGGGAAATTATGCCCCCTACATACCTATCACCTATTTACCGATCTGTAACGGCCAAAAATACCGATTTTCGGCCGTTACCGACCGACCTACATCTGGCCCACAGTCATGTGTCTCTTGCTCCTCAGGCCGAGTCACTGGAAAGGGCAACAACGTGGCTGGATTCAGTGTTGCACATCTCTTCAATGTAATATGAGGAGCCAACAGTGTTAGCTTGTATCCTGTCAGACGAGCACTAGTTAGATGCTGCATCTTTGTTTGATTCAAAAGGGCATCGACAGCATGGGGGGCCAACACCAACAGCTTATGAGATAACACAATCCCGCACTCTGGCGTATTGACACAGCTATTGCTGCAACCGAGCGAAGACAACCAGGCAATGCTCGAGCAACAGGATCAAGCATTGCCAAGAAGTATGCACAAGGGCGCTGTTTGTCGCTGTGCATCTGCACTAACCCTGATAATGCGCATCCATCTCTCTCATGTACATACAATGTAAAGGGATTTGTGTAATCAGGGGTGCC
This sequence comes from Lissotriton vulgaris, assembly GCF_964263255.1. Taxonomy (NCBI): domain Eukaryota; kingdom Metazoa; phylum Chordata; class Amphibia; order Caudata; family Salamandridae; genus Lissotriton; species Lissotriton vulgaris. The sequence goes on along the minus strand of NW_028240653.1, from coordinate 825,003 downwards.
TAACACTGGTGCTGAACAAAGAGCCTGACGTAATTGTTGAAAAGCATTCTCACATTCATCTGTCCATGGAAGGGGGACTGGAGTATTCTTTGTCAAAAGTGCTAACAGTGGTTTAACTATATATGAAAACCCTAATATCCACTGTCTACAAAAGGAAGTAAGACCCAGGAAAGCTCGAACATCTTTCTGCGTGGAGGGTGCTGGTGTATCCAAAATAGCTTGAATGCGATCTGGTGTAAGTGCACGTCCCTCCTTAGACAAAAGGTGACCTAAGTAGGTTACCTTTGGTCTACAATATTGCAATTTCTTTTTCGATACTTTGTGATTGTGCGATGCCAGGAAGGTAAGCAAAGACAATGTACACTCCTCACATTGTTCGGGGGTGTCGGCTGCCAACAAGATATCATCGACATATTGTATAAGCGCCACGCCTTCAGGTAAAATAAAAGAATCCAACTGTCGTTTCAATGCCTGACTATAAATGCTAGGACTCTCCGTATTCAAAAAACACACACAAGGGCCTTGACTCCTAACTCAGCGCGGCTGAGTCAAACCAGAACTATATAACAAAACAAGAACCACTGCTGAGAAGTTCCTTTGGCCAACAAAAGATTCATACAAGTAGCTGTTTCGAATCAAGCACAAACAGCCTGCTTAATCGTATAGCAACATACAAACTTTAATCTTTTTGATTTTTTCACTTGTTTATGACACTATGTTTTAGTGCATGGAAAAACAAACAATTTTATATACAATATATACATTAATAACGTGGATAACAAAAAAGACATTTGCACACTTCAAACATACTTGGCCGTTCAGTCATACAATACACATTCATACAAAATGGTCTAAACTGAAAAGACAATGGGTCCGCGTATCGGTCGTGAATGAATGGAAGCAATCCTTTTGTGATTTCACAATTTTTTAGAGTCTTTGCAGATCGCAATTCAGAAAGAGTGTCCGCATCTCTTGCTGATGGTGAAGGGACCGTTGTGACACAATAACTATGAGCCAGATACAGGACTAGGGTGGTCGACGCGTTTCGAACCCCTATTAGTGGCGGGGTTCTCCTCAGGACCTAAAGGGTTCTGTAACAATAACAAAAAACACTACTTAGGGAGGTGTTCTAGTAAGAGAAAGAGACATAGCCCCTGAATAAGACAACAGCCGCACCCTACCTTAAACCAATTGGTCAATGATCCAAACGTGAAAGGGTAGAATTCCAGGCATGAAGAACCAAGGTATTTCCAACAATGCAGTACACGCGGGGGCTGCAGAAGGGACAGACAGAAAAGCGCGCTGCATTTAGTCACAAACACTCTCAGTCAAACACTCTAACTAACCAGGTATTGGGGAGGTTTGTTTGGAACTTACCCGCTGGAGCAATGGCTTCTAACTCGCCAAAGATTCCATGTCTCTCCTTATTCCTGGGAGGGGGCTGGTCCGCCGCTGAAATGTAACAGACAAGAATCGTGAGTCTATCGATACCATGGGACTGATCTTCAGAACCGTGGCAGGTAAGGAGTTGACAGAAAACGTACCGGTGGAGAAAAGGCTTCCGTACTTCACTCAGGCGCACGGGATGATTCACCTATGCTTGCTATCGTGGCTGGGACTTCCTGGTTAAAAACCTCCCGAGCGGTTCTGGGACTTGTAGTATAATACAAGTTTGACGGTTGTTGACAAACAGAAAACGGTGGGGTGGAATGCTTGGAGGTGTCTCCACTGTTAGTTGCTGTAACCACAATGTTAAAGAGCAGTGACCTGAAGGGATCAGATGCTGGGTTTGTAAATTTCAGAAATTTCATTTAAGCCCCGTAGTGCTGTATTGAACTTCATTATCAACAGCGCTTCACGCTGGGTTAATTTTGCATCCAAATCGCCTCCCCGTGGGTCTCTTTCAATTTTGGAAAGGACTGTCCATCTTAGGTCAGTTTGCTCATGTTTCAAATTAGTCCAATGATTTACTAACGGGGCATTTTCGACCCCTCTCCGAATTCGAGATTTATGTTGCATAATCCGATTCCTGACCTCTTACGTGGTTTTACCGATGTAGACCAAAGGACACGGACAAACAATGGCATACACCACATTTTTGGTTTTGCAGTTCTTGAATGTATCATGCTTCCAGTGAATGTTTTCAAAAGTGAACACAGAGTCCTCAATGGTTTCATTACAGCAGGTACACGTCCCGCATTTGTGATGTCCTTTGGTGGGGGGTAGTCCAAATAGACTTTTCAGTGTTGGAGCTTTGACAATCGGGAGGGCGGCTCTCACGATGTGGTTGGCTACACTTTTCTCTTTTTTGTACGCAAATAATGGGGGTACGGTGAAATCTTCATGGAGGTTTTTCAGTAAATGCCAGTTGGACATTATGAGTTTCTTGTGTTGGTTTGCTGCTGGACAGAAAGTGGTGACACACACCATCCTTTCCAAGTCTGGTTTGATTTTCTTTTCAAGTAAGGTCTCACATGGGGTCCACCAAGCTCGTTTAAGGGAGATTTTTAACAGTTTTTTAGGATATCCTCTTTGAATGAGACGGTCTTTTAAGTGGCCAGCGTGTTTGAAATAATCATCTTTTCCTGAACAGTTTCGACGGATCCTAAGGAATTGTCCGTATGGTAAGTTTTGTTTCAGACTACGTGGGTGGTTGCTGGTGAAGTGCAACGCTTTATTCCTATCAGATGGCTTACGGAATAAGGTGGTACTTAGGCCCTCTTCATGGGGTTCTACTTTCACGTCCAGGAATGTGATGGATTCATTGGATGCTGTAACTGAGAACTTGATGTCGCTTGTTCTTGAGTTAAGCCAACCCACGAATTGGTTTAGTTCTTCATGACCTCCTGTCCAAATAAGGAACACGTCATATATGTAACGCATGCAGTTGGAAATACAGTTACTGTATGGATTGTCGTTGTATATACATTTTTCTTCGAATAGTCCCATGAACATTATAGCTAGCTCTGGAGCAAAGGGGCACCCCATCGCTACCCCCTTTATTTGGAAAAAGAACTCTGCATCAAAGGTGAAGACATTTTTCTGTAATGCAAAGCGGGCCAAGTCAAGGATGAAATCCGGGGGGACCCTCACTGGTCTTTCCCGATTTTCCAGGAAAACTGTCAAACTTTCGAGAGCTTGTTCTTGCGGAATTTGGGTGTAAAGAGACACCACGTCTAGTGTGACTAGAAGTTGTCTATTACTGTCAAAGTTGATAGTGGCTATTCGGTTCAGAAAAGCAGTGGTGTCTCGCAAATGAGCTGGGATGGTGTCAATGAAGGGTTTCAAAAAGAAATCGATGTATTTTGCTACCGGTTAAAAAAGTGACTCGCAGCCAGAGATTATAGGGCGACCTGGTGGATTGACCTCATCTTTGTGCATTTTAGGGAGCACATAGAACACTGGGGTTCTAGGATTTTTATTTTGTAAGAAAGCTAGTTCTTTGGGCCCAACAAATCCTTGGTCAAAACCTCTTTGGATCACTTCAAACATTTGATTTTTTATTTCTAAGGTGGGGTCCTTTCCAATGCGTCTGTAGCAATTATGGTCATTTAACTGGCGGTGGACTTCCTCTTTATATTTGGTAACGTCCCAGATCACAATAGCTCCGCCTTTGTCGGCCTGTTTGACCACAATGGTGTTGTCATTTTTTATGGTCAATAGAGCATCTTTCTCAACTTTTGGTAAATTGTATTTGACGAAAGTTTTCTTTTTTTCAATTGAAGATATTCCAGATAGTACGGTACGTTCGAACGTAGTAAATTCCTTGGGAATTTTGGGTCCTTTGGGACAGAAGGTTGATTTTCTTTTAAGACCTGTCACCTCCTCTTGTTGTTCTTCATCTGATTCATGGAAAAAAGTTTTTAAACGTATCTTGAGACAAAATTCCAATGTCTCTAATTTCATCTTTACGAAATCAGTGGGTCTAGACGGAACAAAATTGAGCCCTTTGGTTAAAATGGATGTTTCAGCTGGTGTGAGGATCCTGTCAGATAGGTAAAAATAGGTGATTTATTTAACTCTTGTAGAACTTCTGACGTGTTCTCATCTCCCATGGTTGGGAGAAGCGGGTTCGGCCCGAGGTTTCTGTTGGCCTCATCCTAAAAAAGGCGTTTGAATTTTGTTGTTGTTGCTGGTATTGACCCAGTCGGTTATCTATTCTATTTTGAGGTAGTCGATTGATGTTATCTGATTCGCTATCTGATGATGAAGTTGTGTCGGAGAAAGTCACGAATTTTCGGCGTGACCGTCCTTGGTTGTCTTGCAAAAATCGACGTGAATCTGTACGTGTATAAAAGTCCTTGTTCAAATAAGGATAGATGGACTCCAATGAGAAATTCTTTTTGTCTACTTCGAATTTGTTGTTTTTTTGAGTAACAGTAAAATCCTTAAATTCCAAAATTTCCTTGTCAATTTTTTCCAAAAGTGTTTTAGAATCCGTAATTAGTTGGTTATTCTCAATTTCCCTCTGTAAAGTTGCTATCTCTTCCAATTCTTTGAGAGATATCCTGTGTGCGGTCTCGATGGTTAGGACCATGAGGTCTCTGCTGCATTTCGTTTCGATCCCACTAAAGCCCTTTTTGTAGACCGGGTCGTCAGTAAAAACGACTGATATATTACGAATTACGAGTCCTGCTGGGATAGTTCCTGACCGGAGGTGCTGGATTAAAAAATGACCGTGGAGGTCCGTCCGGATCTGTTTTTTACATAAACGAGTTAGTTTGTCCGACTCGTTCTGAGTGTTGGCAGTAAGGCTGAGAGCTGCTGAAGCAAACACTGGAGGGTCTCTAATCAGATTCTGTATGTGTTCCTCACTAAAGGCAAGTGTGTCTTTTTCAGCCATTACATAAATAAGCGCCTCTTACAAAAGAAAAATAAAAGATACAAACAAATAACAGGTGAGTGAAGGGGGAAGAAAGGAAGAAAAAGAAATCACCCCAAAAGTTGTGACCATACACAATTGCCCCTACAATGGGCAGAGATCAAGTCAATAAAACAACCAAATACCCTGCGGCAGATCTTTACCTGCCTCACAGGACCTCGCGAGCAATTGCCCGCTCAAATGTAAAAAAACACACACAAGGGCCTTGACTCCTAACTCAGCGTGGCTGAGTCAAACCAGAACTATATAACAAAACAAGAACCACTGCTGAGAAGTTCCTTTGGCCAACAAAAGATTCATACAAGTAGCTGTTTCGAATCAAGCACAAACAGCCTGCTTAATCGTATAGCAACATACAAACTTTAATCTTTTTGATTTTTTCACTTGTTTATGACACTATGTTTTAGTGCATGGAAATACAAACAATTTTATATACAATATATACATTAATAACGTGGATAACAAAAAAGACATTTGCACACTTCAAACATACTTGGCCGTTCAGTCATACAATACACATTCATTTTGCATCCAAAACATTCATACAAAATGGTCTAAACTGAAAAGACAACTTTTCAGTTTAGACCATTTTGTATGAATGTGTATTGTATGACTGAACGGCCAAGTATGTTTGAAGTGTGCAAATGTCTTTTTTGTTATCCACGTTATTAATGTATATATTGTATATAAGATTTCTTTTTCTTCCTTTCTTCCCCCTTCACTCACCTGTTATTTGTTTGTATCTTTCATTTTTCTTTTGTAAGAGGCGCTTATTTATGTAATGGCTGAAAAAGACACACTTGCCTTTAGTGAGGAACACATACAGAATCTGATTAGAGACCCCCCCAGTGTTTGCTTCAGCAGCTCTCAGCCTTACTGCCAACACTCAGAACGAGTCGGACAAACTAACTCGTTTACGTAAAAAACAGATCCGGACAGACCTCCACGGTCATTGTTTACTCCAGCACCTCCGGTCAGGAACTATCCCAGCAGGACTCGTAATTCGTAATATACGCTTTTACTGACGACCCGGTCTACAAAAAGGGCTTTAGTGGGATCGAAACGAAATGCAGCAGAGACCTCATGGTCCTAACCATCGCGACCGCACACAGGATATCTCTCAAAGAATTGGAAGAGATAGAAACTTTACAGAGGGAAATTGAGAACAACCAACTAATTACGGATTCGAAAACACTTTTGGAAAAAATTGACAAGGAAATTTTGGAATTTAAGGATTTTACTGTTACTCAAAAAAACAACAAATTCGAAGTAGACAAAAAGAATTTCTCATTGGAGTCCATCTATCCTTATTTGAACAAGGACTTTTATACACGTACAGATTCACGTCGATTTTTGCAAGACAACCAAGGACGGTCACGCCGAAAATTCGTGACTTTCTCCGACACAACTTCATCATCAGATAGCGAATCAGATAACATCAATCGACTACCTCAAAATAGAACAGAAAACCGACCGGGTCAATACCAGCAACAACAACAAAATCAAACGCCTTTTTTAGGACGAGGCCAACAGAAACCTCGGGGCCGAATCCGCTTCTCCCAACCATGGGAGATGAGAACACGTCAGAAGTTCTACAAGAGTTAAATAAATCGCCGATTTTTAACCTATCTGACAGGATCCTCACACAAGCTGAAACATCCATTTTAACCAAAGGGCTCAATTTTGTTCCGTCTAGACCCACTGATTTCGTAAAGATGAAATTGGAGACATTGGAATTTTGTCGCAAGATCCGTTTAAAAACTTTTTTCCATGAATCAGATGAAGAACAACAAGAGGAGGTGACAGGTCTTAAAAGAAAATCGACCTTCTGTCCCAAAGGACCCAAAATTCCCAAGGAAGTTACTACGTTCGAACGTGCTGTACTATCTGGAATATCTTCAATTGAAAAAAAGAAAACCTTCGTCAAATACAATTTACCAAAAGTTGAGAAAGATGCTCTATTGACCATAAAAAATGACAACACCATTGTGGTCAAACAGGCCGAAAAAGGCGGAGCTATTGTGATCTGGGACGTTACCAAATATAAAGAGGAAGTCCACCGCCAGTTAAATTACCATAATTGCTACAGACGCATTGGAAAGGACCCCACCTTAGAAATAAAAAATCAAATGTTTGAAGTGATCCAAAGAGGTTTTGACCAAAGATTTGTTGGGCCCAAAGAACTAGCTTTCTTACAAAATAAAAATCCTAGAACCCCAGTGTTCTATGTGCTCCCTAAAATGCACAAAGATGAGGTCAATCCACCAGGTCGCCCTATAATCTCTGGCTGCAAGTCACTTTTTGAACCAGTAGCAAAATACATCGATTTCTTTTTGAAACCCTTCATTGACACCATCCCAGCTCATTTGCGAGACACCACTGCTTTTCTGAACCGAATAGCCACTATCAACTTTGACAGTAATAGACAACTACTAGTCACACTAGACGTGGTGTCTCTTTACACCCAAATTCCGCAAGAACAAGCTCTCGAAACTTTGACAGTTTTCCTGGAAAATCGGGAAAGACCAGTGAGGGTCCCCATGGATTTCATCCTTGACTTGGCCCGCTTTGCATTACAGAAAAATGTCTTCACCTTTGATGCAGAGTTCTTTTTCCAAATAAAGGGGGTAGCGATGGGGTGCCCCTTTGCTCCAGAGCTAGCTATAATGTTCATGGGACTATTCGAAGAAAAATGTATATAGAACGACAATCCATACAGTAACTGCATTTCCAATTACATGCGTTACATAGATGACGTGTTCCTTATTTGGACAGTAGGTCATGAAGAACTAAACCAATTCGTGGGTTGGCTTAACTCAAGAACAAGCGACATCAAGTTCTCAGTTACAGCATCCAATGAATCCATCACATTCCTGGACGTGAAATTAGAACCCCATGAAGAGGGCCTAAGTACCACCTTATTCCGTAAGCCATCTGATAGGAATAAAGCATTGCACTTCACCAGCAACCACCCACGTAGTCTGAAACAAAACTTACCATACGGACAATTCCTTAGGATACGTCGAAACTGTTCAGGAAAAGATGATTATTTCAAACACGCTGTCCACTTAAAAGACCGTCTCATTCAAAGAGGATATCCTAAAAAACTGTTAAAAAACTCCCTTAAACGAGCTTGGTGGACCCCACGGGAGACCTTACTTGAAAAGAAAATCAAACCAGACTTGGAAAGGATGGTGTGTGTCACCACTTTCTGTCCAGCAGCAAACCAACACAAGAAACTCATAATGTCCAACTGGCATTTACTGAAAAACCTCCATGAAGATTTCACCGTACCCCCATTATTTGCGTACAAAAAAGAGAAAAGTGTAGCCAACCACATCGTGAGAGCCGCCCTCCCGATTGTCAAAGCTCCAACACTGAAAAGTCTATTTGGACTACCCCCCACCAAAGGACATCACAAATGCGGGACGTGTACCTGCTGTAATGAAACCATTGAGGACTCTGTGTTCACTTTTGAAAACATTCACTGGAAGCATGATACATTCACGAACTGCAAAACCAAAAATGTGGTGTATGCAATTGTTTGTCCGTGTCCTTTGGTCTACATCGGTAAAACCACGCAAGAGGTCAGGAATCAGATTACGCAACATAAATCTCGAATTCGGAGAGGGGTCGAAAATGCCCGTTAGTAAATCATTGGACTAATTTGAAACATGAGCAAGCTGACCTAAGATGGACAGTCCTTTCCAAAATTGAAAGAGACCCACGGGGAGGCGATTTGGATGCAAAATTAACCCAGAATGAAGCGCTGTTGATAATGAAGTTCAATACAGCACTACGGGCTTAAATGAAATTTCTGAAATTTACAAACCCAGCATCTGATCCCTTCAGGTCACTGCTCTTTAACATTGTGGTTACAGCAACTAACAGTGGAGACACCTCCAAGCATTCCACCCCACCGTTTTCTGTTTGTCAACAACCGTCGAACTTGTATTATACTACAAGTCCCAGAACCGCTCGGGAGGTTTTTAACCAGGAAGTCCCAGCCACGATAGCAAGCAAAGGTGAATCATCCTGTGCGCCTGAGTGAAGTACGGAAGCCACCGGTACGTTTTCTGTCAACTCCTTACCTGCCACGGTTCTGCAGATCAGTCCCATGGTATCGATAGACTCACGATTCTTGTCTGTTACATTTCAGCGGCGGACCAGCCCCCTCCCAGGAATAAGGAGAGACATGGAATCTTTGGCGAGTTAGAAGCCATTGCTCCAGCGGGTAAGTTCCAAACAAACCTCTCCAATACCTGGTTAGTTAGAGTGTTTGACTGAGAGTGTTTGTGACTAAATGCAGCGCGCTTTTCTGTCTGTCCCTTCTGCAGCCCCGCGTGTACTTCATTGTTGGAAATACCTTGGTTCTTCATGCCTGGAATTCTACCTTTTCACGTTTGGATCATTGACCAATTGGTTTAAGGTAGGGTGCGGCTGTTGTCTTATTCAGGGGCTATGTCTCTTTCTCTTACTAGAACACCTCCCTAAGTAGTGTTTTTTGTTATTGTTACAGAACCCTTTTGGTCCTGAGGAGAACCCCGCCACTAATAGGGGTTCGAAACACGTCGCCAACCTAGTCCCGTATCTGGCTCATAGTTATTGTGTCACAACGGTCCCTTCACCATCAGCAAGAGATGCGGACACTCTTTCTGAATTGCGATCTGCAAAGACTCTAAAAAATTGTGAAATCACAAAAGGATTGCTTCCATTCATTCACGACCGATACGCGGACCCATTGTCTTTTCAGTTTAGACCATTTTGTATGAATGTGTATTGTATGACTGAACGGCCAAGTATGTTTGAAGTGTGCAAATGTCTTTTTTGTTATCCACGTTATTAATGTATATATTGTATATAAAATTGTTTGTATTTCCATGCACTAAAACATAGTGTCATAAACAAGTGAAAAAATCAAAAAGATTAAAGTTTGTATGTTGCTATACGATTAAGCAGGCTGTTTGTGCTTGATTCGAAACAGCTACTTGTATGAATCTTTTGTTGGCCAAAGGTACTTCTTAGCAGTGGTTCTTGTTTTGTTATATAGGACTCTCAGTATAGCCTTGAGGAAATCTACAAAATCTGTACGATCTATTATTCAAAGTGAATCCGAAAAGATATCAGCTGTCAGGATGAATAGGGATCGAAAAGAAAGCGTTTTTCAAGTCTATAACTGAGAACGTTGTTGCAGTTAGCGGGACCAGAGTAATAAGTGTCGTAATGTCAGAAACCACTGGGTATTGAGGTATCACTATTTTATTGACCTCCCTCAAATCGATAATAAATCGATAAATACTAGTGTCAGTGTCTTTTTTCAAAATCGGTAGTATAGGACTGTTACACACATTGTATGGAACTTCTTCAACAACCCCTACTTTAATCAGATCCTGCACTATCTGTATTAGCGCCTCCTCCCCCTCCTGTGAAATTCGATACTGAGGCAGGCGCGGCAACACAGCTCCCTCCTTTACACTAATGTCTACCGGGGGGAAGATCATCTGTCCCACATCGGTATCCTAAGTAGCCCACAAAGTATGAGGTAAAGAGGCCAATGCAGCATCTTCTTTAAGCGTACACACTCTCTCCATTGTCGGATAGTTGTCATTTAAGATAACACGTACTCCTTCAGGGGAGCATCGTATCGTAGCCCGAAAATGCTTGAGCATATCCAGGCCCACAATGTTATCAGGCGTGTTCGGGGAAAGCAAAAATGGACATGGTGCAACAAACTTATCTACATGAAGTGCAAGAGGTTGTGATAGTGGGCTAAGAGAGGGTGTTCCATTGAACCCTATAGACGTGAATGTTAAGCCAGACAGGGGAGCCCTCTGAACCAATTCTTTAGACAAAGCGCTACGAGTAGCTCCTGTATCAACCAGGAACCGATCAGTAGAACCCAAAACATGTGCTGTAACATAAGGACCCCTCTGATCTACTGGCACTTCGACTGATTCCTTACCCCATCCTACGCAATCCTATGCATACTGTGAATCGTGCTGTTCAGGAGGTACATACTCAGACATTTGGTATTGATTTCGTCAATCAAAGACATTGGACCCATCTTGCGGTTGCATACCATTGTCAAACCTAGCTCGATCATTCGTGTTGCCCCTAGGGCATGAAGAATCTCCCCTACTCCTCATCGGTCCCTGCCCACGCTCTTGCCGCTGTGCGCGCAACAATGGACACTCGTTCGCCCAATGGCCTCTCTGTCTGTAATATGCACATTGATCCCGGGCCAAATCAGTGCGCCCCGAGGAAGAACCAGGAAAATGCCGACCGCCCCTTTCATTACCTCTACGAGGCGGTCCATACACTTGTGCTAACATAACCTTCGTTTTTAAATCTTTAGATTTTTTCTCATCATTACCCTTCTCTTATAATTCCTGAAGCTCATAATACTGAGCCATCATCAGGAGGGATGCCGGCGACGAAGTCGTCCAAGAGCTTTCACTCGCTTTCAATCGAGCTGCTACTCCCGGCAACAAATTCGAAACATATTTATCAACGAAAAGATGTCGACCCGTGTCGTCCGTAAGCGACTGGCCGCTAAAATCATGGAAAGTTTCCTCAAATCGTGTAAAGAAATCTGAGACTGATTCATCTACCTTCTGTTTACATGATGCTAGCATAGTCAAATCAATCTTTTTAGGGGGGATAATCGTTTTTAATTTAATCAAAATAGCAGCAGGAAGATCACAAAAATTGACTGTGACGGTTTCTGTGCAGGTTTCCTTTCTCTATCCTCATCCTCAAGATCCGCCCATCTAGCCTTAAATGTTCAAGATCGTCTACCTTTCGTACAGATCTCCACATATCTGGGGGTAATATAAGCCCGAAAAATAGATCAATATCGGCCAGGGTCATAGTGCAAGAATTTAAGGTCCCCTCAACTTCCTCATAAAAGGCGGCAGGATTCTTTCGTGGATCAGGTAATGCAGCCTTTAATGCCATAACATCTGCTCTATTCCAAGGATTATAAACCCAGTTATAGATGAAATACCCTTAAGCATCAGAAGACCCTCTATCCGAACTAGTACCCGCTCCTTTAGGAGGAACGTACAAAGGCGCTGCCTACCGCATCGGTTTAACATGCACTGCATCGATCTTATCTGAATAAAAGATGGATGACTGCTTCCCGTCGCCATTCGGATTTGTTCTCTCCTCGCCAGCTTTCCTTTTCCGCGCTTCATCCCGTAGCCGAAACATCTCATCCCGCAACGCAAACAGTCGTCGAACTGCATCAGGCACCTGAGAAAGAAGAAGACCTTTACGCAATTCTTTAGAATCAGCTACCACATCATCTGGTTCAAGAACGTCGGAATATTTCCAAAAAGCTGTCACTACTTCATTAGAAGCAAACTCAGTAAAGTACAATTTCTCCCTATCCTCCCATACTTCAATCTCTTTCAATAACTCTGCAAGGGAGACAGTATCCTTGTTGACCCAATAAGCAATCTTTCGGAGATCAGCCATGCGGTCAGCCGATAACATAGACCGCGTATCCACTTTCTGCGCGGGTGGTCCAGAATCCTGATCTCCTCCTCTCGGAGCAGACGGGCCAGCGTATGGGGCGGAGAGCGATCTAATAACGAAAAATCATCATCATGTTTATTAAGGACAGGATAAAGAGGCTGTCGAACAAGATACTGGCCAGATACTTGCAACCAACGTTCTTTCTCCTCTTTCTCTTCTAATTCCTTTGCTTTGCGCTTTTTTGACTCTTGCGCTCTCTCACACTCACACTTTCGTTGCTCTTTCTCAATCAGTACCTGCTCACGCTTCTCATGCTCTCGTACCTCTTTCACCCACATTCGTATACACTCAAACATGTCTAGCCTCACTCGCCGCTTACACATACACTGCTCTACATACTCAATTTACCGCAAAACAAACGATCCATACAGAGGCCATCGTAACTCAGGATCCTTTTTGGTACATTATGGGAGAAAGATCAAACTTTACATACATATCCCTATTCGGCGTCCTTTCCGGGGGAGCCGGCTGTGATTCTTCAAGTATCAACCGGCCATTTCCAAAACAGCAGCACCACTTACGGAGTGCGCTAAAAACAGGCATGTCCAAAATAGTGCAAACTATGCAATATTATAATTAAAATGGCACTTAAAACGTTGCGCCGCTCAAATCCAAAGTTCAGGAGAAATATCTCCACATTGCCTGCCTATATGTTTTGCAACGCATATATGTACAAATTCAAACCAAACAATATGACTAGTCACCTCAAACAGGCAAACAAATTAGTCGCGGCAAGCCTATCCTAAAACTGCCTTGCCAATCAAGACTACCAAAGGCTCGCAGCAAGTACCGTACAACGATTCTTACCAATCAAGAGCGTCCAGATTCCAACTGCCAAGTTCCAAATTTGCTCAAACGGCCACTATGCGGCAAACCAACAGAAGAGGTCTCAGTCGAGGACCGGCGCCACCCAGATGGTCAGATCGGAAGGGAAGGAAGAATACCTCGGGATGCCAGGACTAAAAGGCGCCGCTGGCAGTGATCACGTCCCCGCAAGGTTCCAATCCTTCGTCACGACCAATCTTTCGAGCATTCAAGTCGTCTATGAGCCCCACATTGGGCGCCAATTAATGAGTACAGGCCTCAGCAAGGCCTGCAAATGCAAAGGGGTTCACCCTTCTGTGCATGGAGTCCTCAGACTACACAAAGAAATTGGCACGGAAACTGGAAATACAAAGACATATTTTAATAAACCTTTAAAGGTGGTACTACAGCCCACACAACACTCTACAGTATTGCTCAAGGTAGCACAAAGAACTCAGACATGCGGTCCCCTTTTATACATAAAGAAGGGGCTCATAAGTAGGCGGTTACAGCTTGAAACATGATTTAAAACCATATATGGAGATTTCTTGAACATGATCGATACATGGGTGGAGTTAACGGTTCTTGAGACCTGCCGAAATGCACATTCCAATCTACGCTAATCAGAGACAGATGTGACTCCTACTGAGCATGCGCTAGACGCTCAAGGAACTATTTATAGCTTGTTGCTGGGCAATCTCCAGGGGTGATAATCAGTGAGGTAGGACTCACCTCGTGGTGAGCACATGGCAATGTATAACACACAAGATGGACGCCAGAAAACAAAAATGGAGTCTGGCCGTATTTCAAGTATGAGCGGGAAAACTAGAACAAAGACACAATAGCATGTCTTCAGTGAATGCTTAATACTATCGCTGTTTTATTTACAACAGAGGGACTGCTTTGTTGAAAAACAGAACCTCCGTCTAGTCGGCACTGGGCTTTTAAAAATTGCTACTCATCCAGACAGAGATATTTTTAAGGCACTCTCTAAAAGAGTCAAAGGCAGATGCCGACACTTCACTAGAGGATAACATCAGTTGAGTGTCGTCCTCGTAGGATATCACCTTGATCTTAGGGTTGCCAATCAGTTCAGCCAGAGGAGCTAGATAGATATTACATTGGAGACGACTTAGTGCACAGCCCTGGGGCACCCCCATCTTAGAGGCTTGGCCTCAGAGGAGAAAGGGTGGAGAAAGACCAACTGGTCTCGCCCATGAAGGTAAGACGTGACCCAGTCCAGCGCTGTCCCATAGATGCCAATTTGCTTAAGCCGATCAAGCAGGATGGAATGGGACACTGTGTCAAACGCTTCCGGCAGGTCAAGCAGCACCAGCGTGTAAGCCGCACCCCCATCTATGGCCCTTGAATGGCATCAGCCATCTTCATCAGAGCCGACTCAGTACTGTAACCAGAGCGAAAGCCAGACTGAGAATCATGAAGAAGCCCATTAGATTCAACAATGGCAGCCAACTGCTGATGCTCTAATTTCTCTAAGATTTTAGCTGGGGCTGGGAGGAGAGAGCTGGGCCTGTCGTTTATAGGCGATTGCCAGATCGGCATTCAGTTTCTTCAATATGGGGAGGAGAAAAGCATGTTTCCTTTCCAGGGAGAAGGAAAGAACCATTGCCTGAATGAGGAATTACAGATGGCATTAAGGTAGCGATAAAGCCATTCAGACAGCCCGCTGTATTGTCTAGCTGGCCAGGGATCATTAGGTGACCCAGATTTGCATTTCTGCAATTCAACCAGGGAGGCCTCAACAGGAATTGTGGCAAACTCAGAAAATATTGGCTGGGTCTTGCTGTGGTCACCGATAAAGGTCTACAGGGAAATAGACATAGATCAGTGATATTGTCTCCTCAAAGAAATTAAAAAGATTGTTGCATATGTCTACAGAGGGAAACACAAGATTCTGAAGTGCTGTAGTGTTGGTGAAAGATTTCACTACCTTAAAAACTTCCCTGGAGGAATTCCTAGCCCTGGCAATCTGATCGGCCAAGAAGTCTCTTCTCTTAACAATGAGAAGTTTGTGATATTGTTTAAGAGCCATTCTACAGTCAATTGTATCCTCTGTGGTGTAGGATTTCCTCCACTTACGCTCCCATCCTTTACAGTCACTTTTTATTGCCCTAATGTCCTCGGTGAACCAAGGAGAGGAGGGGTAGCTCTAGATGAGTTTACAACTTCAGTGGCGCAACTTCATCCAGGGCCTGCGTAAACCAGCTATTCAAATTTGAAATGCTGTCCTCAAGATTATTAGTGAGGAGGGGCTCCGACACCTTAAGAAAAGGGGTTAAGGACTCCACAAGGACCTTACTCCAGTTCCTTCGAAATTTCTTCGAGCGATAGGTAACCGTGGCCTGGCTTTCAGGTGTAATTTTAAAGGGATCAGAAATTATCCAACCAAATCACCGGGGAGGGCGTATCCACAGTAACCTCCAGTAAATTAGAGCAAATAAGGTCCAATATATGGCCTGCTTTGTGCGTAGGAGAGGATACCAGTTGGGTTAGGTTAAAATCCGCCATTGACGATACAATGTTTGTGCTATGAGAGCAAGCAGGATCATCAACATGAAGGTTAAGATCACCTAAAACTGGGAAATTGGAGTATCAGCATGTACTGCATTTGCCATTTTACACGTGCTAAATTACATGTTGACCTCGATTCCATGCAATGCTCTGATCTTCCATTTTGTTGCATCGAACTTCCATTTTGTGCTACCTTGCCCTGTAGTAACACTTCAGCAGTAACATGAACATGTTTTTCACGTAAACCATTACAAGCTGGTGTGAGGCATCTCATGAGGATGCCTCGTGAGGTTATGTTGTACCTTCAGCCTATTTTCGTGCATTCTATGCTCATCTCTAGGACAGAGGGAGGATGGCCGTGCAAAGCTCCAAGGCCGGAGATAGGGAAAGGAATGTCTTTTGCCTCGGCACAGCCCAAAAAGAATCTGGCCAGGTCTGTCTGGGTGGGTCTGATACCGAGATGGGGCCAGCGCCTGTGAATACATGGGCAAGAGCGCCTGCTAGAGGCTTCTTGAACATGTTTATTTAAACTATAAAAAGCGGTGTCTGTGGGGTGGAGAGCAGGAACTCAGTCTTGGAGTGGACACACTTGTGGGACAACTTTGGTGCCCAAAGTGATTACTTCCTGAGCCCCGGTCTCTACAGGGTTCCCAACTTGGTGTTCAGTGCTTGGCCGGGGATGTTGAAGTCTCCACTGCAGACGCATCTGGTGAGGTGCGTTGTACATTAACTGTTTACATACCTGTGTTCACAGTTTTATATTTATATATATATATATATATATATATAGTGTGGTGTATTCATTGTTTATTGCCTTTCAATCGGTGCCTAAGAATTTACTAGCTTTAGTGACTTATTGCCTTTGCCTACAATATTAATAAAGCTAATTTTACCTCCACAGGAGTGTTGGAGTTTCTGTGTGAGTAAGTGGTGTGCGTAAGTTCAGATTACGCATGTGGGCAAAGCAATACACAGGTGCTAGCCTGGGCGATACAGTCTGCCAGGATGGGGGTAGAACTATGGCCACAGCCCAGGGGCCTGTAAAGAAGGAGCCCCACAAAGGATTCAGAGGTGGACAGATTTATGCAAAAGGGGAGTCCATCAATCCTGCCTATTTGACCAAAGTGGGTTGTTGACGTCACCCAGATGTCTTTGTGGATAATTGCCAGACCACCCCCTGGTTTGTTATCTTGCCTATTCGCCCAGACTATACGATAGCACCGAAGAATAGCTAAGGCTACAGCCGGGTTAGAGTCGTCACGCAACCATATCTCTGTCAGAAACAAAAGATCGCAATTGTTATCCACCAGGGATTGGTGAATGTCAAATGCATGTTTTGGCAACAACCTGCAATTAATGAGGCAGGCATTTAAGTGCCAGGATATGAGGGGTTTTTGGGGGAAAGGATGCGCCTCCTTATCCATCTGAGGGGTGCTGTCAGGGATAAGGGAGAAATTGCAGCAAGAGTAATAAAAGGGCCAGGCACGGACACTGAGCAGCGAGCATGTTTGACCTTTGCAGATGGGAGGTCTTAATGCTAAAAGCTCATCTCTGTCCCAACGGCTCGGGCATCCAAAGGGAATTTGGGCATCATGACTGGCCCTGGCCACTGTCCAGACGCAGACAGACGCAGACAGGCTTGCCTTTGGAGCAAATTCGACTACATGTTTATTTTACACGTCAACTGTCAAAACTAGATAATGAGAAATCTCCTCAGGCAGAAATTAAATGAAAGGGTCCACAGCAGGGTTGATGCAGAAGAAAGTAGATTATTCCAGCATAAGGAGAGAATTTCCATCCAGCTCCAAACAGTTGCCCAGGCCAACTGCTCCTCTCCACCCCACAAGATTCTAGTTTGACCTATATGTATATATATATATATATATATATATATATATATATATATATATATATATATATATATATATATATATATATATATATATATATATATATATATATATATATTCATTGAAAAAACCATAGGTTTCACACCAGTTATAGTTAGGAATTAGCATTTAAAAAACCTATTAAATTCACTGAAAAAACCATAGGTTTCACACCAGTTATAGTTAGGGATTAGCATTTAAAAAAAACTATTAAATTCACTGGAAAAACCATAGGTTTCACGCCAGTTTAAGTTAGCTGGAAATTTTACTGACATAAAACCATTGAAATTCCATGTTATAGTTAGTTTGACTCACTATAACTTGCGCGCCTGCAATGCACTGCTCATGACGTCACATATTACATCACTCATGACATGTCTTCTCAAAATGATACGACAATTTAAACACACAGTTTTAGATATACTTTTCTCTAATGAATCCAAATTTGTTTTCAAATTTTCTGACAAAACAATTGTTGCACCCATATGCTCTATTTTATCTATTGCTTCCATTTTCACAATCTCTTCATTTTCTAACTTTAACATTTTGTTGTTGAAGATAGAACATTCTTGCAGAGTTGGCATCAAACATATCCCAGATTTCTTCTCAGTAATTTTTTTTAAAATATTCTCTGGAAGAATGTTTTCATTTGGATACAAATTTGAAATTAATCGAGCATGTAAAGATTCTTTCCCAAGATCACTTACTTTTCCGATTCTTACATCTTCATCCTTTGCCTGTCGCATATTTTGAAGCAGTTCTGCATATTTAAAATTTAACCATATATTACCATTTCCAATGCTTCCAAGCGACTTCCTGGTATCTTCATGCGTGAGCATATTAAACAATGGTTGTCCTTTTACTGGAGTCAACTACAGTAGATCTCCAAAAACAATATTGTGTTTTCCTCCAAATAACACATCTTACTCTGTTCTAAGAATTTCTTGCATTCTCAAATGCACAAAAGCAAGCATTAGATTTGAGACCATGCTTACTTCATCAATGATAAGAAGTTTCATTTTCTTCAGGACTCTGGAAACTTCAGAACACGCATCTCCAGATAGCTTATTGTAATGCAATTTATTATCATGCTCAACAGGCAGCATCAGTAAACGATGTAGAGTAATCCCTTTAATGTTATGTGCTGCCAGTCCAGTTGGAGCGGTTACAACACAAGACAGCGGTGATTCGGTCCTTTTCTGCAAATAAGTTGCAATGGCTTTAATCAGAAAACTTTTTCCTGTTCCCGCTTCTCCACTTATGTACAGTCGGACAGGCTTAAATGATGTACATGAGCACTCTTTTTTCTCATGTCTGAATCCATGTTCTTTCTGTTCTGTGACTTCGTCATATATCATTTTCTGCTCAACGTTTAGTTGCTTTACCAAATCTTTTAAATTAACTACATCCTCTTGAGCTTGTTCCATAGCTCTTTCCACCTCATCCATGGCAGTTGCAGCTTCATTTTGGATAATTGGTCCTCCTAGTGGACCCTGACTCAATGAAGTAGAAATCTGACTGTCTTGAGAACTGTCTCTAGCAATCTCTTCAGCAATTGTGGTTTCTTGCTCTATTTCTTCGTTTAACATTTTCAGATAATTTGGAAAAACAGGACATTCTATGGTATCCTTGGTTGCATTAAAAGAGTCTTCATAACAGAGAAAATCTCCAAGTAGTTCCTCTTCTGTACGCCATGGCTTAAAGAGTTGCAAAAGAGCTAAATAGTAAAATTCTCTTTTGTCTGGAGATTCTCAACTCAATTTTCGATGATTAATCAAATGGTCTTTTCTCTGCTTCACTAGACATCCTTCATACCCAATGACAGCATATTTTCCATTATTGATATCTTCTGTGATGTTCCTCTTATAACTGTAGTTTTGCAGAACTTCATACAAACAAGTGTTCTCAAGGTGAGTACTTCTATTTGGATAGTATGTATCCTACATGTTTGTCTTCAAAATATCTGTACTGTAGCGCCGGGACACTCTTTTTGAGTAGCCGTGCGCTATAAAAGAACGCTGTAACATAACATAACATAACTGTTTGGTTCTTTCTCCGCCAAATATTCAATTTCTTGTACAGATTTCCAAACTCGGTTTCGTGTTACAGCAAGACCTAGACTCACCCAAATGATTGTTCTTGATTTGGCATAGAGACTTGCTGATGATAACTGATCAGAACATTCATATGCTCCAATTTCTCGATGCGACAACATCTTCAGACTAAAACTATAATTTTTTACTTATACTCTTTTCATGTGAAATGTCTTCCCACATTTCCTTCAGTTCAGTCTTTTCTTTTTTTGTGATGTAAGACGTCACATATCGAGCCACAGCAATAGAGTTGTGAGCAACGAACTGAATATCCATGTTAGCATTCCACATGGATAAAATCACTGGGTTGTAGTCGTTGATGTACTTGGACTCTTCGTTTCTTTTTAAATTGTATGTATTTTTTGGTGATTTCCTTCTCACAGTATGTCACAAAGAAGACATCAAATTATTTACTTTTCCTTTAGAAATCACTGGTCGTGGAAACACGAAACGAAATTTCGTGTAGAATTTCTCCTTGTTTTCAAATTTTCGACGACAGTACTTTCCACAACGATGAGATTGAAAACATAAAACTTGTTGCCTTAAACTGTTTTCTTCAGTAGTTTTCGGAACAGCACATGTTGAATATTCTTCAATGAAACTCATCACTGTGTCATCCGAATCAGTTCTAAATTTGGGTTCATCTTTAATCCATAACAACATATGTATGTGAGGAACACCTCTCGCTTGATACTCCTTCCTCCAAAAGAAATCCAAAACCTCTCCAAGGGGAGGATTTGTTTTGTTGGTAATGAAAGACATCATAGCTTCAAATCTATGATTAAAATATCTGCAAACATTTACTGGATCCAAAGAACACAGTTCTCAAAGTGTTTTCAATTCTATATTTTGTATGTTTCCATTTGCCTCTCGTAGAAATTGAAGTAAGTCGTCCCATGCATACTCAGCACAGCTAGGAGTGAGGAACCATGTAGGAGTTCCTAAGTTTCTTAGCATACATTTCAATTCCCCATGACGACGGAACCAATACTCGTTTGTTCCATGCTGACATGCCATGAGATTGATTAGCTGAGATTCCAAAATACTGTCTTGCAGATTGACTTTCTCCATAAAGTCCCTCACCGAAACATTTTGCAGATGAGCTCGACTTTTCAGTATATGATTAACTGCATAAGAAAGCCCAGACAAATCACTTTCATACAGTAGATGAAACAAATACAGAATGCATTGACGAAACCTTGGATCTTCAGCATATAATCTTAAAGTCCGGTATTCAGCTGCAGTAATTTGAACTGGTCTATCGTCCTATCGTCCACCTCGACCTGTTGGAAATAACTGTGGAAAACAACGAGCTTCCAAACTTTCTTCCCATACACTAATAGGACTTCCTTTTGCTGCTTTCATTTGAAACAAGTCAATTGCATTCCCCATTACTTCTTTGGAATGCAAAGGATGAACAGTATAATGTTCATATATTTCTTCACTTCTAGACACATCAACTTTTTCAATTTGGCCAACTGAACAATCACTGTCTTCTTCTGTAGCTGTTTCCTCTTCTCCAACACTTACATCTTTGTAGTACTCATTGTTTTTGACCAAATACAACGTTGCCTTTTTGACTTTCCTAACATCCACTAAATCTTGCCAGATTTTCTTACTCTTTGTCGGAACCCCATTAACTAGAATAACCAGAGGATCTTCTTCTACTCTTTCTACACCAATTGTATCATTATTTTTCTTGACATCTAGAGGCAAATAAACAACTCTTCCCTTTAATCCTCTTTGTAAATCTGTAGGAGGTAATTTCCCTATCTTAGGCTCCATGCGAACAATAGCTTGAAAAGGATGGACACATTAAATCAAAATTGATTCATATGTATTTAAATCCAACAATTCAGTAGGAATATCTATCAACTGAAGATTATTATGAACAGCTCTAGCAGGCATTCTATTTTCATTTAATTTTTTCAAACAATAAGTACAAATACGTTGATCAAAACTCAAATCGAAAGTATTGTCTACCAACAAATAACTTACAAAATCCTTCCATTCACTAATATTTTCCAATTCACATTTTGCATATAAATCAACTAACCTAGTCTGAATCTTATAATGAGTCCGGCGACAACACACACAAGTTAAATTAGGCCTTTCACTTGATTTCACCTTAAACTTGGTAATTTCCTGGTCAAACTTTTCTATACTTGAAATCTGTACATTGTCTTCCACATTACCATTCATTACTATATCCATTTCTACACTGTCCTCTTTGTTCCCAAAATAACAAAACTCAATTTCTTCACAAATAGTCTTCACATCTACTTCAGATACATGCAAAAGAGCACTGTTTAACTGTTTAAGCTTAAGTGCTGGACTTTTTGCATAATACAACCTTTTTGCTAATTTTCTCACCTTATTATGATGCACTGCTAACATCCTAAAATGGTGAAAAACACTCTGACATACTTTTCTAGAAAGACAAGCCAGTGAATGCCCATTCAAACCTGTCTTTTCTCTCACTCTGCAAGGATCTAACTCTTGCAAGAGCTTCACTTTCTGTTTTACACTTTTCTTACTATATGTACGTAAGAAATTTCGAAGCAAATCGATTGAATCCTGTCGCACACTACAAATACTACTGCACTTCCATGTATACACTGGACCCTTAGTACGTCTCCCTAAAACTTCATCAGCTAACACCTCTTCTGCATCTCTAGACACAAGTTTCTCTTTTTCCATCGGACAACCATCTTTCACCTCATATGCTCGGCCACTGGTGTCAACTGCATGCACCAAATAATTTTCCTGAAAGTAACTCTCCTCATTAAATAATGGCTCAGAACTTGAACTATGCATCCATTCTCCAGAAAATACTTCACAAAAATTAGTCCGATTAATTATTCTTTTCCATCTACTGTTCGATTTGAAAACATCAATTGCCTTGTTAAGTATCCTAATTCTATTGATTACTAAAATAAATAATTTTTTCTTAACTTCAAATTCCTGATCAACAATCTTCTCTACACTTTTCTTTTTCTTGTAAAAAGCAGCTCTATGTTTACCTTTCTTTTCATTTTTTAGCAAATTTAAAACTACCCTATTGCGAAACATTCGTCTACGAATGTCCCTAAATACATTTTGCCTTCTATTGCTATCCATACTCTTCTCTCCTGCTCCAGTAGAGACATTTTTTGAGGGCCTCTCCTTCCTTTTCAAATTTGCTCTCTCCTTCTGGATCTTCACATTACCGTTAACATTTGTTTTTGTTCTACATATGTTGCGAAAAAAAGACTTAGTTGTCTTAACAGGAGTTTTTTTGGTGTTTTTTGAAGTACTTGTTGTAGAGGATTCCTTTAATTCCGTTGCTGATTTTGTTCTATTCCGTATGGTATTTTTTCTTCTCCTTTGCCTTGACAGCATTTTTGCTTACTTTTCAAATGTTGATTTCAATCTGTGGTAAAGAAAAAAATAACACATTATAGACCACTATTAGCAAACAACAAAGCAATGACAATAAGCGTAATACAAAAACACAGAGAGACTCAGACAAAGAAACAGGTGGAGGGAGTAAAACATACAAAAGGACTAAGACAAAGAGAGTGTATAATATGTTGAAAGACAGAAAAAGGATGTAATAGGGAGAGGGAGTAAGTCAAAAAAGGGAGTAAGTCAGAAAAAGGATGTAACAGGGTGTTAAACAGAGAGAGGGTGTAACAGGAAGTAACACAGAGAGAGGGTGTTAGAAGAGAAAAGGTTGTAAAAGAGACTAAAACAGAGAAAGCCTGTAAAGGAAGAGACAGAGAGTAAGTTTGAGAGAGGGTGTAAGAGGAAGTAAATCAGAGACAGGATGTTACAAAAAGTAGGTCAGACTGAGGGTGTAACAGGAAGAGAGAAAAAAAGTCAGAAAGAGAAAGAGAGACTGTATAAAACAGAGAAAAGGTGTAAAAGGGAGTAACTCAAGGCTAGAATATTACAAAGAAAAAGGTTGATTAGATAGTATCTGCATGATTCAAAAAATATATTAGCACATTTCACAATCATGTCATCTATGTTTCCTCAGATTAGTCATATTTTTGGATAATGCTTGGTTTAAACATTTTGTTGCATAGAGAAATTGTCTTTTGTGAAATAGTGAAGTTTCAGTAGTGAAATTGAATGCTTGTACATAGGACTAGTGTTGTGTTTCTAAAATGTAATTTTAAAAACAACTTTGGGGTAATTGAATGGCTTTTATATTTTTCATAAGGAATTAATAGTGTCTTCCTCATTAAATAAATATATTTGAACCTTTTACAATGATGTCATCTGCATTACCTCAGATTAGATAACAGATTGAGCTTCTTTCTTGTTGGTTTGTGTCATGTTTTTTGATAATGCTTGGCAAAAAGATTTTGCTGCATAGAGGAATTGTATAATGTAAAATTGAGAAGTTTCACTAGTGACCTGGAATGCTTGTACATACGACCTGTGCTGTCTTTGCAAAATCCTCTATCTTGCAAATGTTGATAGCAAGCATTATCAAAAAGCAAGACACAAACCAACAGCAAAGAAACTCAGGGCCTTATTTATGAAGGCCTTGCGCCACCGGTGCGTCACTTTTTTCCCATGTTAAAAGTGACGCGCCGGCGGCACAAGGCAATCATAAATAAGGCCCAAAGGTAAATACCATTGATTTGCCCCTAAAATCGTTTTTTGAATAATATTTTAGAAACACAGCGCAGGTCCTATGTACAAGCATTCAATTTCACTACTGAAACCTCACTGTTTCATAAAATACAAATCTTCTATCTTGCAAATGTTGTTAGCAAGCATTATCAAAAAGCAAGACACAAACCAACAGCAAAGAAACTCAGGGCCTTATTTATGAAGGCCTTGTGCCACCGATGCGTCACTTTTTCCCAAGTTAAAAGTG
Source organism: Lissotriton vulgaris (assembly GCF_964263255.1). NCBI lineage: Eukaryota > Metazoa > Chordata > Amphibia > Caudata > Salamandridae > Lissotriton > Lissotriton vulgaris. Next base: position 800,391 of record NW_028240653.1, on the reverse strand, counting down.
ACGCACCGGCGGCAATCATAAATAAGGCCCAAATGTAAATACCATTGATTTGCCCCCAAAATCGTTTTTTGAATAACATTTTAGAAACACAGCGCCGGTCCTATGTACAAGCATTCCATGTCACTAGAGAAACTTCTCAATTTAACATAATGCAATTCCCCTATGCTGAAAAACCTATTTACCAAGCATAATCCAAAAACATGACACAAACCAACCAGAAAGAAACTCACTCTGCATCCTAATCTGAGGTAGTGCAGGTGACATCATTGTAAAAGGTTCAAATATATTTATTTAATGAGGCAAACACTAATAATTCCTTCTCAAAAATATAAAAGGCATTCAATTACACCAAAATCGTTTTTAAAATAACATTTTAGAAACACAGCACAGGTCCTATGTACAAGCATTCCATGTCACTAGAGAAACTTCTTAATTTTACATAATGCAATTCCCCTATGCTGCAAAACCTATTAACCAAGCATTTTCCAAAAACATGACACAAACCAACCAGAAAGAAGCTCAATCTGCATCCTAATCTGAGGTAATGCAGGTGACATCATTGTAAAAGGTTCAAATATATTTATTTATTGAGGCAAGCACTAATAATTCATTCTCAAAAATATAAAAAGCATGCATTTACCCCCAAATCGTTTGTACTGAAAATTCACTATTTCACAAAATACAATTCCTCTATGCATTAAAATGTTTTACCAATCATTATTAAAAAACATGACACAAAACAACATTAAAAAAAATCTGCTTCCAAATCTTCTCCATAGAGCATACAAATCTCTATCTAAATTAAATGAATAATTTCTTACCTTTTACAAATACTTTGGGAGATAGAGAACAATGTCAGACACACACACACCAATTTTTCTTTAGCAGAGCAAAAGGTATGCATTCCGCACACTGCAACCATGACTGGCACAGAAAACCTCTAATTCTACACAGATATGCCTCATTTCAATCAATCAAAACTCTTCCCTCACTATTTTCAAACCAACACCCTTCCCCCCTCAGCCCTTTCTATCTGTTACCATAGCAACTCCCTCCTTACTAAACTCTCAGGTTCAAAAGTTTATTCTACAATGTTGCAAATGAACTAAGCAATGATGTTTTACCTCTCAATACACCAGCTTATCCGATGAAATGTTTCTTTAATTGACTTTTTCTTAACCATTCAAATTGCTTCTTTCACAAAACACAACCATGCACCCTAACTTTTAGTTTTCAACTATCTGAACCCACCAATCATTGCTTGTGATTCAAGAGCAGTGAAACTCCACAATTATTTTTGGGTAAACTCCTACTGTTCCAACTGCCATTTCATTCCCACACTTCATCTGACTGCACCAGAACCATCTCTTATCATTTATTCTGTGTGGATTATTGGACATAGCTACATCCACTGGGCTCAAAGGTATGCAGCTAGCACAATTTTTCACAACCTTGATTTATCAAATGTGGAAATCAAGTGGATTGGCCAGAGAGGATTGAGATGTCACCAATTGATACCATTGGTGAAAACCTTTTTGCATCTGCCAAACCCTGACCTCTTAATAGTGCACTGTGGTGGAAATGACTTGGACACTATGACTGGGGTTGGTCTGGAAATGCTATTAACGGACACCTTTGATCAATTGATGACACTTTTTCCACAAACTGCCTTGGTATATTCCAATATATGCCCAAGACAGAAATGGAACCGGTCCAACCAATTTTGTCCACAATTTGAGAAAGCACGGAAACATGTGTATAAATCTGTTTCTGCTTACATGAGAGAATATGGAATGGGTTCAATATACAACAATAACTTGTGTTACAACATGCAAGACATCTACAGAGAAGATGGTGTGCACTTCTCAGATGAGGGGAATAGAATATTCCTCCTGAATTTAAGGCTGTGCATTGGAACCTACTTGTAGGTACTTAAATCAGCCACAGATCCCAAAAGCTCTTTTCAGGGCTACCCTACCTCTGATCACTCATAATGATTTTCTTTTTCTAACTTTTTTCACTATTTTTCACCAAAGTACGCTCCCTGGTACGCTCCCCGGTACGCTTCCCGGTGCGCGTACCGGGCGCTCCCCCGTGAAAAATTTAAAAATGTTTTTTTGGGGGGGGACATAAATGGGCCTCCTGAACCCCCCTCAGAAAACCTAGAGGTTCAAGAAGTGTCTACCTTGCCCCCTTCTACCCATTCTCAACGTTGTTTGTCCACCATCTTGTGTCTCAATTCTACCGAAACACAAAATGGAGGACTCCCGTAACGCTGCCGGTGCGCGTACCGGGGTGCGTACCGGTAAGCGCATCCAAAAAAAATGTGGGAAAGTAATTTACATAAAAACCACTGGAGACACTCACACCAAATATAGAATAGGCCCTGCTAAATAGCAGTCCCTACCATTTACACAAATTTGGTGGTATTCCATTGAGCCATTTGGGCTGTAGCCCTGTCTAAATATCCTGAGGTAAATTACATGACAAAAACACATATGAAACTGTTTGAATTTTCAACCAATTAAAATGTTACTTACATTTTGTACTTTTATGTGCTGATATCTGATTGGTTAAGTACATGAATATATATGAAAAATGAGAGGGAAACACAGCCATTTTGACTAACACTACCTAAGGTACATTTGGAAAGAATTTTGACAGAAAACTTCAACTACTTTGAAATAGGTAAGTTGTTAATTTGAAAAGAGAACTATGTTATGCACTTTAAGTTAATTTGGGAAAAAGTTTTCAGATAGTTATATACTGTCCCTCTGTAAGAGTTAGAGATTGAGATAGACTTCTCTGTTATAATTATGGATTGAGTTAGGCTTCTCTGGTACAATTATGCATTTACTTAGGCTTCATCACAGGCACTTTTTAATAGTTCTACTTCCTGCCTGAAACCACACACTGCCCAAATATAACTTAACTGTTAAAAACTCACAAGTACCTGTCTGAACTTAAACCCAACAGTGCCCTATCTCTACTGATATATTTATTTTTTATGCAATTTATAGCAAAAAAATGGAAGGAGAACAGAATATTTCTTTCGAGATAGTTTTGGACAACAACCCAGAAGAAAAAATTGCTCAGAATGATACCTTTGATTTTATGGATGACTCTTTGGACCATCAATTAGTTCAGTGTTTGGAATCAATAGAATCACAGAATGAAAATAAGGACATTCCAGATGATCTAATGTTAAAGTTCTTTTACATTTTGAAAAATCAGAACAATAAATGTATATTTAATAATTAAAAATTGTTTGAGACATTATTCATTTTTATATGTAATTCATCAAGTAGTTTTAAAATGTTTATAATATAAAATAAGATTTATAGTATACTGTGCAACTTTTTTATGTTACATAGTAAGTTTGCTCATAGTTACTTCCTTTCTCCCACTATATTATCTCCAATGTGTATTTAACATCTCTATATCATCTCCTGCCTCCATGTTGTTTCTGCTTTCCTGACAGACTATGGTATGTATTCCATATACCACAATAACTTCTGTAACAACATGCAAGATATCTACAAAGGAGACGGTGTATATTAAATTTTAGACTCTGCATTGGTACCTACATGTAGGTACTTAATAAAAAAAAACAACAAAAAGAACAATTAATAAACATACAGTTTTTGAAAAGTCTGTCATTCTTATTTCCCCGTGGTACGCTCCCTGGTGCGCTCCGCAGTGCGCGTACCGGGCGCTCCCCCGCAAAAATAAAAAAATATATATTTTTTTGGGCCTCGTGGGGCCCTTTTATGGCCCCCACATCAAACCTAGGAGGTCAGGGGGGTCTACCCTGCCCCCTTATGGTCCATTCCCCCCTTTGTTTTTGCCACCTCTTGTGTCTCGATTTTACAGAGAGACAAGATGGCGGCCACTCCGGACTGTTTCGAATGTTTACTGACACCCGAGAGCCAATCAGCTTTCTGTGCGCAAGTCGCGTAGCGCGCCCGGTACGCTCCCCGGTGCGCGTACCGGGGCGCTGCCATAGTTATATATATTTTTTTGAACCTAAATTACTCAAAATCTACTGGAGCACATATCTTGAGACATAGCAAAGGCACATCAGGCTACCAGTCCCTACAATTTTGCCAAGTTTGGTGGAAATCCATTCAGCCGTTTGGGCTAAAAGTGAAGTCGACCGCCCTATGGAAATTAACATGGGGAAAACACATTTTGGGAACCCCCTTTTATCTTGGCCCCCGCTTGACGAATCCCCCCAAACTTTCAGGGAAGGACCGGAGCGGAGCGGGCCATTTTCTTGGAGAAATTTGCGAAGATTCGTCCACCGGCACCAAAGTTATTCCCAATAGAATGTTGCAGATTTCCTATGGAAAGTAGATCTTAACTATAACTACCTACTGGCGACCGCCAGTAGGTAATATAATATATATATATATATATATATATATATATATATATATATATATATATATATATATATATATTCAAAACGATTCCCACCACTTCCAGACGAGCCCCTGGCGAAGAAGGAAACTCAGGCCTCTGCAGCAAATTTGTTCAGGCAAGAAATCTTTATTTGTCACCCCTCACGATGTCGCGTTTCGGGCAGCCCTTGATCACATTCAGCTTAAACTGCGCCATTTTTTTCTTTATATACATGTTGTGAACTTGCACACCTGGGTTGCATTACAATAACATTCACAAGGTTAAAAGGCAGTGAAAAAAGACTACGGTAGCATAAAATGCCTAGTATTTCTTCTATACCTGACATCAATACATGCTGTAATCGCTATTAAAAATATTTATAAAATATTTCTAAATGTTTGTTTGTTGCACACACATTATTAATTTTATAAATTATAGCGTTTTCTGCAAAAAATCAATTACTTGGATACAACATATTTCTATCTGGATAAATCCATATTGTATCAATGTTACAATGTAACATTACTAAACTGTCCTGCCCTTGTGCAAAAAATATATACCAATTCCACGACAAGGTGTCCCATGAATTAAGAGAACTATATCTCAAGCGTAATGATTTCCCAAATAAGCGGAGATATCGAGACTTTGAATACCACCAACTCATAAAGAAACTAAAGAACAATACAAAGGTGGTAATAAGACAATCAGACAAATGCGGTAATGTGGTTTTGTGGCCCCTTCAAATGTATTTGGATGAAGCAATGGGCCAACTGAACCACCGGACATGTTACCTCAGGGTAGATGCCAATGATGTCATTGTGGCCAAAAATCAGGTTTATTCTAAACTCATGGCATGGAGAAGCGCTGGAGTGAATAACCATGGATGAATACAGATTCATGATAATGACAACCCTATCACTCCGGTTATCTATTTCATACCCAAAATTCACAAAAATAATCAGGTGCCTCCCGGTCGTCCAATTATCTCTGCAAGCAACAGTCTACTTGAAAATACCAGTAAATATGTAGACTTTTTCCTTCAAGATTTTGTGAAATCATTACCATCCTTTGTGTTAAATACTGGTGATTTCCTCAAAAAGGTGTATGATGTTAAATGACAACCTAGGTATTTGTTGATTTCCTTGGATGTATCTGCACTATACACCAGTATACCCCACAGGGATGGCTTGAGAGCAGCTCAGCACTACTTCAATTCCAGACAAGAGAGTTGTAGAGATCATACGCGCATGATTATAGATATGATCAGCCTATGCCTGGAAAATAACTTCTTTCTGTTTGGGAAACAATATTTCCAACAGATAAGAGGAGTTGCGATGGGGGCCTGCTTCTCTCCCAGTTATGCCTGTTTGCATATGGGTTACTGGGAGGAGCAGGTCCTATTGCTTAATTTTGCTGACACAATGGGCACCAAAGTTGTGACATGGTTAAGGTATATAGATGACCTTCTTGTGATCTGGGATGGTTCCACACAAGAAGCTGAGGAATTCATTGTTAAATTGAATGTCAACAATATGAATCTTCAATTCACTAGCCACATCAGTGATAGATCAGTCTGCTTCCTGGATGTGGAGATATATGTGAGTGGGGGTAAGCTGGAAACCAGGTTATTTAGAAAAGCGACAGCTGGCAACAGCATCCTCCACTCCGGTAGCCACCATCCTGCCCATACAATCAGGAGTATACCTTACGGAGAAATGCTCCGCATTAGACGGATCTGTAGCACACAGGCTAGTTGCATATCTGCACAGCTTGAGTGTGGGGAGAGATTCAGACAGAGAGGCTACAGTAGAGCAGTGATGGAAAGAGCCATGCATCGTGCAAACGCACACAACAGGACATCTTTGTTAGCAATCACACCCACTGAGTCTCCTAGCACCTCCAATGATACAGTGCAGTCCAGTGACCGTTTGGTGGAAAGTGAAACTCACATGATTTTCACTTTTAGTAACCAGCACCGTACAATAGGAAACATTGTTAAGCGGAACTGGGCACTAATCACAAGCGATCCGGTATTAGGCAATCAATTTAAGGGGGCCCCCAAGATTGCCTACAAAAGAGCCAGGACACTAGGCAATTGTCTTGTATCAAGCAGCCCTGAAATACGTATTACTACTCCATGGCTTGCGACCAGCAAAGGGTTTTTGCGCTGTGCAACATGCAAAGCCTGTAAAAATGGAGTAAGTAAGAAAGAGTATGTCACGCCTTTCAATAATATACCTACCATCATCAGATACAAGCTGACCTGCTGCACCGAGTACGCGGTGTACGTGCTGGAGTGTCCCTGTGGCCTACGCTATGTTGGTAGCACAAGGCCACAGGTGTACAAACGTGTACTCCAGCACCTATGGGCCATTACCAAAGGCGACACTGCGTACCCGGTATCCAGGCACTTTGGTCTTGTACATGAGAAAAAGGCCTCTGAACTGCGTTACTTTGTAATAGACACAGTGCCACCACAGAGAAGGGGTGGAGATCGCAATCTGTTACTACGCAGATTGGAGACATGGCATATTATTCTGCTTGACACAAAGAATCGCAATGGATTAAACGCAGGTGAAGATTGTCACACTTACCTTTAATCCCTGACAAAATGAAAAATTATATAATAAAAATATTGCAATTTCAGTAACATAGTTTGTCGCCTCTGCCAAATATCACATTTTAAATCACACATTTTTAACATTTTTTAACTTTTACAGATTTTACTATCACTGGGTTGCACTTATATTGCTCTTGGCCACTTTTTGATTAGCTTACAGTTGAGCCGCTTGTCCATCCGGCAAGTATATAGCTCATTAAGTGCTTTACACAATGGACAACCATATGTTTTTTGTAGGAATGTCAATAATTCTTTTCGGGCACAAGGGGTGTCCAGACTGAACTAGTCAATTCAAACCATGACTTAGTATTCAGAGGTAGACCAATATCCAAATTTGATGACGCCTATTTTATACTCAAATGCACATATTTATATATTTATATGTTTATATGCAATATTTTATACAATTTTATGAGTATTTATTGAGAGCGTACCTTGTTGCACTTTATATATTCTCCCAACATTGCAAAGTTTTGCACAATGGTTTTTACTTTACCTATTGCTGCTGTGTTGTAAATAGATGAATTTCAATGAGTATTTATACTTTTGTATTTATTTATTTATGCATCTATATTTATTGTATAATAAGGTTCTCCGAAATGGGTCATCAAGGAGTGTATCTACAAATGTATTTTCAAATGTATTTCCAATTGTACATTCCTGCACATTGAATTGTCATCATTCATTATTTAAGCATTTATGCAGTTAGTTGAACACCCCAGTATGTTGTCTATATTCTTTACATCTGGCATGCAATAATTGGCTAAGAGCCCTTTAAAATAAGCACACCGACCATGTACCTGTGTCATGTGATCAAGGTGCTTCGAGCACCGAAACGCGTCGTGGTGGAGTGATGGTGAGCGAATAAAAACCACTATTCACTATACCTGGGTTTGCCTCATCTTCTTTTGCTGCCAGACCGCTGCAGGACGTCTTTATGCCGATATATATATATATATATATATATATATATATATATATATATATATATATATATATATATATATATATATATATATATATATATATATATATATATATATATATATATATATATATATATATATATATATATATATATATATATATATATATATATATATATATATATATATCTGCGCAAACTCCAAAAGCAGCCACTACTGGTTCTTGTGAAAATCAGAACCCTCAAGGCAAATAGGAGACGGACCACAAACTGGATACACAGATGGTTTATTTCAAGGGTTGAAAACAGCGAGGGCAAGACGCGTTTCGGGCTTCCAAGCCCTTGTTCACATGCATCGATTCAACATCATTTTTTCATTTTTATAATGCAGTGCAAGCCCGCCTCCCCGCCACTTCACACTCCGGTCACATGATCATAGAAATAAACAAAAGAATTTGTATTATACATGATCAAATTATTATACATAGTAATATGAAGGTGCATTGGCAACAAAATATAAATGAATAATATTCACTAATGGCTAATTGTTCACACATTTTTTTAGGTGTAAAAGTTGCATTAATTTCATTTACCTTTCTGGGATGAATCCCAAAACAGGCAGTGGCCAATGTGCAAAATTACGCAATGGACATAGAACATTATAAACAGATATAATTTCCTTTCCTTGATGGTTTGGGATAAATCCCTGTGCAAATAAAAGCAAATGCTTATGAGAGCAATAGCACATGTGCAAAATCACGCAATAGGAATGGAACATTTGGGATAAATCCCTGTGCAAATAATGGCAAATGCCTGTGCAAATATAGCAAATGTACAAAATTACGCAATTTATATGGAACAATTAAATTAATGCCATTTTCCTTTGTTTGTGCAAATATTAAAAATGTGTAAAATTTCGCGACCTGTAAACGATGGGGAAACGGGATAAGTGGTGAAAGTGCAGTTACTAAAGTGTCATTGAATCGCAGTCTGCAATTCATGGAGTTAATAAAGTGCATAAATGCGGGTAGAGGGAAAATAAAACAGAAAAGGGGAAACAAAGTGCTGTGAGTGTATGATGATAAAAATATGTGTATACGATGCATGTATGCTAATCTAGACATTAAGGGAAATTTGAATTTTTCTCCTTTTTTTTGGTCTGATTAAAAGCATACATAAAACCTATTAATACCAGTATAAATATATCATCATTTAAAAAGATATAGAAAAAGACACCAAATATATAAAGAAGTGCTAAAAATTCTCACATCTAAGGTACATGAATAAATACCTAAAACAAAGTGAAAATATGTACATTGTGAAAGAAGTAGAGCAATATATAGGAAAGTGGCTGACAAGGAACTTGACCAGCCACTTTGATTATGTTATACGAACAAGATGTTTCCAAGGTGATAAATATCGAAACACATTACCACCCTAGATCACAGGGAACCTGACTTATCTAGGGGGCTATTGAGGTGCTGACAGGGAGCCTAATTTCGTTATGTTTATTACAGCTAGCAGATATTTAGAGCGAGTGATTATAGAAAGTGGCGTAGATCCTCGGTGTTGTTAAGACCGTTCGGCCATTTGCTGTCGAATTCGAGGATCAGGCTCGACTCTAATCGCCTCAACTTGAGCTCCCTGTTGCCTCCTCTTCTTGGTTTTGGGACAGAAGCTATCACATAGTAAGAGAGACAATTAAGGTCTTTATTATGTATACTCTCAAAATGGCGAGCCACCGGATATGCCTGGTCGCTATGGAGGATAGCTCTAATGTGCTGCAGTATCCTGACGTGCACTTGCTGTTTTGTACTGCCAATATAGTTAAGGCCACAAGTGCACGTCAGGACGTACACGGCATATTCAGTTTTACAAGTATGGCTACCCTTGATTGGAACATCAGCAGTAGAGAAGGGAGTTCTGTAATGGGTCTTATTTACTCCGAACTTGCAAGCCCTGCAAGAAGTACATTTTCGAAAACCTGCTGATATTAACCAATTGGGCTTTTGTTGCAATTCAGGGCTGCTTTGATCTAGAATTGCGCCCATATTTTGTGCCCGTCTAAAAGTGACCAGGGGTTTATCAGGTAGCATGCATCCCAAAACAGTGTCTGTTTGAATAGTAGACCAGTGTTTGTTGATAATCTGTTTAATTTTATTTTCCTGGCTACTGTAGTCTGTGATGAATCTTGGACAATCTATGTCGTCTGTTTCGATCTCATTTGTGGACATACTATTTTTGTTTGCCAGTAGGCTTGCTCTAGACAATTTCTCAGCCTTGACTAGAGCTTGTTTAAAAATCTGGTCTGAATAGCCTCGAGCCCTTATCCGTACTCTCAATTCATCAGTGCATTTTTTTTAAATCCTCAGCAGTACTACAAATTCTTTTTAACCTTAGGATTTCTCCGTAAGGTATGCTGTGGATATTATGCCTAGGATGTAGGCTTGTGGCATGGAGCGTGGTGTTACCTGCCGTGGCTTTCCTATGTAGAGTAGTTTGGATGCGATTGTTAACATCTATATATATCTTGACATCTAAAAATTCTGCTTGCCTGGCACTGATGTTAGAAGTGAACCTTAAATTAAAGGGATTGTTGTTGATTTCAGCAATAAATAATTGTACTTCTTGTTCATCCCCTTGCCAAACGATAAAAATGTCATCGATATATCTAAGATATTTTACAATCTTCTCTCGTACCCAAGTCTGGTGTAAGACCTTGAGGACCTGCTCCTCCCACCAGCCGACGTGTAAACACGCGTAGCTGGGGGAGAAACAGGCCCCCATGGCTACACCCCTTAGTTGTTTCCAGATTTCTTTACCAAATGTAAAATAGTTGTTGTTTAAACACCAATCAATCAAACTTAGGATCACCTTATTGTGTTCATACATTTCAACAGGTCGTTGGCCAAGATAGTAAGTTATTGCATTTAAGCCATCCACATGAGAGATTCTGGTGTATAATTGTTCGACATCAAGAGTGATGAGTAGCATATCATTCTGCCATTCCAAATCCTCTATTTTAGCCAAAAAGTCAGTAGTATCGCGGACATATATATATATATATATTTTTTTTAAATATTTTATTTATTGGCATGTCAATAGATTACAATCATTTGGCAAAAACGCTGACACCGTATCAGAAGATCTTTCCCCTGCTTCCAGATACTGCAAGAAGGCTCCTCATACAGGGTCTAATCCTGGCAAGATTAGACTACTGTAACGCGGTATACTTGGGAGCACCCGAAGCCACCCTGAACTCACTGCAGAAAGCCCAAAATGCCGCAGCCCGGTTACTTACGGGCACTCCTGGAAGATCCTCCGCCAGGCCGGCCCTCAACTCTCTGCACTGGCTCCCAATCAGAGAAAGAGTCCTGTTCAAATCCCTCTGCCTGGCCCATAAAACAATCAACAACAATGGCCCCCCCCTTCTGAAAGAACTTTTAACACCCTACAAAGCAGAGAGGGATCTTCGATCCAACACAGAAAATCTTATTGCCGTCCCTAGAGTGAGAAAAGCTAAGACCGGTGGCCGTCGCTTCTCGGTCCACACGGCAAAACAATGGAACCAGTTACCTCGAAAACTTAGGACCGAGCCGAACTATCTTCAGTTTAGAAAGAACCTGAAAACTTTCCTCTTCCCGCTAATATAATCCCCCAGTTGGCTAAAACCCCTAGAGAAGCAGTTTCAGCGCCGGGATGCTCCTCGGAGTTACTGTGCGCTTTACAAAACCATTAAATAATAATAATAATAATAAGAAGAATAATATTGTACCATTGTAGCATGTACGCATTACTTGTAGCAACATCGTTATCCTCTGTCTGTCAATCCCCCACACATCAAGTCCCCACAGTGAAGGTAACATAAATATTATCAGTACATATCCCTCCCGCATCTCCGCCCACATCCAACCCTTCAGCCTGTTGTCACATAAAATGCAACCAGTAACATGTATAGTAGCATAACAATCAATAGTTTTAAGCATTGAATATTGTCGGTACCCAAACACACACATACATCTTTTGTGTCAGTCAATTTAGTATGTCAATTATGTCACCGCCCCATCGCGCTGTGGTGTGTGTTCCCGCGCACTCCCCGTCACCAATTCTGAACGTTTGTCTCCAGAGTCACCAGCGGCCTCTACAGACCTCCACAGTCCCCCTCTACAGATACAGTGCCCAGTAGTTCTTTGGTCGATTACGAGGGGGCAATAACTCACTGTATAATCCTGTTTGTGTACAATAGTATAAAATGTCCGAGACCATCTGGCCAGTGTCGGGACGGGCCCTCTCATCCAGGTGAGCGCTGCGCAGCGCTTGGCCACAAGGAAGGCAATATCCACCAGTCTGCGAAGTTTGGGCGCAATATCTTTGGAGTATCCTAGCAGCTGTGAGGGGGACATCAACAGGTCCGTGACCCTGTTCATCTCCGTGTAACCCGCATACCAAAAATCTGCGATCTTCGGGCAGAGCCAGGCGAGGTGTAAAAAATCTGCAGATTGCACTGTGCACCTTTCACATTTGGGAGAATCACGCAGTCCATATCGGTACAAACGCTCGGGGGAATAGTACACCCTATTAAGGAATTTAAAATGCAATAGCTGCTGTCTGCCGTTAAGGGATACCCTCCTAACATTAGCGCAACAATATCTCCACTTGTCCTCGGGGAGATCAATCTCTAGATCCACCTGCCACGCTAATCTGGGTTTTACGTAATGTGTGGTTTTCTCTGCCAGTGAGTGTCGATAGAGTCACGATATTAGATGAGCTGGAGAATTAGCCGTGTCTACATATTCGTATGCCAGTATCGTTGGAGGTTCTTCCATATCCTCCCCAAGAAAGTCCCTAAGTGCGAGCCTCACCATATGGTACTGGAACCGAGCTGGAGGCGAAGCACTTGGTCCATCTCTTATGTCCACCTCTTCCCATTTGCGAACAGTGCCACTAAGGAATAGATCTCCCATGGTGGTTAAGTTTAGTTTTTGCGAGCTATGATAGGACACCCCTATCTCTACATGGACCTAGCCATGAGTACCATTCCCGTCTGGCCCCCGGGGCATACAGAAGTGAGCAAGCCTGTGCATCCATAAGATGGTGCCAGGCGTGCGTCACAGCGTTTAACGAATCTAATAATCCTGTATGTTAATCTTGGGGTTGAGCCATGAGTGCCGGCAACGGAGTTGGATCAGCTACTATTCCTTCAATAAGTATGTGGGGGGCGATAGCAGGACCATGCATCCAGCCATATGCGTGGGTGCCCTGTGCAGCACGATAATAGATCAGGAGCTTGCAGTCCCCCGTCCTCATAAGGACGTATAAGGATATCCCACGCCACTCTGGGTTGCTTACCAGCCAGAACCAGTCGCAATACCAGAGTATGCGATTTTTTAAAAAACACACCAGACAATACCATGGGGATATTGCTAAAAAGAAATAGGAAACAGGGGAGTACGATCATTTTCAGCAGTGCTATGTGGCCCATTAATGAGAGAGGAAGATTAATCAATTTTTCTACATTGTCTTCCAATTTGGAGAGAGCTACACCATAATTTTCTCGTAGGACCACCTCCGCGTCCGTGTGGAGCCGCATGCCCAGGTATCTGACCGAGTCAGTGGTCCATTGTATAGTGTAGTCCGAGTCTACCCCTCTTGTGGCTGGGGTGAGTGGGAACATTACGGTTTTGTCCCAGTTCATGTGTATCCCAGAGAGTGATCTGAACAAGACCACTTCTCTCAGCACTCGCGAAAGGTTAGTCTCCGGATCCCGCACGTAAAGCAAGGTGTCGTCAGCATAAGTGGACACTATCACATTGTACCCGGGAAAACGAATACCACGGTGTCCATGGTACTCACGCAAAGCGCACGCAAGGGGCTCCGCAACCAAGGCGTAAAGGAGGGGAGAGAGGGGGCAATCCTGTCTAGTGCTGCGTCCTATATCAAAGGGTTCCATCGTAAACGCACCTATATGGACACGCGCTATTGGAGACGCATAGAGCGTGTTCAGTAATTGTATGAAAAGTTCCCCAACATCCATGCGTTGTAACACCGCACGAAGAAAAGGACATTCGACAGAATCAAAGGGCTTTTCCATATCCAGGAAGACCGCAACCGCTGGCACTTCCTCTCATCTGTGCTGAAATGCTGCAAACACTGTACGCAAATTATAGGTCACAGTGCGGTTGGGGACAAATCCCACCTGTTCGGGGGCAACAAGCATCGGTATCAGTGGGCTGATACGATTAGCAATGATTTTTGCGAAGATCTTCGCGTCTACATTAATAAGAGAAAGCGGCCGATAGGAGGCGCAGTCTTCCGGAAGCTTACCAGGTTTCAGGAGAGTTATGATAACTGCTTCTCACATTGTTGGGGGCATCTCTCCATCCTCTGCAATCTGCTCAACAAGCCTCAATAACTTAGGGATAAGCAGTTCGGAAAACATCTTGTAAAATGAGGCTGGAAAACCATCACTACCCGGTGCACTGCCTGCCCTCATGAATGACAACGCCCAAACAATCTCCTCCCTCTCAAACGGACGCGCAAGAAACTCACAGTGAGTGTTAGTGAGCCAAGGTAATTGTATATGTGTTAGATAATCTATGATACGTTCTTCCGATATCGGTCCTCTAGAGACGTATAGTGCAGCATAATACACACGAAAACGGGCCGCCGCCTGAGTTTCATCCAATTCTTCTCCAGTGAGTGGAGACCTCAGAGCGGGCATAGCCGCATTTTGCCTGCGTTGCACCTGGGCGCTCACTCTCTCTATACGATCTGGCAATAGCATACTTCCCAAGATGCTTTACCTCAGCGTCTGCCTCATCGTGGTATTCACGAATCGTCTGCGCTAGTTCCTGCGTCAGATCTTCACTCGGATCCCGCATACGACGCGTCTCTATGTCCTTCAGCCGGTTCTCTAAGAGCGACAGGCGATCACGAAGGGATTTGAGGACTCCAGCGTGTTTCGAAATAATGACTCCAGGCATGTACGCTTTAAAGGTCTCCCACACCGTAAGGAAGGAGTCCACCGTACCTTCGTTTCTGCTAAAAAAGTTGTCTATGGCAGTGGCTAACTCTTCGCGAAAAGTGTCATCCAACAGCGCATATGGAGGTAGTCGCCACAAAAATGGAGGAGGACGATGCGTCGGAGCGCGGAGGGTAATGAGCACCGGGGAGTGGTCCGAATAAGTACGCAGCAGCGTCACACATGCCTGTACCATGGAGAGGAGACGCACAGAGAGGAGCCAATAATCAATACGAGTGTGAATTTCATATCGTGATAGTGTCTGTACCCCCCTTATGATGGGTGTTTAGTCCTGCAGACGTCCTGTAATCCCAGTCGGGTCATCTCAGCATCCAGGACGCGAGATGAGGCTGAAGGGCGTATGTTAGGCCCATCCGATCGATCCAAGGTCGGGTGTCGCATCAAGTTTAAGTCACCGCCCCACAGGACCTGTCCCTCACCCAAATCTCTAATTTTGCTAGCAAGAGTCAAATAAAATGAAGGGCAGTCAAAGTTAGGGCCATATGTGTTGATCACATGGAATGTATACCATTACCAGTACATTTCATGATCACATAACGTCCTTCAGAATCAGTGTCAATTAGTGTAAATGGTAAAGGAGACCTCGGATTCACCCAAGTCAGCACTCCCCTGGCGCTCGAGGTGAAGCCAGCAGCGTGAGCACGATTATGCAGCCCCCTATAGCGTAGCGTAGGACTGTCCGTATGTAAATGGGTCCCCTGTAATAATGCAATGTCAATCGCGTGTCGCGAAAGGTATTGAAGTACCCGCCTGACCTTCCTGTGGTCGTTAAGACCCCTAACGTTCCAGGTCAACAAAGTGATAATATCATTGTCCTGCAGTTGTTGTGTCATGATAGGGGATGGGGGGCATGGAGGGTTTACGTCATCGCTGAGCCTGTGTTGTGCTATTGTGGGGGCAACGTGGGTATGTGTCATCAAGCACATCGCTACTTGTCAGGAAGCAACGCGCACATCTGTCAACGTCTCTGACAATAGAAGTCCTCAGCACATCCTCAACAAAAATACAGTCAACCATTTGCATAAACAACAACAAAATGAAATCATGCAGCTGTGCCCCACCCCCCACCCATGCATGCCCAACCCCAACATGGCCGCGCCCCTAATCCCGGTCTCCCTCACCCACCCCAACATGTCCGCACCCCATCTCACCCTACTTCCCGCTGCCCCCTACCCTTCTCGAATGAACACTATTCACCCCCTCCCGCCCCCTCCCCTCCCGCCCTCCCCATCACCCAAAGAAGAAAAAACGCATAACTAAAACAAATCACCCAAAGGTGGAAGCTAAATAGGGAAATGTAGTTCACACACCGGGGCGTAGGTAGCATGCTCATGACTAGTCTATGTCAATATCCCTTCAATGCTCCTGCCACATCGCCCCGCCCCTCTGCCTCTGTAAAGAAAAAGAAAATCAATAGCCAGTGTGCCCCTGAGACATTAAACAATCTGCTATGACAGAATGGAGCCTCCGCGTCTGGTTCAAGGCATGTCCATCTCACTTCCTCCGTCACTGTATTATTACTCTTCTACTTCTCACCCAGCACAGGCTATATGACAAGTATGCAGTAACATATCATCCCCAAGGTGAAAAATATTAACCCTGTGTGATCTCTGATTACCAGACATCGTGCATCATGAGCGTTCCACGCCCGAAGGGCTGCAAAGCAACTTCGTAAGTGTATCACTAATGGGAGAGCACTCCCTCCCACAGCACCATCATGTGTCATAGTATCCCTGTAGTAGCCCACCAGGCTTCAGCAAAGTACAATCCCGTCAGAAACCTCCGCTCATACCTGGGTCGGCTCCATCAGCATCTCCACAATATACAAACCGCTGAAGCACAAATACCTTACTTGGTTGACAAGTACAGTCTTAGTCCTGTTCTTCCATGGAACCGCCAGCTGCTCAATTTCGCAGTTCACGCTTCATGGGGATAAATTAGCGCCTCGCTTCTTGCACTTTGGCAGTGAAGTCCGGGAACAAAGATAGCGTGCTACCCTCGTAGTTTAGAGGTTGCTTCTCTCGAGCCAGGGGAAGCGCGGTGTTGCGGTCCCTGTAATCAAGAAGATTGGCCACGATGGGATGCGGTGGAGCTCCCGGCTTCGGTCTCGGGCCAAGGGTGCGGTGGGCGCGTTCTATGACAAACATTCCTGAGAAGGCAGTGCCCCCCAACAATTTTTGGAGTAATGATTCTACAAACCTTTCCATGTTGCCTGTTTGGGTGTTTTCCGGAAGTCCCGTAATGCGTATGTTGCATCTACGCGAACGCGCCTCCAAATCTTCGGCCTTATCTTGTAAGAGTTGGATCACCTTACCCAGCTGCTTATGTTCCGAGTCCAGAGTCGTTTGCGCCTCCTCCACCTCACCTATTCTGCGCTGTGACATATCTAGTCGCCGGGCATGTTTGTCTAGTCGTTCGGCCATATGATCCATGCGGTACGTGAGGGCGTCCATTTTGGTTCCAAGAGAGGTGATGCCGCCCTGCAAGTTTTCCTCCATGGCCAATAATAATCAGCGGATATCTGGTTCAGGTGCATCTCCTTCGCCTGAGTTCCCGGCTCCATCAGTCGCTCCACCGGGTGGGGTGCCCGTGGTTTTGGATTTTTTGCTGCTATCAAACGACAGTTTAAGCTGCGTGCGGTCAGGGTGGCCCATGGCGACTCCATTCCCACCACAGCCGGCTCGACCCACCAGGCTCTCTTATGGGCCTTTCAACTTCAGACTGGGGTAGGTAGTGTATGCGCGGCCAAAGCAGCTCTCAAAACCAGGCAGAGAGTGGCAACCTCCAGGTGCACTTTCAGGCCCTGCGGTGCACGTCGCTTTTCTTCTGATCCCTCAGCCATAGGGCACACGCCAGTGCCGGTCCTGCAACTGGTGTATGATCGTGCCTGGACAACGCACTCCGTCAGTTCAGCATAGTCAATGAGGGCCTAAGCACAAGGGGCCTAGGTCGGTCGCAATCTCCCTTTCAGAGCGCCTATGCGTTCTGCCCCGCCAGTAGGGGTGATATTAGGATGAAGGAGAGGGTACCTGCCAAAGCAAACAGCTTGTCTTTCAGCGTGGCTCCCATCCGTTGGTCTTAGCAGTCTGATTGCACAAGCCTCCAGGGCCCACACTGCACCCCAGGGCAATCGCCACTAGAGAAGCATATCAGCACTGTAGCTGGAACGTGGCGAGGGGGGTGTATAGGGCCTCTCAAACATCTCTTTGGCCGTTGCCACAGCTCCCAGTGGTAATGTTTGAGACCTCCAAGGGGGAGGAAATGTGGCAACGTTGAGACCCTAACTATGGCGCTGTTTCAACTGCCCCAGACAGGGGGGACAGACTCCAGGCCTCCCGCCATGAGGCGCAAGGCAGTAGGCAGTTCAAAAATGTCGGCAGTGACCCAGGCAGCCCCAGGGCCAAGGCTCAGCCCAGGTTGTGAGTCAGCAATGGGGCTCCGACGCCGCTGCAGCGTTTCCAGGCACCGCAGTGCTCCCCTTGCAGTTCCCTCCTCCACTGGATGTTTTCAGGGCCATGTCCGCCCACCCTCCCTCTAGCTCCAATATAGCGCCGACAGGCCCAGGCGCTAATATCCCTGTGTCTCTAGGTCATAGCAGGCAACTGGGTCTCGCATGTGTGGGGTGAGGCAGTATGCAAACACAGTCTCGCAATCTTCACTCACTGGTACATTCTGGGGCGGGAGGTCTGGAGGCCCATCCGGAGCCGGGGACTCAGTTAGGGCGCCACGCTCGTCTTATTTCTCCAGGCCGGGACCGCACATACAGTGTGGCTCTTTGCTCGTTGCACCGCCCAGTGGACGCCTGCAGACCTCCACGTGGCTCCGGAGCAACGGCCCCCTCACTCAGGGACTCCGGTTTGGTGTTAGGGCAGAGTTTGCTTGCCGCTGAGGGGTCATGAAGTCCGCGTTACTCCCTATCTTGGCTTCAGGCAGGATCAGCAAGCTTTGGCTCAAAATCCGCGTCCGTCACGAGCAATAATCACACGGTGCGTGCCCCCTCAGTTCTGACGCTGTTTGTCGGCATTCTGGAGTTCATAGGACACGGCTATCTCAGGATACTCTGCAGGATAGTGTTTTCTGTGAAGGAGCCGATGGCTTAAGCGGCCATCTTCACAGCAGGCTAGCTCCGCACCTCAGTCTGACATATATATCATTCCAAGGCATGACATCCCTATCCACGACTCAGATACCTCATACCTCCCTCCTTTAACACCTAAAACGCCATAGACAGAAAATCATGAAAACCTAAACAAGTAAGTAGATATTAGATTATCGAAGACAGTGGGGTCAATGAAAATAGAAAGAATGTGAAGCACAGAAAAGAATACAATTTGAAAATTACCTAAACAAAATTCTTCAAATATTCAGCTGTTCTCATTTCTGTACAAGACTTTCTTGGCCCAACTTTCTCTTGAGGGTCAATAACATGTCCTCCTTTTGCCACAGTCCTTTCCAAGAACCCTTTGCATGAAAAGGAAATCAGAGGAGCATTGTAAACCACCACTCTTCCAAGGTTCCAAATGCGATGATCTGTGTCTTCACAGCATTCCCGAAAACTTTGATGACTTTGATGGGTTATGAATACTTTGATTCTTCACCATCTCTCCCAGGACATTTGATCATTATCAAATCACCCACAGCAACCACAGTTTTCTTGTCAGCTTTTCTTTTATCAAAATTCAATTTTCTTTCTAACACCTTTCTTTCTTCCTTATCACCACAGTGTTGTCCCGCTCCCCCTCCCTTTATTTCAAATTTAAAATTCCACACCCAAGAAGGCTTGATCAAGATAATAGGATGTCTCCCTCTAAAAAGTTCAAATGGAGTCTTCCACATTGTGCTATGGGGTCAACATATGCAGCTCAATTTTCTTTTTCACCTCCCAGTTCAATGAATTTGACTTTGTAAGCGTAATAGTTTCCTTGAGAACCCTGTTGAATCGTTCCACCATCCCATTTGTCTCAGGATGTCAGAGTGCACACTTCTTGTGTGCTATCCGACATGCCTTTAAAAATTCCTCCATCTTTTTTGAGACCAACTTAGCCCCATTGTCAGTAAGAAGTGTTTTGGGAATACCTTCTTTAGCTATGAGACTACATGAAACTCACAACTTTTTTGGTCTCAACTCTCATAGCCAGACATAATTCAGGCCACCGTGAGTACATATCCACCACAAATGTAAATGTAATGTAAATGTATTTGAGCTTATATAGCGCACAGCTACCCACAAAGGGTTTCCCGGCGCTTGCTTAGGGAACCCGTCCTGGTATTCCCCTGTGAGATAACCCCGGCAGGGTATCCACAAGGTGAAAGCCAGGCATCCCGCCGCGAGGGGCCGTTGTGGAGATTAAGCAAGCTATTGCCCAGAGTCGCAGAGTGTGAACCCGTGAGTCGAGAAGGCACCGAAGCGAGAATTATCGAGTCCGTGGAATTTTTGAGCCCAAGACCCGCCGAGGCGGGGAATTGAACCCTGGTCCAGGGCTGATCTCAGCTTCCGGGTCTGCCGCCTCTAACCCCTGAGCCACACTTCTCCACAACTAACACATAGGTTTATTATTTTTAAATCTTTTTATAAACATTGCTCATAGACTCGCAAAAAACATTGCAGTGATCACTTAACTTGAAATACTTAGCAATTCATAGTACATTCAAGGGCAAATCATACAGTGTCAGAGCACCCCCTCCAATGTCACTCCTCCTCCACTCCCCCCCTGTTTTTCGGTAACTAGCACATAGGTTTGATGACCCTCGCTATGAATTGGACCAAGAATGTCTAAAGCAATTTCGTTCCTCGGTCCAGAGGCGCGTTGCCTCATCAACATTGGCAGTACACCAGGTTTCTTAGACTTCTCACTCAAAGAGCATGGCAAACAGTCACGTATCTTTCTTTCAATCTGTATATCCATACCTGGCCACCAATACATCTGATGCAACCTTTCTTTTGTTTTGGATATGCCCAGATGGGATTCATGAACCAAGTCCATCAGTTGTTCACGTAAATCAACCGGAGGCACCAGCCGAGTTCCCCAACACAAAATAATAATAATAATAATAATAATAATATTAATAATAATAATAAAATCATTTGTAGAGTGCCTGGTTACATTATATCAGTATGCACCCACTCTATGGATGCAGTCCACCAGGAGGGCAGAACTTCAAAAGATCGGCAACATATGGAGGTGGGAAAACACCGCTCCGAGGTTAATCCTTCGAGAAGAGGTGCGTTTTGAGTTTGAGGCGGAACTTTGCTTCCGACTGCTCCATTCGGAGTTCAATGGGGAGTTCATAACATCATTTGCAGGCTAGGTATCTAAAAGAGTGACCTCCCATTTGCGCTTTGTGGATGCGGGGGACCTGGAACTGCATGCTTTCAAGCGATCTCAAATTTCTTTTAGGGCAGTGAATGGTCAACAGCTTTTGGAGATAGATAGGGCCTTGTCCTTGTGCAACGCGGTGGGTAATGCACATCGTTTTGAACAAAATGCTGATGTCCTTCTAGGTAGGTTCAGGACAAGTCGGCCGCCGCCTTTTGGACACATTGGAGTTGTTGTATCTCTTTCATGTTCAGACCAATGAGCAAGGAATTCCCATAGTCCAGATGGGGAGTGACTATGGCATGCATCAGCGTTTTCCTTGTTTTGATGGGAAGAAGATCTAGAACTTTGCGTTTGGTTTTCAGGATGCCATAGCATTTGCCTGACAGCCTACCAATGTGCTGTCCAAAAGAGAGACTAGTGTCCAGGAGGACTTCTAAGTTCTTCACCAGCGCCGAGGGGGTCGGTGTAGGCCCAAGCTCAGAAGGCCACCAAACCGGTGACCAGATAGAAGGTGCCCTCCCGATCACCAATAACTCGGTTTTATTCACGTTAAGGCTAAGCCAATTATTATTCATCCAACCAGCTAAAGCCATGAGGCAGGTGGAGAAATTGGCTGCCCCCTCAGCCTGGCTTTGGGATAAGGTAATCACCAATTGTGTATCATCAGCGTATGAGACAATATCCACCCTGTATGATTCCACAATCCGTGCAAGGGGCTCCATGTAAAGATTGAATAATGTAGGGTTCAGACTCGAGCCTTGTGGAACACCTTGCCTTAGCCACCGAGGTATAGATTTGAACAGGGGCAGTGCACTTGAACATAGCCACTTATGAGCCGGTCCGAACACTACGATTTCAGTGAGGTGAGTCAACAGCGTGGTGTGTGAAACAGTATCAAAAGCCACACTCAGGTCTAGTAATACCAAGGCCGCTGTCTGTCCCTCATCTACTTTTTGTCGGAGAATCTCCGTAGAAAAGAGGAGGGCGGTTTCTGTTGAGTGTCTGGCTCTTAAGCCATATTGGGACAGATGGAGAAGATGGCCTTCTTCCATAAACTTCATGAGCTGGATATTGGCTATTTTTTCCACTACCTTCATGTAGAATGGAAGGAGCGAGATGGGTCGGAGATTCTCTAATTGAGATATGTTAAGGTTTGCTTTCTTTTTTAAAGGGATAACCTGGTCCCCTTTCCAGTCATCAGGCACATTGCTTTCCTGAAAGGAGAGAGAGGCCATATGAAATATATGGTTAATCAAAACTTCCAGCTGGCTCTTAAAACTCTTGGGCGGGGCAGAATCAATGGGGGATCCTGATTGAATGCTGCGCGCGATTCTCAGCATTTCCCATCTAGGAGGGACTTCGAAGCAGTTCATGTATTTGTCCTCTGTGTGCCTCGTGCAGCCCTCAGGGTCAGATGCGTCCTTACCCACCCCAGCCGAGAAGGAAGCATATATCTTCTCCACCTTCCTCACGAAGTGGTCCGCAATAGACTCACAGACCTCTTCGGAAAAGGTGTCTTGTGCCACTATCCTAGTGGGGACCGTAAGCTCCTTATATAAAGCGAATAATTCCTTAGAGGAATTCTCAGATGACTCAATTCTCTCCTTAAGGAATTCTCTTTTCGCTAACCTTATCAATTTGTGATAGTTCCTAAAACTGTCCTTATATTGCAGCTTATGGGTTAAGCCATAACCTTTACGCCAGTAACATTCCAGGTTTTTGCAGGCTGATTTGGCTGCCATTAACTCCTTGTTAAACCATGGGGCACTTTTGGTGTGCCTTACAGGGGCCTTATTCGTCCATGGTGCCACTTTATCTAGTGCCTTAGTCATTCATTCTTCATATACTCTCCAAGCCTCGCTAAGGGTATCACTTTACGGGGGGGACTCGAGCTTCAAGGCTAGCTCAAAAGATCCATGGCTAAATGTTTCCAGTTCCTACGTTTGGGGAATGAGGGTTTCCTCTCTGTGTATTCTATAGAGCTGTATAACACAGAGAACGGTACTAGGCAGAGATCGGACAAGGGGACCCTGATGGGGGACTGTACTTCCACTCCTTCCCAATTAGCAAAGATAGGGTCCAAAAGATGGCCCAATTGATGAGTGGGGGTCAGTGATTGGAGATCAAGCATCAGGGACTTCATAGAGGTCATAACACCTTGAGCCTCTTTACAAGTTGCATCCTCAAAATGAATGTTTAGATCGCCCAGAATTAGAAGCCTGCTACATCGTAGTGCTGGTTGAGTTACCACCTCCACCAAGCTATCTATAAATTGAGTAGCCGTCCCGAGGGGACGATAAATAAGATAGCCATTGATAGTGTTATTCGGGGATTCTTTGATAGAGAAGAAGAGCACCACATGTGTTCAACTCATCTTTCACACCCCAAAACATGTCGCACCCATCAGAATCTTGTTTCCTGGAATGCCAACCCTCCCTTGCCAGAGACAATACTTCCATTAGTAATGGATCCGAGTCTAAGATTTCATGCCAACGCTCCTCAGAAATGACGTTACTCTCCAACACACACACAAATTCAAACTCCTCATCAAACATATCAGCATCTCTTTTGCCATAGTTCTCCTTTGAGACTAACCTTGATAACACGTCGCCAATCCCATTTTCCGACCAGGGGTGTTCCTCCTGTGAAAATCGAACTCTTGCAAAGCCCTGACCCACTTGGCTATTCTCCCCAATACTGAGTCAATCCCCTTCTTCATAGAAATTTCACATAGAAGTTTGTGGTCAGTTCTAACCTTAAACCTCACACCCCACAGAAATGTCTTCAATCTCTTGATGGTCCAATTTACTACAAGAGCCTCATGCTCAATTACCGAACATCTTGGTTCAGCCTCTTTCAATCCATGAGAAACAAACATGATGGTATCCATGCTCCCATCACACTTTTCCTGCTGTAAAACTGTGCCTAAACCTTTAAGGCTAGCATTGGTGGTGATGACTGACCTCCTCCTAGGGTCAAAGTTCTTCAATTTGGTTGCTGAACTGAGTTTTTCTTTCAAAAGCAAAATTGTGCTCTCACAAGCTTAATTCCACAAAAACATCATAGCTTTCTTCAACAATTGTCTCATGTTGACATTCAATTCTGCAAAATGTTGTACAAATTTGTTATAGTACTCAACCATCCCAAAAACTTAATCAGTTCTTCCCTCGAAGACGGCGAGGACTTGCGCTCAATGGTATTAACCAACTCAGCTTCGGGAGCTATGCCATCACCAGTGATGTTGTGTCCCAAATAATCAATGTTAGTAGTGTAAATTTGCATTTCTCAGATTTGATGATAAGATTGGAACTATCCAACCTTTGCAATACTTCCCTAAGGTGAGCATTGTGTTCTTTCAAATCTTTGCCAAAGACGAGAAAATCATCTTGATATACATAGACACCCACAACCCCTTTGAGTACTCTCTCCATGGCACGTTGAAAAACGGAGGCCGCCGATACCAAACAATATGGCCAGCAAATGTATCTGAAAGTACCAAAAGGGGTGAAAAATGCCATGCAATCTCTAGAAGAGTCCTCCAGCTCAACCTGGTGATAGGCTGAAGTGAGATCGATGGCACTAAATACCTTTACACCTCCAATCAACAACAACA
This sequence comes from Lissotriton vulgaris, assembly GCF_964263255.1. Taxonomy (NCBI): domain Eukaryota; kingdom Metazoa; phylum Chordata; class Amphibia; order Caudata; family Salamandridae; genus Lissotriton; species Lissotriton vulgaris. The sequence continues at coordinate 775,467 of NW_028240653.1, read as the reverse complement.
ACTCAGAAATGTTCAGGAGAGAATAACTATCAACAATGACATTTCGGTTGTGCTGCCTCACATCAACCCAAAGTCGTAAACTGCCATTCGCTTTGTGTGCTGCAACCACGGCTGCAAACCACTCTGTCCGTTCTACCGCCTCTATTATACCTCCAACTTTGAGTTTCTCAATCTCTTTCTGCATCTCATCTCTGAGGGCTATAGGGACATTCCTAACCTTAGGATGTACAGGTTGGGCCCTAAACACCAATCTCATCTCATGCTGATACCCTTTCAAGCAACCCTGATCTTCTCTGAACACATTGTGGAACTCATTCTTATTTCACCAGCAATAGTGCCCTTAAACAAGCCATTTTCAAGAACAACATTCACCCTTTCCCTAAGGCAAATGGGGTATCAGAATTGGGATCCAACATGACACCAAGTTCACCTTGATGTATCCAACTTATGATACTATCCCCTTTTTCAGAGACATAAACCTTACCCGAGACATAAGGCTCCTTATATTCATTTAGAGCATTAAAATACCCTCATAGGCGTATAGGTTCACCTCCAAATGCGTATGGAACAATCTCAGGTTTTAACAATTTGATTTTTCCTTGAAGTTTCTCCTTGAAAAATGTTTTAGAGACAATCGTGATCTTTGCACCAGAATCAAAGAGTACCTTGAATGGTTCCCCCTCAACTGAAATGGTATCAACTCGACTAGCCTTGGCTTTCTTGTTATTACAACCTATCTGTAAAAGAATCTGCCCAAATTCAAAATAAGGAGGATCATTTTCTAGATCACCCCCTTGTGGATCATCACCTACTGTCACCCGTTTGACAAATGTACTGACGCTTCTTGCCTTGCACACTGACACAAAGTGTCCCTTTTTATCACACTTGGTATACTTTGCTCTCAAGGCAGGTCTTGTCATTAGCAAGAAGCCCTATTTTATCACACCTATAACACTGGCAAGGGTTTACCCTCCATTTCACCGCACACTCTTCAGTCTTCACATTAGGTTTCTTCACTCTTTCTTTCACCACTGGTACACTCCGGTCTTCTTCCTTCTTTATTGTCGCCACACATTTCATAGAGTGTTCAACTCTTTTCGCAACTTGCAAAACCTCGTCCAACAAAGGCTCGCCCCTCATACACAACTCCTCCCTCACATTTTCTATGTCACATCCCAACATGAATTGATCTATTATTCTTTCATCAACCAGACCCTTGAATTTACAAGAGGAAGCTATTTTCCTTAATTTGGTGACATAACTTTCAACAGATTCACCTTCCTTTAGAAGTCTCCAAGCAAAATGATACCTCTCTAGTACTCTACTCACTTTAGGTAGAAAATGTTTCTCCAATTTTTTTATGCATATATCATGCTTGTTTAAATTCTCAGCCTCTGTAGTGGCAAGATCTGGGAGATGATCAAAAATATCTTGCCCCTCAGAGCCTAAACAATGAAGCTGCAAAGGAGACATTCTTTCAGCATTCAAAGATGCCCCACATACTTTTGCATATCTTTCAAAAACCTTCTTCCAATGTTGCCACTTCATTGAAGGATCACCAGGACTATTGCCGCTGCCCGCGTCCCCCACAAATGACATCAGCAGGGCAGCCCCCTTAGTGGCCATTAGTCAAAGCACCCACCCATCCTCCAGCCCTCGTAGAGGTGGAGGTCCGGACAGTGCACCAGCCCCTCCACCGGCCGGGTGCACCAGTGACGTACATTAAAAAGAGTGTAAATCACTGTTGTTCTTTTTAACTGGAAAATTCTAAGAGAATACATGCACACAAAAAAATGTGTATAAAGCTTTAATTCTAAGTAAGAATTTACCTGTCACTGAACAAGCAGTCAACACAAAAGCAGCTCCTGAAAGTGTGTCTGTCACTGAACAGGCAAATGAGAAGGCAAGGAATGTATAAGTGTGCCTATCAATGAGCACGCAAGATCCAACCAAAATGTATCCCAGCATAATAAAATTGAGCAGAGGTGAGGTATAAGTGTGTCACTGTGCAGGCAGGCAATACATGGTGGAAGTGTGCCCATCACTGTGCAGGCAAGTCAGCAGACTAGTCGTTTTTTTTAGATCTCGCTAGCGTTGTAGCACGAATGTGCTGCCATCGCTTTGCGAGGCATGCAGTATACACTATAGTGTGGAAGGTTTGTGGAAGCTCTGCCCACTCTCTGGCCCATCTTCTTCATTGGCTTAGGTTATAAATGCTGTCTTACGATTGTTTTTAAGCATGTAAGTCCCTCCCCATGACAGCCATGTCAGTCATTTGCATCCTTCCATGTCTACTGGCCCCTTCACTGCACAGACTACTTTCTTCCTGTGCCCCCCACCCCCGCAGTACGATGTCTTCCCGCAGCCGCCCCCCTCCTAGTTTTGTGAGGGTGAAGCGTCTCTGCCATGTGTATGTGCTGTGATTGCAGCAGTTTACCTTCGCTTTCTTAAAATTTATAGATCTCTATGGAAATTTAGCCAGACGATTTGCGCTGGTAAAAACCGAGGTTTTTGCATTTCTGTGCATCACAAGGCACTGCTGAATGGACATTGCCCGTACCTTCCTGACTCGGCCGGTACAGCGCTCTGTTGTTGCACGGCTGACACAGAGCCCTGCCTTTTCCACTGCATCAGCTGATTGTTGCAGCTGCAGCGCCAGGACCTCTCATCCGTACGGCGAACACAACGCTGTACATCACTCTGGAAGGCAGCCACCAGAATCGCTCTCTGGATGACTGAAGTCACTGCCTGGGGCCATGTCAGCTGGCCCGAGGTCCAGCAAGTTGAACCTTTCTGGGGAGCGCCCCCGTCTCCCTTACACCGCCACGTCCCAGCCCAGCCTCTGAGAGCCCTACCTGCCACGTTGCCCCTGTGCACTAATGCATTACATTTTAACCAGGACAATGACCTGCAGGTGTTCAGCAAGGTTCGGGGTGAAAGTAGGGATGCTGAATCTCTCTGGGGATGCTAACGGTCCGAGATTGCGCTCAGGCAGCAACTTGCCTTGTTTCCTGCCCATCTGAAGCTTCTCGGCGTTGCGCCAGGAGCCGCCTGGAAAGGGTTGCACCGTAAATCAGGGAGTCCCCTGGAGCAGCGAGGGCACACAAACACCAGCCTCCTCCCTGTGAGGATGTATTGCACAAGGGCTAGCATGTGGAAAACAACTAAAGTCTTCAGATAACAGGGTTGGTCCTTTAAAAGAGGAGATTCGCTGACTGGCATTGCTTGTAACCACCGCCCTGTGCTTTTTTTTCTGTTCAACTGCCTCTATTTAACGGTCTTGATAGAAAACGACCAGCAGAGGTCAGTAAAATACCAGGATCACTCTAGCATTCTCTAGATTCCAGTCCATAGAAATTGTCTTCCACAAACACACGTAGGCAATAATATTTTTTTCCAATCTTGTATTTTCAGTGACATGGCCACTGAAGGCCCTGATTTTATATTAAAAACAGAGCTTTGGACTATATAATTTCCCGCTGAAAGGCAACATTTTTCTCCATGTGCTCCCATACCTGGCGTGTCACAGAGTTTGGTGCTTATTTTCTCTCCATGTTAAAGAACAATAGATATTTCAGCACCCAGACTAATGGCTGCACAGCTAAATACATATGAGGTCCCAAAGGCGAGACTGATTGCATTGCAAAAGCTTGTTTTAAATTCGTGAGCGTGTCACACTAAGGGAGCCTGCACGAAGGAGAGCGGTGCCGGGAATGCATCTGGCTGCTCTGGAAGCCAATCAAAGCGCTGTAGCCTGCTCAGTCTCTCTGTAGGCGGCAGTGGAACCAGCTGCTTAAATTAGAGACACCGCGGGGCATATTACCAAGCAATAGCGATAATTATCGCTATTGCTTGGTTAGCGGGAAAAAAATATCGCCGATGACCGAGGATTTTTACCGCTAAGATACCTTGATATTATCAAGGTTTATCTCAAAAGTGGTAAAAATCCTGCGAAATGCATGAATAATGCTGAAAAATCAGCGATATTCATACATTATCGTGACAATGCTCTTAGCCATGTTATCCACCTTCCATTGGATAACATGGCTAAGAACTGCTTTTAGCAGGCGTTAGCTTTTGGAGATATTCGCGCTTAGCGTGAATATTTCCATAAGTTGTTAATAGGAGTTAGAGATGTTAGCGACTGTTTTCAGTCGCTAACATCTTGGCACACCCACTTTGCATGTCATTAGCGATAATTATCGCTGACATGCAAAGTGGGCCCCTAAATGCCCGCTATCGCCTACAAGCTGTCGCTAACTGGTGTTAGCGACAGCATGGTAATAGGGCGATAAAATTATCGCTGCATTAGCGGGAAAAAGTCCCGCTAATGCGGCGATAATGCCCTTGGTAATATGCCCCCAGAAGTCTGAAATGGAGATAAGCACCGGGCGGTATGCCGACAAAGAAACGCCCGGTCGTTCTCGACCCCGTTGTCTTTTTTCCTCTCACAGCTTCGTCTGCGGACTTTCCCGGGGGTCCAGACTTGTGCTGGGTGCCCCTTGGGTTTATACACCCCTCCGTGTCCCCGTTGTCTCGTTTCTTGCGTTTTTTCCTTCCCAGCGCGCCGTTCGTTTGACTTGGGGGTCGGGAGCTCCGGACTTAGGTCTGCTGCCTCCTTGCCATCCAAGCCACGCTCCGGGAAGGAAGGCGGAAGCGCAAGATGGCGGAGTGATCCTAGAGAGAGCGAAATCCAAACGCAAGACCATCATCGCCACCCAAGTAAGAGCTCCCATAGGCGGAATAACGCGAACACCCTAAGCAAGAGAAATCCCCGCCGGCAAAACATCAGCCGCTTTTGTATAGGAGGGAATCTGAATCTGAATGAACAAAACAAAACAAAAGGCATCCATCTTGGAAAAGGTGTAGAAGCCAGGGGCAGCCATCTTGGAAAAACAATAGCAAGCGAGCGGCGGGATCGTCACGAACAAAGCGCGCGCAGCAACAAACCCGCTCGATGCAGAGTAACAAAGGCCACAAAACCCGCTATCCCCAAGGATAACCCCAAATCACCCCTAAGGTTAGCGAAGCGAGGACTGGGCTCAGAACGACAATCGGGCCGTATAACCCTGCTAAACGGCGACCATCTTGTATAGGGGAAAGTAGCAAAGAGCAGCCACCCTGCGAGAGCTCGAGCCGACAGCAGCAGAGGCAGCAGAGGCGGTGTCAGGATTCATCGTGTAGCCACTGTAGCTTCCTCAAGACAGTTATCCAAATCCTTGTCATGGCCCCGTTTTGCAAGATCTAATGTGTGGTTCCCTTGCTCCTCTGGCAGACTGAGAAATTCCAGAGGTAATCAGGGTCCTTGAGCTAGAGAACTGATAAGATTGTATATAGTACCCCTCCCTAAGATGGCCGCTCAATGTTCCATTTAGAGAATCCAATAGCTGCGCCCTCTAGTGGGCTTCTGGAAGGCGCGCGCTCCTAACTGCGCACTTCAACAAAGATTCCGTTCGAGAAGCTTGTTTTGCCGCTGCTCCGCGTCAACTATTCATGACGGGAGAACAACAGCAGTTATAGTAGACATTCGGAGTATCATAGAAAAAGGGTATTCAGAGACGTTTATTGAGAAAACCCTGTCGTGCGCTCTCACACCTCAGAGAGGCACCTCAGTCCAGACGAAGTTCCCGGTCGCTGTCCAAACGGCGACAACTGTCAACCAGCGAATCTCGACAACTGTCAACCAGCGAACCAAGCTGCTCTTCTTGAGAGGACATGTGTCGTGGAAAATTAGTCCTGACTTGACGAAGCGGAGTATCCAAGTGAGGAGATTCCTGAACTCTACAAGTAAGGTGTTACATCTTCTCGTCAGGTCAGCGAGTACCAGAACTGAATTGTCAACCTTGGCATTATTTCCCCCCGGACATTCCCCCTTGCGTTTTCCTTTCCTTTCCTCCCCCTTGTACCTCCCTGATTCCTTTTTGTGTGCTACGGAAATTCTGTTGAACTCTTTCTGGTATAATCGTCAAGAAGTTCAGCTCTTCATAGAACCCCCAAGACCAAGTCTGACCAAGAGCCTCACAGGTACTATTTCAGTCAGAGAGAGGGTGAGAGAGTGTGGAGAAGTATTCTAGGAATAGACCTTAATGTCCGTATATGTCTTTACTGCAGGAAGCTCAGTCAGATAACAATCCACAAAAATAGAAGAGAGGCAAATACCTGGGCAGAAACTGGTAGGACAAGTTTCATTTACCATTTAAGAACAGTCTGCTGAGTGAAGGAAGGTTTGTGGTATATTCTCTGCTTCTTTCCCTTGTGTGTATTAGGCACCTTCAGAATTGACGGCGAGATATAGAGCAGTCACTAGAAGTCAGGGGTGCCAGTCGAAGTACAGGTATTCTCTTCTCTGTCCACTTCCCCTTTCCCTGCTGCTGGTGGTCTTGCTCTTGAAGCGAGGGTACCGGTGGAAGGGTGATCGGGACATTCATCAGTACTGCCCCTGCGAAGCGTTGGAGCACCAGGACATCGTGACAGGCGGCAGGAAGCAAAGCGCAAAGCCCCAGAACCAGACTCTGGCACAGGAGATAACCAACCTGCCACCACCATAGCAAAGCGAAAGGGTACAAAAGGCTCCCTCGTCACAGTAACTTCGGGGCAACAAGGTGGACGCCAGGGGTGAAGCGCAGGTCAGCTGCGAGCACAAAGCGGGCGAAAGCAGACCCGCTCGAGGCAAAGTAGCAGAGACTTCAGGAACCCGCCAACCTCAAAAATCACATGCTAAACGGCAGGCCGTGCAACCCGGCAGCCATCTCAATAAGGTGAATAGGGGGACGAAGCGAAGGGCAGCCATCTTGCGAGAGCCCTAACAGACAACAGCAGAGGCGACAGGAAGCAAGGCGGGTCCCTCCAAACAAAGCCCAACAACGAAGCGAACACGCCAGATCGAACCCACCTAAATCGGGGGAGCTTCCGAGCAACGGACAGTAACCACTGCGAATGCCCCGCAACAAGCAAGAGGCAGCCTGCCAGGACCACACCGCGAACGGCAAACAGAGAAGGCAGGACGCCAGAAGGGGAGAGCATATAAGCAGGGGAGCTGTCGCGGAAGGGGGCTACGCCACGAAGCACCAAAGGCGAGTAGAGGCAAGAGACCTCAAGAGGCTGGGGGAGTCTAAGACAAGAACCCACATCGTCAAGTGGCCGTGCAGGTTCAGGGATAACACCCTGACCTCACTAAACAACCAAAGCGCCAAAGAGGTGAAGGGGCCAAAAGCCGACTTTGCCAAACACCAACAAAAAGAAGGGAGGCCTCAAACACACCAGGTTAGAAGAGGCTTTGACGCCATGACGGGGAAAGACGAAAAAAAGTCACAAATGACCCCAAAAAAAGCAAGAACGACATCCCTGATTCGCCAGCAAAGAAACAAGACGGCCATGGCAACGAAACTATAACGCTAGACACACTACTGAGGAAGATAATGGAAGGAAACGATCTAACAAAGGCCACAAAAAAGACAGTAGATAATATCCAGATGGAACTGATAGCAATCAGAGCCGAGCAAAGCAAGGCCAACGGCATGATCGATGAGGCGGAGAAAATAATAAGACAGCTGGAAGACCGCGCTAGCGTGACACACAAGGACCTAGGCTTGGTGATAAAGAGGACCACAACATTACAGAGAACTATGGCGGAGCAAGAGGACAGAAGCCGCAAAAGGGAATGTCAGACTTTTGGGTGTGCCTGAAGAGGAAGAAGAAACACCGGGGGCATGCCCCCCAATGCTAGAGACCATAATCCCCAAGCTGACCGGCCTCAGCTTTGATAGGCCATTCAAAATCGTCAAAGCCTACCGCATACCAGCGAAGAAACAAGCGAACAGCAACACTCCCAGACCAATATTATGCAAGCCGCTACGAGATAACCACACAGATGCAATTTTTGCTGTGGCCAGGAAAGGACGTCCAATGTTGATCAACGGGAAGATGGTAACAATGACCCAAGACTTCTCTAGGATCACAGTAGAAGTGAGGAAAGGTTTCCTAGCCCTGCGAGAACAACTGTGCAAAAAAAACATTACCTTCGCAGGCCCGTCCAAAATGAGAATAACAGACAGGCACGGAAGTAGAATTTTCGACAACCCCAACGACCTACATAGATACCTACAAGGCCCTGCACCAGAGTAAATGGAGCTACAAAGCCCAGGAGCAAAGTGAAGAGCATCCTCAGACGGTGCCGACGGAGAGGAAGAATGAAAAATGAGCAAATGCAACACAATTGGAACTTAAACGAGCATAACTACCTCAGACAAACGCACATAAACTCAACCGTGTCTACCTCCAGGGGAGCCACCTACAACGACGGGGAGAAAGAAGAAGGAAGAACCTAGAACCTACAACAGCGTATCCTTTTTTTTTCCATTCCTTTTCTCTCTTGAATTGCTGCTTGCTTCCCCCCTTATGCACCGAATCACCAATACTGACTATGCAATGACTTAAAGGCCTAAAGACAGAGACTTGGGGGGGGGGGTGGGAGGACCCTTGCTGTCACACACCCCTTTTTCTACAGGCGGGGGGTGGGAGGGAGGGGGGAGGGGGGTGGACAGGGGCGGTGGAAGGGACAGGTGGACAGGAGGGCAAATGATACAGTACGCATTTGTGTAACAAAACTATATCTTTCTTTCTGTATCTTTTCCCCAACTATCATCCCACAGCGCACATTCCAATACCCGGGGGGGGGGCTCATAAGGAGTGCCACGGAAAATGGACGTATAGGTCAGCACTAAGACAAAAGAGAAACAAAGATCCCAGCGATAGCACTAGACCACCGTATCAAGAGCTAACTTAACCACAAACCTAAAGGTGGTGTCCATGAACGTTAAAGGCCTAAACCACCCAATCAAATGCAGGAAAATACTCGACCACCTTGCCAAACTAAAAGGCGACATTTACACGCTGCAAGAAACTAAACTTTCACAAGAAGAAGCTAAGTTGCTTAAAGCAAAGTGGATAGGGGACGTACTCTGCTCGCCGGCGAAAGGCAAGAAACGAGGAGTAATAACCATACTGAGCAGGAGGGCCAACCTAACCATACAAATGACAAACGCGGACGAAGACGGACGTATACTAGTAACAAGCTTGCAGAAAGGAAACGACCGAATACATATAGCCAACATCTACGGACCAAACTCTGAAGACAAAAAGTTCTGGCAGGAGGTAGACAGCAAGCTATCCGACATACCGCAGAATGACCTCGTGCTAGTAGCAGGGGACATGAACAAGGCGATGGACCAGGCTACAGACCGGCACCCAAACAGACCAAGCCTTGAGTCTCACAACAACAACACCCTGAAAGACTTGTGCACCAAACAACACCTTGCAGACCCGTGGAGGCTACAACACCCAAGCGCACGCGAGTACACTTTCTACTCGCACCCACACAACTCCTACAGTAGGATAGACTACATACTGATGCCTAACACTCACACACACCTAATAGAGGAAACGGAAATCGCACCGATAACCATCTCGGACCACGCGCATGTCTCACTCACACTGAGCGGTAGACACAATGAAACTCTAACGAGAAGATGGAGACTGAACGACGACATCCTGCAGAACAAAGAAAACGTGAAGGAACTCGAAGACGCACTAAAGGACTACCTCAAACACAACGATAATGACGAAGTAGGGAAGAGCACCATCTGGGAAGCTCTCAAATCAACCTTAAGAGGGAAACTGATCAACATCAAATCGAGGATGAACAGAGGGAGGAACAAAAAAATCACCGAAATAGAGGAGGAGATAAAAAGACTGGAGAGAGGACACTGCGCCAACATAACAGACAAGAACACACTCATCACGCTCACAAAGAAGAAATATGAGCTGAACAAGATCTTAAGTGAAAGAGCAGGCTCATGGCTGACAAAATTCAAATCTGTGAACTTGTGTGCCGCCAACAAAGCGGGGAAACAACTGGCATCCTACCTAAAAGCAAAACAAAGGCAACACACAATCGCAGCAATAACTGACAGAACCAACAAATCTCAAGCAACAAACAAAGGAATACTAGAAGTCTTCAGACAGTTCTACCAGGAACTATACACCGAAGACAAGAACCTAAGTAGAGACGGCGGTGCCACTCTACTCAAAGAAACAAATCTGCCAGAACTAAATGAAGACGAAAGAGACTCGCTGGAAGCTGACATAACAGAAGCAGAAATTGAAGCAGCAATCAGCCAGCTAAAACAGAACAAAGCACCTGGCCCGGATGGATACACTGCATTGTTCTATAAAACCTTCGTCCAGCAAGTAAAAACGCTACTTGCAGAAACATACACTGCCTGCATACAGAACGGCAAGATGACAGAGTCCATGAGCGAAGCAAACATCACAATAATCCCCAAGGAGGGGAAAGACCCACAACACCCGCAGAACTACAGACCAATCTAGCTAATAAATGTTGACTGTAAAATCTATGCGAAGATACTGGTCAACAGACTGAACAAGGTCCTGCCAAACATCATCCACAGCTCGCAGGTGGGGTCTATCAAGAACAGGCTATCGCAAGACAACACAAGGCTATTGTGCCATCTAATCAACCACACGACACAGAGCGGCGAACAGGCAGTCATGATAGCGCTAGACGCTGAGAAGGCTTTCGATAGAGTTTCGTGGCCGTTCCTGAGTAACTGCATAAGCAGATTTGGCCTGGGGGCAAAATACATATCCATGGTGATGGCCCTTTATAACGGACCGAAAGCTAAAGTGGTAGTGAACGGCAGTACATCGGAAACGCTCACACTAGGCAGAGGCACCAGGCAAGGATGCCCCCTCTCACCAGGCCTTTTCCTGCTGGCACTAGAACCCCTACTAGCCAGAATCAGAGACAACACTGAAATAACGGGCGTCAAAGTCAAAGAGAAGACAGTCAAACTCGCAGCATAGGCTGATGACATCCTCATTACAACCACAAACCCATCAACTTCAATAGCTGCACTCATGGACACAATAGGAGAATATGCGGAAGCCTCAGGATACAAGCTAAACAGAGACAAATTGGAGTGTAAGCCGATGAACATCCACACCACAAGAGAGGTTCTTGGGGACTCTGGACTGACATGCCAGACAAAACCACTCAAGTACCTAGGTCTGCTGTTTGGGAAAGACCTAACATCCACGCTACAACACAACGAAGACTCAACCCTGAAAATAATAAAGGAAAGACTAGAGCTATGGTCTCCAAAATACATAAGCTGGTGGGGCAGGATAGAAACTATCAAGATGATGATAACGCCAGCAATCAACTACACGCTAAGCATGCTGCCACTCCCGATGACAGAAGCCTTCCACAGGAAACTAGACAAACTCATCAACATCTTCATATGGAAAAACAAAAAGCCCAGAATCAGCCTACAGAAACTGAGACTAACTAAAGACCTTGAAGGTCTCAACCTAGCCAATTTCAAAACCTACCAAACGGCCTGCCTGGCAAGGCAAGGAATCTCCTGGCTAGATGACACCCAAACCTACAAACCAGTCTGGCTAGAGGTGGAAAAGGACACTCTGGGAGGCCTAAACCCAATAGCTCTTCTAACAGCAAACAGACACCGCCAAAGAACCAACCCAATACTGAAATACACCACAGAAGCCCTGATGAAAATAGATAGACGCATGGCACAGAAACTAAAAGGCACGTCCTGGGAATCGATCTGGTTCAACACAAAGGTAACCTATCAAGGGGCAACAATGCACAATGACACATGGATCGAGAAAGGAATCAGCCTTCCCAACCAACTGGAAACTACGCAAACACCGTTAACCTTTCAAAACCTGCAGCAACTACACGGACTCCCAAACCGAGAGCTCTACAACTTTCTTAAAATTAAGACAGCCATAACCAAAGCAAACCTACACAGAGAAGAACCCAGCATTATCAAATACATGCAAATGCTCAACTCAGCAGGCCATCAAACAGCAAAGATATACAGGCTCCTGAGCCCCTCCACGTCGTCACTGAACAAGAAAATAACTAATACATGGGAACAACTCCTAGGCAGGCAGCTAAATGAAAAAGAAAAAGAACTGTGCAAAATGTGGGGCTCAGCAACAACAAACAAAATAACCCCACAATTAGCACAGACAAAATTCTGGCTCCTCCACAGGGCCTACTGGACTCCATCTAGGCTCCACAAGATCGGTATCATAGAGTCTGGCAATTGCTGGAACTGCCAGAAAGAGGAAGGCACCCTGGAGAACCTCATCTTCAAATGCGCGAAAGTCAAGAAGTTCTGGATGCAGATCAACACATTCCTGAACGACATGTTCAACGCAGACCTAACAATAAGCTTTGTAAGCCTAGCAACAGAACACGTGACTGCAAGCCTTAACAGCAGAGAAGAAAGAGACCTACTAGACCTGCTTCTCACAGCGGCCCTAAAAATAATCCTGACGAACTGGAAAAACACAGCCAAAGCAAATTTTAAAAGATGGATTAACTGGGTCACCTTCCTAAGAGGGGCAGATAACATCACAAGGAAATTCTCAAAGGAGCATAACTCAAAAGAAGGCATGTGGGAGCCACTCGACGCGCAGCTGAAGAGAGCCCAGTAAAAAAACAGACTCGGGACAAACGCGCCCCCCCCACCCCAGCCCGGCCCCCCTCTCTTTTTCTTCTCTCTCTCTCTCCCTCTCCCTCACTTGGGAAAGATTAAAGAGAAGCGTGTATCACATTGTACTGTATACAAGATCTGCCAAATGTATAGTCCACTTATATTTTTTTCAATAAAAACTTTATTAAATAAAAAAAGAGGAAACGCCCGGTCAGGGTGCTGCCAAAGTGCCGAGCCTGAGCTGGGAAGCCTCTATACAGGCGGCAGAAGGAACGAGCAGCCCAAATGAGGGACTAGGAAGCTGCAATGGAAATCAGCTCTGGGCGGTGCGCTGGTAAATGAACAGCCAGAAAGGAATCATGCGCCCAACAGGTCAGTGTCCGCGTGAAGGTGACTCGCGATATGAGCACCATTAGCTAAGCAGTTCTATGAGCAAACAACAGAATTACAATGTCCCGTAAAGACATCACCCAGCGCATCCACTAAAGAATAGTTTAAAAGAGATTTCTCACCAGATTGTGGACATGACCTCCAAAGTCCAAACCTCTCATGAGGATAATAGGAATTATTCAGGAGTGTTGGGATTCTCTCCTGTGGCTGCCAACTACGCCAGAGTAGGAATCTCCCCAGGCAGAAATAAAATGAAAGGCTCCACAGCAGCATTGATGGAAGAGAAAGTAGTTTATCTCAGCATAAGGAGAGAATACCCAGCCAGCTCCCAACAGCTGCACTGGCCAACTGCTCCGCTCCACCCCACAAGATTCTAGTCTGACATATACATCATTCCAAGGTCTCCCCGGGCATGATATCCTTATCTACGATGAGGATACCACAGTATGCTTTCAAGGTGCTACGGGGCATATTTACAAGCCCCTTGCGCCACTTTAGCGTCACTTTTCCAATGTTAAAAGTGACGCAAAAGTGGCGCATGGGGCTTGTAAATCTGCCCCTACATGTTTGAAGATTGCTCATTGGCCTCAATAGTCCCAGGAAACAGATGAAAGATGAACTTGTTCTTCAAAGATCTAAAGGCAGTAAAACGCTAAAAAAGGAGTCTTTAAAGATAAAATAAAAAACTGAACAGCAAGAATGAGAAGATTTATTTCTACTACAACATGTATAAATCTACTATTAAGAAAGCAAATAAACATACCTTCATCTCATAAGCAATACACCCATTAAGAGAACTCCAAGAAATCATTTTTGATTTTGCAAGTCGCCTCGTATGCGGGAGATTTAGAGAAATACATCAGCGACAATAAGGGTTGTTGATCTTTGAAAGTGGTGTGCATTAATTGTAAAATGCGTCTCGAATTATGGCGAGAAAATGCAGAGTCCATCATCTTCTATAAGAGTTCAGGAGGAATCCTTGTAAATATGGCGGTGCTCGAATTTTGCCTTTGATGGTGTCCACATACCATGGGTATGTCAGAATTTACCTCTTGCACATCAGAGCGAGCATTTAGTCATGGTTTCTCCCATTCCATGTTCTATGATCGTCCTTCCTTATGCCAAGAAGCAACCCCAATGTGCCAGCACCAGCATTTTGCCACTACTGCCCCATATGCCAAGAATTACTAGTGCCATTTGCCACAAATTACCTCTGATAATCCAGTGCTAGGATTTTGTCACAAGTGCCAGTAATACTAATAATCACCTACGGTATGCCAGTGTCAACTTTATACCACGTATACCTCTACGAAATCAATATTTACCTTCAGTATGCAAGGGCCAATGGCAGACTGACAGCACAACACCACATTGACAGTCATACTCACATTCACTCACTCATACTTATTCTCATTCACGCATTCTCGTTTATTGTCACTAACTCTTCTCACTCATTCTCACTCATGTGCACTCACTCTAACTCAGTCTCACTTATTTTCATTCATTCACACTCACTCACTTTCAATCACTTACACTTACTCATTTTTACTCACTTTCACTTATTCTCACTCACTCTGGCCTATTTCTACCTAACATTATACTCACTGTCACTCTTGCTGTCTCTCACTCACATTCATTTCATTCACTGCTACACTCGCTGTCACGTCTCATTACCACTTCTCTTCTTTAACACCTCACACTCATTTTCACTCATTCATTCTGTCACTCACATTTACTCTCAGCCACTCATCTATTCTTTTTCTCTGCTCTCACTCAGTGTTACTCTGACTCACTCAACCTTACTCATTCTGACTCACTCCTGCTCACTCACTTTGACACCAACTAAACTTACACAGACATACGTTCACACACTCTCCTATTCACAGGCACCCCATACAACATTTTAATGAATATCTTAATTATCTTGCTGCATGTACAGGTATGTTGTAATATCCTGGTGGTCCATGGACTTTTGGCGCAGGTACACAGCTCCCTCTAGCCTCAAGCAGCACTGAAGGATGAACCTGAAAACTGCAGCATGCACAGTCACACATTCCAGCTTTCAGCCTCTTGTTTTTTCACCTCAGACTTTCCTGACTCTCAGACGAGTTGTTTGATGATGGGGTGACAGAGTGCCCCGGGCTCTGCAGGACTCAAGCCTGAAGCAATCAGAGCTGCCTTTGATAGTGATGCTGTCGCTCATTACAAATGAGGAGGCGCTGAGATGCGGCCGGTGTCTGAAGTCAAGGGACAGTGGGGCATATTACCAAGCAATAGCGATAATTATCGCTATTGCTTGGTTAGAGACAAAAATGTATCGCCGACCTGAGGCGATTTTTATCGCAGATAAACCTTGGTATTACTTGGTATCAATGTTTTTAATTTTGTTTGATGTAATTTGTATTTATGTTTTATTTACTATATTAATTGTATTTTATATTTATGTGATGTATGTGTTAATAATATATGTTTGTTAAGTGTTAGTGTCGTTTTTTATGTTTAAATATTGTTTAATGCATGTGTCAGGGGAGCAACCAGTAGAAGTCAAGGACCAAGCTATACCTCTTTGATAAGCTCTAACAAACTCAGAGCTCAGGGGATTATTTTATTATTTCTAGGTTGACTTGGGTGGTATTTTACCAATCCAAAGTTGCAATACTGTGATATTTTTCAGCTCTGCGTGGATGGCTCCTGCTAATCCTATGCTTAAGAACATTGCTCTAGGGGGCATGGCTACGGCGGTAATGGAGTTGGTGGTGCTCACATAGAGCTCTGCCACAGACTTTCCTTCCCCGCCTTAAACATCTGTCAAACACAGTGAAGCTAGGTCGGAGACTTGTCCCACAGAGGTGGGGACCTAACTGACCAGTGCGGGACAGAATCCAACAGTATTGAGAGCCAAGACTTGCCTCCGGGTCTCAACCAAAGTGTACACTCCATGCAGGCGAGCCGGCAGATCGGCCGCTGTTGCAGTGCGAGACCGGGGATGAACCCCGCCCACCGGGCCGCAATAGGTGACAACGGATTAGGACTTGAAGAGACGTCACTACTGCCCGGGAACCACGACTTGAAGCATCTGCTGATTGCTGCCCCGGGCATTATCTTGCACCCACAACCCTAGTAAGCGCCTCCCATGGTCGCAGGCACTATCGTGGGTCCAGCCGATACTGTGGGATGAGGCGCAGCTGCGCTGCAAGCAGCTCCGGCCCAGACAGGGAAGGAGAGATGGCGCACAAACTCAGTGGACACTGGGGATAAATCCTACATCTGAGGACCGCTGTGGCTGCTGGTGGAATCTGTTACATGCAGTGAGCTTGCGATTTCTCCGGATTATGATGCTATTATCCAAGTAGGGCGACCAACTGGCATTGGTGCAAATTCAGAACGGTGAGTGTAAAAATTCAGGACAAAGGGTCAAAATTCAGGACAGGAGGTCAAAATTCAGGACAAAACTTCAGGACAATTGGATAAGTTTTACAGACACATCAGAGGTCGCGCAATTGTATATAAGTAAGCCCAGCCATATCTTGACATATTCAGTCATTTGAAAACCTATCCATCATGTATCCTTCCATCTTTCATTTCACTCATCCATCCTTTCATCCATCCTTTCACTCATCCATCCATTATCCATCCATCCGCCCTTTCACCCTATCCATCTGTACAATCAGCCATTCACTCTTCTACCCATCCATCCATTCACTCTTCCATCCAGCGATTTACCCTTTCACCTTTCCAGCCATCCTTTCACCTACTCATCCATCCACCCAGTCACTGATCCTTCCACCCATCCACCGTTTCAGTCATCCATCATCATCCCTTTCTCTCCCCATCGACTCTTTCACTTAGCAATCCTTCCATCCATCCATCCATCCACCCACCCTTCCTTCCATCTATCCATCCACCCGCCCATCCATCCATCTACTCATCCGCTCAAGAATCCATCCATTGACCCTATCACTCATTCATTCTTTCTCTCATCCATTTATCCTTTCACTCTTTCACTGGTCTATTCATCATTTTGTCCATCTACCTTCCCTTTCACTCACTCATCCATCCTTACATCCACCCTTTCACTCACCCGTCCATCCATTCACCCTTGCACCTATCAATTTATCAATCCATCCATCATGTCACTCATCCATCCACCCACTCACTCATCATCCACCTTTTCACTCATCCATCCTTTCACTCATCCATCCACCCTTTTACCCATCCAGCTACCCTTCCACCCATACATCCAGCTATTTCCGTTTTCTCTCTTCCATCCTTCCACTCACTCATCAATCCATCCATCCCCTCCCATTATCCATCTATTCAACCTTTCATTTATCCATTCCCACTTTCACTAATTCATCCAGCCATCCCTTCACTTACTCACTCGCCCATCTTTTTATATTAATTTTGAGCTGAGCCTTTTTGAGAAGAGGCCCATCAAGAACGTCACCCTCGCTGCAGGAGACATTCCAGGACTGGGACAGAAGCCACCCAGGGCAGAGACAGGATCCACTACAGGAGGGGACAGGAGCTATCACAGGCGGGGGGGCAGGAGCCACCACATGGGTAGACAAGAGCCATCACTGGAGGGGGAACAGTATCCCCCAGGGTGGACACACTGGTGGGTATGCAGTATTCTAGTATCATCTTGGTCTCTTCCAGGGTGGGGGAGGGCTCCTTACCCCCTCCTGGATAAGACAACGAGAAGACAGGCTCTGTTTCCAAAATGTTAGTTTTGCCCCCTCCCCCCACACTGATGTACAGTACTGAAAGGAGATACTCCAAGAGAACTGATTGAACTGATTGTCCTCCATACTTTGTTAATCGGTGTGAGTGTGATTGTGCCATTTCTCTATTTTATTACAATATAGACTGCATGTTTGAAGAATCGAGGTTTGTTTACAATTTAGTGACAGTAATTAAGCTCTGTGAAGTGAACCACGTGCTGCCTTGGTGTAATCAGGGCCGGTTCTAGGATGTTTGGAACCCTGGGCAGAAAGGGAATGTCTTACACCAATTGAAAATACAAGACCCATTCAGTGCTGTTTGCATCTGAATAGATGCCCCTGCCCGTAGGTGCCGCCCCTCCCTCTGTCACCTTCAAGCACCTCTTAACAGCTCATCAAGGGCTGAAGGTGTGAGGGTTGCCATCCCGCTGTGCCTCACCAATGCTGATGGGTATCTGAGCTTTTGTACTGCCTCGGAGTCTGTTACATCCAACCTCAGCAGCATCGCAGTCAAGAAGGAAGGTGGGGGCCAGCTGTGTCGGTTGTGCGACCAGTTAACATTACGGACAAATGGCGTCCGTTAAACAATCCTTCACGGACAACGGACATGCGGCCGATATTACGGACTGTTCTTGAAATTTACGGACGGTTGGTCACCCTACATCCAAGTAGACTGTGCACGTGACCACGCTGTTAATTAACCTGCGAAGTGCCACAGTGTGTGTAGGGACTAGACTCTGGAGCCCCAGCAAGCAGCCGCCGGGCAGTGGGGGACACCGGAAATGCTCATAGAGAGGCCAGTTACTGGTGCAGACCCGAGAGGCAGGCACAGGCCAATTTGGGTGGTGCTACCCCTTTGGGAGCTAAAAAAAAAACATGATAGATCCAGCCCCATTACTGGAAGGGACTGTTGATCTATAGAGTGCCCGTACACAGGCACTTGGTGCCCACTATAGTTGCAGGATTACCTGCTGTAGGAGAGTTACAGGGCGGTTTGCACAGAGCACACTGGACACAGGTTCTGGGCCTATTGAAGTCAACCCGAGCACACTTGCACCTCGACTGCGACTAAGTCCTTGGCTGATAGCTACAGGCACCCACTCCTTAACCTCTTAAGTGCTGCGCCTATACCAACTGCCGACGGCACCACTACCTCGGGAGTGCTGCCGTCGGCCGTTGGACGTTCCAGCTGCACCTGCGCAATGGAACGTTCAGCACTGGAGCTGGACGTTCCAAAGCAGCTAAGGTGTTAATAGGGACTCGTGGACGAGATTGGGGTGTACACTCCAGAAGTGAATCCGCTTGCATGGAAGGCCACTGAGCACAAAACGTGAGGAGTCGTTCTCCCCGCACTTCCTAGTGGAACGTGCACACAGAGTACCGGCCAGAACTCCGCCTCCGTGATCCAATTCTAGACCACTTCTGATAAGACTGCAGAACTGCAGAGACAGAGATACTATACTTCAGGAAACTAGGAAGCTGCAAGAAGTACAAATTGGCAAACATAAAGTCTTGTTTTTCCCAGACTTTACGACACAAGTACAGAGGAAGCGCTAATCATATATGTCAGTGAAGAGAAGACTCCGACAACAAGACTTGAAATATTACCTGCTGTTTCCTGCCTGATTGAGAATGGTAACTGGAGGCAGGGCATTGGTTGGGTGCATATGGAAAGACAGACAGGACCACCGCGCAGGTGGAATAATCGGACGCCAGCGCTGGCAGCTCCCACAGATGCCGGTAGAGGGGGAGGAATTGTCGAACATCTCGGATCCAACCCAGAACAGATGCTGCAGGATCAGCATAGGGCCCTTCAAGCAGTTGTGGACTTAGGTGGTACACACGAAGAGGCAGCTTCAGTATCCATCCTACAGGAACAGGATAGTGAGGAAGAACTGTTGGACGAAGCCTTAAACTCACAGGAGTCATGCGAACTGTCAGTATGTATGTATGTATGTATGTGGTCTTGTAAAGCGCACTGCTGCCCTGAGGAGTCGTGGCGCTGTAGACCGCTGGGGAACCCGTCCTGGATATCCCTGTGAGATGGTCCCTACTGGGTATCTCCAAGGTGAAACCAGGCATCCCCGGCGAATGTGGGGGGCCGTTGTAGAGATGAGGCAAGCTAATGCCCAGAGTTGCCGAGTGTGATCCCTGGTTAGAGTAGGCACAGAGGCGAGAATTATCGAGTCCGCTGACCCTGGTCCACGACCCTGCCGCGTCGGGAATTGAACCCTGGTCCAGGGCCGTTCTTTGCTTCCGGGTCTGCCGCATCTAACCAGTGAGCCACACCACTCAGTGGTCACCCCGCAGCCAGCACATGAGCTTGCTTAACAGCCACTATGAACTACACAATGGACTGCAATGAACATGTGTTGATATATACGCAAGTAGAATATGATGTTGGTTTTGTTGCCTCACAGCACTACTATGCTATGCAGTTGAGAGATGATACTCATTGCAGTGCATAGAAAATGTTTAGTGATGGGGATGGGCCACCTGTGCGAATTCATGCTGTGGGGAGGTGGGAGGTTCTTCCCCGTGTCACCGGTATTTAACTGCCTTTCACCCACAATTGTAGAAGTACAGCTACCTGATTTTTGGGTGGGGAGGGGGAGTCTCTACCATACAGAACTTAGTATTTTGTAACAGCACCCTATCTGCGTGGGAACCCCCCCTTGTCTTTGACAAAATTTTGTTTTCTTGTACTGTACGATTGCATGTTGCATTTTTACCCTTTTGGCATTGTATGTTTTAGTTAAGTGTTTTCTCATCTGTCTAGCGCTAGGTGGACGCCCATTAGGGTCCTGCCACTTAATTAGCCGCAATTATCCATCTCCCCTGACATGAGTCACATCTGTACTCAATGACCCCTGGTCCATGTATGGACCACACTTCCATTTCTTCTTGTTGCCATAGCCCCTGTCAAGATAGGTACATGAAATGTGAGCGGTATACACAGCCCTTCCTGTAGATATCTCATCTATTCATATCTAAAGCCTGGATAGAACACCAGTAATCGTTGCATCACTCTATGCACCTAACGTAGAACAGGCCTCCTTTTTTAATACCCTATCAAATAAGTCAGCTACCAGGCACAGGATCCCAATGATTCTGGGGGTTGACTATAACAGTGTCCTGTATTTATCTCTAGACCGACCCTTCCCTCATCTGTCTGGTGCATTCACGACAGCCGCCATGAAGGCATTACATTTTTGGGTGGCACAATGGCATTTGGTTGATAAATGGAGGCACCGGAATCTGCTTGACAGAATATACTCTTTTTATTCTGGAGTTCATGGTCTCCAGATCGAATAATGGTATCTGATGATCTCCTATCGGTAGTCGAGGAACCGTAGTATCTTGGAAGGACTCACTCATGCCACAATCCCCACACCCTAAAAATTGACTGGGATAGTGGCACACCTCTGAAACCAAGATGGCACCTACAGTCGGACATGCTACTAGATGGGATGTTTCAGGAGGCATTGGGCACTACCATAGCACAATACCTTGAGGACAATGCAGGCACTGCCTCGTTGCCACTGGTAGAGTGGGATGCTTTTAAGCTAGTGACCCGGGGACACTGCCAGGATATGCAAGCTGGTATGCGTAGGCAACTAGAAAGGGACCTTACTGCTTTGGAGGGAATGTTGGCATCTCACAAGAGAAGGGCAGCTGAGGGCTCATGTGGGTGACTAGTGCATAATAGGGAGGAACACACTAAATTATTGGAAAGACTGGTGCCTGAATTATGGCACGTACACATCACTCAGGTGATAGGGCGGGCAGACTCTTAGCCTGGCTGATCCGAAAAGATGATGCCGCCTCACCCGTCACTTCACTTCGCTCTGCACAGAACAATATTATATATTCCCAGCAGGACATACACAGAGAATCTGCTTCCCACTATACTACTTTATACAAGTCACACATTTTAGTCACAATCGAGGACATTGGCAGATATGTCGAAGACATTATCCTACCGCAAATCACACCCAAGCAAAAAGCCGAATTAAATGACCCCATTCTGCTAGAAGAAATCCGAGCAGGTGTATGTTCACTAGAGTTGGGAAAAACTCCGGGTCCAGACGGCTTACTGGTGGAATTTTATAAAACTAATGCGGACACCCTAGCGCCCCAATTAATGAAAACATATAATGCAGTGATTGAGGATTCTACTCTTTCTGACTAACAAAATGAGGCGCTGTTAGTCTCCCTCCTTAAACCTGGCAGGATCTAGACCTGGGTGGAAAACTTTGCTACTTTGGCAGAATTTGCAGAGTTTTCTGAACTCCGCACTCCGTGGAGCTCGCGGAGTGCAGAAAACTCCGCTTCGCGATGTGCACCAGAGTTTTTTTTCCGCTCTCAATCATGAACAGTAAGTTTGCAATCACTAGCAGTAAGTTTGCAAGCACAAGCTGCTGCTCAGGTAGAATTTCTACCTGAGCGGCAGGAATACCAGCACAGCACTCTGCCACTTTTTTGTACATTTGCGGAGTTCCACGTAGGAAAACTCCACAAACTACCCCCAGGCCTACCAGGAACCTGGAAATGCTAGGCTGATTTAGGTTGCTGGCTTTACTTAATACAGACTATAAGAGCCTAGCGACCATTATATCGGTCTGACTAGCTCCATTAGTTCAGAAGTTGTACATGTTGACTAAGATGGCTTTGTCCCCACCAGAAGCACAGCACTCAATATCTGTAGGCTCTTCCAGGTGCAACATTATGCAACAGATGTTTTGTCCTGACCATGCAGCCTGGTCTTAGATTTAGAAAAGGCCTTTGACTCCCTCTACTGGCCGTACATTTTTGAGGTGTTGCAGAGATATGGTCAGGGCGATTCATTTCTGCACATGGTCCATCTGCTATACATGCAGCCATCTATCAGAGTCCGAACCGGCCGACTGATATCAGAAAATATCCAGATACACAGAGGCACCAGGCAGAGAGTAGACTGGGGCATTCAGTTGGGGAATAATTTACATGCGGTGTCTCTGTACGGCGATGATCTACTATTATATTTGAGGGAATTGCATGACATCCCCACTACTATTGTGGACACTCTCCGTAACTTTGCAGAGGTCTCGGGGCTCCATGTGAACTGGGTGTAGTCGGGACTGTACCCTTTTCGAGACGGAATCTCTGTTCCCAATGTTTGCATGGACTGTTCCTGTCTCCACTGGCACCCATCCACTTTCCGCTACCTTAGTTTTTTTATATACAGAGATCCCACTGATATCCTGGAGGGTAATCTGATTAGGGCGATATCTGCCATTAGGGCTCAAATCCAGTTCTGGAAGACACTCCCATTGAATGTGATGGGCCGAGTAGCACTCTCTAAAATGGTAGTGTTGCAGAAGCTGCTATACTACTTTACCAACTTTACAGTTTATGTTCTGGCCACTATCTTTCGCGACTTAAAACAACTGATCCGTGATCTCATTTGGAGCGCGAGTCGGCCGCAGATGGCGTTCTGGAAGCTTCATGCACCTATCAGCAGGGGTGGCCTGGTGGTCCCCAACTTGGAGTTGCATTATCTGGCAGCGCAACTACAGTGGGTGGCGAAATGGCTGGCGGGTCTTGGCTAGATGACATGGACACCACACAACCGCCATGATCCCAATCCCAGATATACCACCTGTGCCATCCTATCGCTCGGCCCTCACGCCCCTTGCAGACATGCCTTGCTCTGGTGCATCATTTTTACAGGAGGAGCCTAGACCTTACTAGGAACACAATCCCTTATGCTCCTTTGTTGCCTTTTCTAGGAATGCCCAGGGGCACAACAAGCATCACAAATGGGGCACTGGTGTGCTGGCATGAGGCAGACCTACATACGTGGGTCAAACTTTACACCGAGGGCACCTTGATGCCTTTTGAAGAACGAGCAGAGGACTATAATATGCCCACAGGTCAATTCTTACTATATAATTCCATCTTGCGATCACTGACTGCAGCATGGGGCGACATTAACACTGAACCAGAGACACACCTCCTATTGCAATATTTACATGTCATGGGTAATGGGTCCTACATCATCCACTGGCTGGCGGATTATGCATACCACACATCCCCTGATGTCCCTCCACTCTAAATGGGAAGAAGACAGAGGAAGCACATGGACAGACCACGAATGGGCCATGATATTGGCCACCCCCACATATATACTATGGAATTCCAGATTCAGGCTTATACAGACATATATTGTAAATAGAGCATGTCTTTCTGCAGACAAAATAAAACATACTTTCATATGACTACATCAGCATGCCCCCACTGTCGGCAGGTAAATGCAGACTTTGTTCACATGTTGTGGACCTGTGCCTCCCTGCATACATACTGAAGGGAGGTCGGTGTGTTACTTACAGCATGCACAGAAAGGGAATTGCCACAAACATGGGAGTTGTGTGTACTGAGTTTTTACCCCAGACCAAAGAAAGACAGGTTTACATCTAGGTTCATTGACCTGAGACTTATTGTAGCTAAAAGGCTAATCACTAATAGATGAAAGCATGATACCCTCCAGCAACAGCCAGTTGAAGAGATTCACTTCTAGTATGGGCACGTGCGGAAAGTATGTCATTACATAGGGAGGAAAAAGCAGGACTACGTAAATACCCTATCGCTCAGTTATGGGACACTATACTTGCAGATTTGACACGTATGGATGGAGAAGCGGAACTAGCTCTACACAAGAGGCTGGTGGACGGGACACGGTTGCTGGATCCCAGACATGTGGTTCCCCTAGATTACGCAACACTGAGCACTGACAGGATAGTGGTGGTCATGGTTGTGCCACACACAAGTCAGGGAGGGGAAGGCATAACTACTAATTTCCCTAATCAATAAGAGGGCAGGATCACACATCTAACACAGGGCGATTGTGATGGTGTCACATTTCCCATACGTATCCTAGCCAAGATGTGACGCTACGACAACAGTTTTTTTTGTTTGTTTTTATGTTTGATTGTTAAATTATAAATTGTATCTGATTTTGCCTCAATTTGATATCGCACTATGTAACCAGGTATAGACATTGATGTGTACAGCGGAGAACCGTTGTACGTTTTACTTATACCGTCTATGCACACAAGGATGGTTCGTTTACCAGTTGACACATATGTAACATGACAAGAATGTAATCTGTGTTCAATCACCTGCTGTACGACCTAATTTGTTCTCAAAGTTCATGAATATTCAGGAAATATCGGGATAACCCTTTATTGTACCTGGAATGACAATATGTTCCTTATTTCATCCAAGCTCTCTTCCCTGTTTGTCCTCTCCCCTTCCGCCTTTCCCATTCCCTTGCTCTCTTAATTGTAACCTGTATGGCTGACAAAATGCAAATAAAGATATTTAAAAAAATAATAATTAAATACATTGCTGTAATAACAACAAAAATCTTTGTCATTTTTTTAACTTGACTTGGATGGCCCTGCGCTAATAATACACAGATTTATCTAGATAAAAAGACATTTGAGGTGAGCAATTTTGTGGTGTAGGTGGTGTTGTAGTATTCTATATAAAGGGAATGCTCTCCATCTGAAACTTAGGAACTACCCAGAGTTAACTGCTCTGTTTTAATTAAAACTATTTTACATTATTTTTTATATTTGAATAATATTATGAATTTGTTGTGGTTTTATATATGTTTGTTAATATTTACTTTTAAGTTATTGTTAATATGTTCAATTTAATGTATTTTGACAATTCTTAAATTATTGGTTTTATATTTTTAAATAATATGTGTAAATATATTTACATTAGTTACTTAAGCTTTTCATTTGTAATGATGTTAATATTTCGTAATTTAATATTTTAAATAAATTACTTATAACATTATATATCTAAGTAATAACATTTTGATATACTATTCCATGATATATATTGTTTTAATTTTTTTTATTAAACAAAAGATTCATACAACACACATCACGGAGTTAGGGCCCGATTACGACTTTGGGGGTGTGGCATTGGGCCGTCACTCCCCCGCCCCGCTCCAACTCCGCCATTGCCTACTGCTGCCACCCTACCAGATTACGCGTTTCCTCATAGTCTGGCTGGCGGTCCTTTGGCATTCCTACAGCGGTGCCTTTCAAAAAGGCAGCGCAATTGCAACGTCAATGCCCGTTCCTGCACGACATGGACTGTTAAGTCCATGCTGTGCAGGAAATGGA
Organism: Lissotriton vulgaris; assembly: GCF_964263255.1. Lineage (NCBI taxonomy): Eukaryota > Metazoa > Chordata > Amphibia > Caudata > Salamandridae > Lissotriton > Lissotriton vulgaris. Next base: position 749,622 of record NW_028240653.1, on the reverse strand, counting down.
ATGCATGCACATCGGGGGGCACACCATGTGCCCCCCTGCTTGCATCCCATGGACATGAGAAAAGAGGGTCCCTGTAGGGCCATATTTGGTTCCTTACCGCCACCCTTTCTATGGCAGGCTCATTTCTGTGGTTAGGTTTGCATTGAGGAAACTCATAATATGTTTGGCGGTGCCACAGCTGCACCGCCAAACATATGGTGGCTTCAAGACTGCCTCGCCAGCACCAGGGGTCTCGGATCCCTAGCAGCTGTGGCGGTCCCGTGGAGGTTCGAGTACTGAAGTCGTAATTCAGTGGTCGAACCTTTGGTACGGTGGTTTCCGACGAACAACCACCGCGAGTTTGCCAGTCCTATGTAACGGCAAACTCGTAATTAGGCCCTAAGTCAATTAAAATTATTTAAATTTTTGACCCAATATTTTGGTATTTTACATACAGAGTATGTAAACTTGATATTTTTTTTTCTTTCTTTTTTTGTCCTCATTTGCCTTACCCCCTACTTAGGAAATGCCAACCACCTTATGTGTCCCTGACCAAGAGAGGGAACCAAATATGTGATACCCATCTCTGGAACTGGAATCCGAGATGTTTTACTGGTGGCAGAGAAGTCCCAAGAAGAAAAGGGGATTTTAAGTTCTTACGCTGACTCCATCTAGGTATGTCTCAACCTGAATGACCAAAAACCGTATCGAGGACAGACCCGGTCCAAGGAGTGTTAGTGGCATAATCATAGGACCCGGGGAAAAACAAAAAAAAAATAAAAATAAAAAAAAAACCCGGAACACTATCTCCACTGTATCAACAGATCCCAAAAGGCCAAGTTACAATTATTGCAAGCTCTAGCCATGTCCACCTTTGATGTTTCATATAAAGACGTGAGCCAGTCCGAATATATTGGAGCAGTTTTTTCACCCACCGTATGCAAATCTGCCTTCTAGCCAACAAAATGGCATAAAACAGAAAAGATCTCGCTTTACCAGAAATAAAGTCCTCTAATCCAAAGATGATAAGTGGCAATTAAATTACTAATGATGTATTCGAAATGGAATTTAAGGTAGACACCACTTCCTCCCAGAACTGTCCGATGTTAGGACATTCCATGAACATGTGAATATCTGAAGCTTCTGGTAAATTACATTTATTACATTTCTTGTCTGGGAGAAATTTGGAAAGTATCAGCGGTGTTATATAGGCCCGATGTGCTGTGAACAGATGGTTACGCCTCAGCCATGATGGCTTCACCACTTTATAGAGGAGCGCAAAAGATCTTAACCATATCTCCTCACATTGAAAGCCAGTTGTCTCTCCCCACAAATCATCTGGAAGGGTGAAATCCCCATCGGTTTCCTCCAGAAGCTGCCAATACCAGAAGGCCACCTCCTTACCACCCCTAGGTCGTTCTAGTAGCAGCTGCTCCAGGGAGCTTGATTTCCCAAATAGTACATCTAGGCACAGCTGGGCTCTCCCCCAGATTTCCAGCTGGATGATTTTAAATCTAGAGAATGCTGGACCTATACGCTCATGTAATTCACACCAAGAAAGTATTGATCCGTCCACCAATAGCTCTCCCTATCTAGCAATCCCAGCCTCCTCTAATGGAGAAGATAAGCTGTCCCTTAGGCACTCCGGTAAACCCGGGGAGTGCCATATGGGAGTAGTAAGACAGCCCCAATCTTCTTCTAATCGCTAGCCAGACCTTAGCCCATGACTGTATAATTTTTAGCCTTATTTTCTTGAAACATTTCTGGCTCCCAAATTTATATAGAAATCCATCAGCTGGCAGATTTGCTCCGGTTAACATGGCTTTATACATTGTCCCCTCCAGAAGACTAGATGGTGTTTTTAATAACATCCTGGAGTAGGACAACTGAAAGGCCCATGCGTAGTACACTAAGTCCAGTAGGGCAAGACCCCCCTTCTCCCTTCTCCTCCTCAACTTCTTCCACGCGATTCTAGTAGACTTATAATTCCAAATAAAGGAGTTAAGCTCTAGCTGACATCTGTTCAACATCTTCACATCAAGCACCAAAGGAATGGCACCAAAAATGAATATGAACTTAGGAAGGATAGACATTTTTATTAGGTTGACCCTACCCAATATAGAAAGTGGCAAGTGAGTCCAAGATTTCAATAGGCCCTTACATTCCCTGGAGACTCGATCTAAGTTAGTTTGGGCAATGGTTCCGATGTCTTGGTTGATTCGGATCCCGAGATAGCGCATAGAGGTGGTAGTGTTTATGCCTAACCGTGGGTCTGGAATATTCCACACCATGACCTCGGTCTTACTTGAATTGATATTATAGCCCGAGATCTTGCCGAACTCTATGGCCTTCTGAATCACAGCAGGGAAGGACGACACCGGATCTGAGATAAAGATTAAGATATCATCAGCATATAATGCTGTCCACCTCTCCCAATCCTTAAACTTGAATGATCGTATATTTTCGTCTGCTTTCAAAACCTGGGCAAACGGCTCAATATATAAATTAAAAAGGAGGGGAGAGAGCAGACAGCCCTGCCTCGTACCTCTAGTAATCTTAAAGGGTTCTGTCAAGATCCCATTAATCAGCAGCCTAGCCGAAGGGGCTCCATAAAGCAAGGCAATAGTTCTGCAAAAGCCCTCCCCTAAGTTAAACCTTTTTAACACATCGTTTAGGTAGGGCCAATTGACCCTATCAAAGGCCTTAGCTGCGTCAAGGGTTAAGGTGGCCAATGGAAGGGAAAAAGCAGAGGCAATATCTATTGCCCCTGCCAAGTCATGTGTGAGATCTGAAAGATTGCGCCCCTTAATAAAACCTTTCTGGTCATGATGAATAATGGTGCCTATTACATTACCCAGTCTTGCTGAAAGTATGGCGGCAAAGATCTTATAGCCGCTGTTCAGCAAAGATATTGGTCTATAAGACCCACAATCTGATACATCCTTCCCTGGTTTGGGTATTAGAACAATTGTGGCCTCACCCCATGATTTTGGCGGTGGCTTTCCTTCCCTGAGGATACCATTAAAAAGGGTTGTCAATACTTGAACGATATTCTCCCCCAAGACTTTATAAATCTCCCCAGGAAGACCGTCTGGGCCAGATGCTTTCCCTTTTTTTACCTGTCGTATTGCTTCCTTTACTTCTACCTCCGTTATTGCATTCTCTAAGCTGTTGCTCTGTATTGTTGATAAGGTTGGGAGCAATATTCCTTCCAGCCACGTATTTCGTGCCTTCTGGTCATCTGGTAACTCTTCCCTATAGATTGCCTCACAGAATTAACAAAAGGCTTTACCTATCTCCTGACTAGATATCCTTGGTGCCGCCTCCCCTTCCACCTTGATTTCTCTGATATGTTTCAGAGCTTAGTCAGATTTAATTTTCCACACCAATACTCTACCCGCGGCCTCTCCAAACTCGAAATGGGAAATCTTGCTTGCTTTCCATCTTTTATTAACCCTCTCTTGTAGGATATTTTCTATTTGGAGCTTTAACTTAGCCATTTTTGACTGCTCCTCAGGAGAACCTAAAGACTGACCTAGATTGATCTCAATGCCCTTCATTTCCTGTTCCAAACTATCTATCATATCGTTATATTTTTTACTCCGAAATGAGGACCTACTTGTGATGCAACCCCTTATAAAGGCCTTAAAGGCCTCCCAGACCACTTCTGGAGAGGAGGACTCAATATTAATCTTTAAAAAAATCAGTTGTCTCTGTGGCCAGGAAGTTCACTTCACCTTCTTCAAGTAGGAGTGTCCGGTCAAAAGACCAAGAAGGATGTTCCCTCCTACTGTCGGTTCTAAGTGAGAAAACAAGAGCCGAATGGTCTGACAGGTGAGATGGGGGATAATCTATCGCTATTAAAGTGTCTTTCAAATTGTAAGTAAACAGAGCATAGTCGTTTCTGGATGAATGCTTGAAACGACTATTCCGATAGGAAACCCCCAATTTACTGCCTGCTCTTTCCCGCCATGGGTCCGCCAGGCCTAGCTGAGTCATGATAGCTATAAGAGTTTGCCTAGACTTTGGTGAACTACAGGCCCCCCAATTTGCTGGCTTATCCAACTTAGGATTCAGCACAATAATAAAATCGCCCATCCAAATCACCGGATCCTGAAAAAGTAGCAGGTGATTTCTGACGGCGTCCAAATGCGATGGAATAGCCTACCAAGGTGTATCGTTGACCCACCACTGAACTCTCAATATCAGCCATCTCCCTGTGTGGTCCTCTATAAACTCCAAGATTTGGGCTTTAGCAGCTCTTTTAAAAATAAATATAACCCCCCTAATATTGGCATTATGATCAGTAGAGCAGAATTTATCAACCCATTTCTGTTTTTTGAGTATATCCACTGTCTCTGTTTTAAGAAGATGTGACTCTTGAATTGCAATGATTTGCGCAGGGGAGTCCCTCAGATACTGCATTATGCGCTCCCGCCTTCTTCTCACTCGCAAGTCATTGACATTCCAGGACATATAGTGGAGGGCTGTCATGGTACCACCACTACCCCCCTCGCATCAACATTTCCCAACTACTCCTGCGGGAATCCTAAGATTTGCCAGGTGAGGTGTTTGCACGCTGTACTGCGCTCTGCGCTTTAACGCTCGCGCTGCTATTTTAACCTACCTATTTGTCATTTTAGCCCTATGCTGGTTTCGATCTTTTCTTGCTGATAGGTCATTCCAGGTTGCGATTCCACCCGGTAAGTCTAAAATCTATCCGCTAGATCTTGGGGTCCCACAGGGTTCATCGCTGAGTCCCACTCTATTTAATCTTTATGTGAGGCCGCTGGCTGTGGTCGTCAAGCATTGGGGCCTGACAATGGTCTCATATGCAGATGACACACAGCTGGCGGTCACGCTGAGTGGGGACTCAGACACGGAGGCCCTCAGGTTCTGTGACGACTTACGGGCGGTGGCTAACTAGATGAATTCCAACTGTCTCCAGTTAAACACCAAGAAGACTGCGATTATGGTAGTTGGCAAGCAGGCGGCACTGTGGGATGACAAGTGGTGGCCTTCTGAACTAGGTGTGACTCCTTCTCCAGCATCGGAGATAAAAAATCTGGGGGTATGGCGCGATCCGTCCCTCGGTTTCATCTGCCATACCAAGAAGGTGGCGGCTTCTTGCTATGGCATTATTAGAGGACTCAGACCAATGCTTAAATTCTTTGATGCTTCCACTAGGCAGCTGGTGGTTCAAGCATCAGTGTTGTCTCGGCTGGACTATGCCAACTCACTTCTGGCTGGGATCAATCAATCAGAACTCTCCCGGCTGCAGTGAGTTCAAAACGCGGCAGCCAGAGTAGTGATAGGTCTGCCAAGACGATGCTCGGTTGCTAAATCTCTGCTTTCTCATCACTGGCTTCCCGTACACCAGAGGATTAAATTCAAGGTTCTATGCCTTGCGTTTAAAATTCTCAAGAGTACGTCTCCCCAAATCTTGGAGAATTTGCTGACACCGTATGTTCCTTCGCGAACCCTCGGATCCCTGGGTCAGAATCTGGCTGTGGTTCCGCGTTTCAGACTAAGTAGAGCTGGTGGCCGCTCCTTTCGAGTCCTAGCGGCAAATTGGTGGAATTCTCTCCCTCTACATATTCGGGTTATTGATAATCTTCTTCAGTTCAGACGGGCCATCAAGACCATTTTATTTGTTTAGCTTCCATGTTGTGTTCTATCGTCCCATTGACAACCTGTGGTGTTGTGTTGTGTTGACCTTGTCAAAGCGCCAGGACGCCCCTTTGCTGGGGCAGCTGTGCGCGGTATAAGTAAAAATAACATAACATAACATAACATTCACATTTTTGATGTTGGACGGATGTCAGAGATAACCATTCTGCAAAATAAGAGGCAGACTTATGAGGATTTTTTGCTTCCCCCACCCCCTGCTCCCACCCTCCCCAGGAAAACCCTCCCCTACTTAATCTGACCTGGTGGATGGCCAGATTTACACCCACAACAGCTCTCCAACCTCACCTCCACCCTGTTAGTATAGTCTGTCGACAGTCTCCAAACCAGTATGGCTTTTAAGAGGGAACTTAATTTGTGATATCAGAGGACCCTTATAAGGTGCAGGGAATACAGAGAGTGGATTTTTCTTGCTATTTTTATTATTGCCACTCCTCTATACCTGCACCTTTGGTTATACACAGATTCATAAATATATGTATATATACACACACATACACATACATACATTATTAGATTTTAGTTTAACTTGTGTTTCCCCTACACCCTCTCTTGTGATATAATAAATTAGGAGAAATAGAGAAAGACTTTACTTTTATATTTTTAGTGATTGCAGGTGTAGCTTCATCTTCATATTTTTGTAGATTATATTTTTATATGAAAGTCTGGTGAGTTGATTCTGTTTTTCTGTCATACAAATTCTCAGCATTCCATGGGGAGGTAAATAAAAAGCCACTAGCTCTAAGTTGCAGTGTCATATGAAATGGGGTCACTTCCTAGCTATGAGTGTCAATGGAGCTGAGCAAGCACTTAAGACACATTTACAAAATACCGTTCACCACTTCCCTGTACTAAGCATAATAGAAAAGACTTCTAGAAAACAGATGCACTTTGCTGGTTTTCTCTGTTCTTGGGGAGGATTCAGCACATGGACTGTTTCCATCAAAGCAAAATCCATACACAGAACAGAAAATGAAGGTGAGTTATCTGCATACCTTAGGAAAGTCTCTTCTCATCTCCAGCTGCCTGTATACCCTCACGGTTGATAAGCTGCACTATACAAATCATGCCCTGAGAAGCTTGAGAGACCTGTTCGCTTAATCACTTAACAGAAACATTTGCAGCACTTTAATAAGCAATACACCAATCTTTTTGGGGTCGTACCTTCGATTATAAAAGTTGCATATTTTCCTTGGTGTACACTTCAGTTAAATTAAATGAACTAAGTCACAGCACTGACATCTAATAAAAAAACAGTTTAGGGATTCTCTTACTTGTCACTTTAGTGGGCCACACTTCAGCATTGATTCCTCACACAAAAGCACACTTAAAACAAGGAAATGTCACACACAAACCAAGTGGGATTTTGGCAGCTATCTTATTGCGGCCTTGGCACTCTCTTTGTGGTCAGGGCACATTTCCTTCTCAGTAGCGTTTAAAGGATTTCCTTATCATCTGGCTTCAATAAAGGGAGCAGTTATAGATTTCCTCGAGCACAACTGATGACATTAGATAGCTGTAGGCTGAAGTTGGGATCACACCAATTGCTGTCTTTCACCGAGAAATATTTGGAAATTAATAAGGAAATGGTTGTCCTTATGTTCTTAACAACATCCGGTTAACTGTTATAAAAACATCAGCATAGGAGCTGACAGCTCATTGGCTGATTGAGGGTACTTAGACCCACGAGCTCTGTCGGGTGACAGCAAAGTTCGATTCAATAAACCCCAGGAGCCAGACACCTCAAAGGCAGGTAAGAGACTGGACCTACCAGCAATTGATGAAATGGGGAGAAGAGATGCAAAGAAAGGTAACATCAGTCCTGCTTCACAAGAGGTTGTGCATGCCGAAGTAGAAATTTGATAGGTCTTAAATGCCACTTATGTTCTGTATTGCTATACATTTCTATTCACTATAGACTTCTGTAGCACTTTATGCTGAACCACTTGGCATGAATTGACCTATGAGGGTACAATAAATATGTGTAAAGACTAGAAATGTACATGTAAAGAATGAAAACAAGCACTGGCAATGCCAATAGGTGTTGTACTATATGTGTATAATGACCAACATTATGCCACTGTAAGCATTACAGCAATGGTGAATTTCTTTGGTTTTCGTAGGGAAACGAGAGAGCTTATTTGCTTTATTAAATTGTGTTCTGTAACATATGAAGGTGCCCTGCTGTATCAATATTGAAACGTGTATTTGGCACCCCAACACCTGACTCCTCAATCACGCGAAACAAAACAAATAAAATGCATTGCAATATATCAGCAAATCTCTCTTGTTCCTGTTCAGGGGGCAGCTTCTGGGCTTGTACCTGATCCCCACATGCTTTGGAGTGATATTTCAGCAGGCCCCAAAACACTGACATCGCTCCAAAACAACACTTACCACAACTGCAGCACGTGCCACAGTCCAATGACCCACAGTGCACAGCAGGTGCCCCCTGAGGTGGAAAGAAAGCACTCACTATGTAGGCATCTGCAGCAGGCACTCCATCCCTGCAGCATCACTCGGATTTCAATCACATCACCTACAGCGTCAAAGGGCTGCCGTCATGCAACCTGTTAGCCTCAGCAGAAGAGATTCCTCCTCTCTGCCATTATTTCTGTGTGTCCCCTGCCGACCCCTGGCTGAGGCTCACCAAACTCTCCAACATGAACCACCATAGCTGCAAATGTACCTCCTTCGGTATCAGGTCAATAAACTTCCCCTCCCAGTGCATGCTCAGCACGATAGGCAGCATCCACAGTATCTGCTGCAGGTTCACACACATATGAATGGCCCAAGCGCTGCTACCTGAGCCCCAGGGCCCTGCGGTAATAAACACCCAGACAGCCCTATTAGAACCAGAGCGGTCAGGTCACCTGGGGACCACAGCAAACGCCAGGGATCTGAGATACATGGCAGTGGCACGGTGGTCTTGAGGCCGCAATATGCTTGGCCAGGCTGCTGCGTCCCCGCCAAGCATGTTTTGAGTTTCTTCTCACCACACTTTTCATGGCGGTACAACACCATTAAAAGTGTGGTGGTGAGGAAAGAAAGGGCTGCCTCTGCACCATTGGGTGCATGCAGGGGGCGCATGTTGGGCCCCCCTGTGTGCTTGCCCCCCAGTACCTGCATAGCATGCCGTGCAGCCACTGATTTTGACATTCCCATTGAGGTCCCTTTTTCATAGGCACCGCCATGGGAACGCTAAAGAACTGCCCACCAGACAGTAGAGGACTTAAAGGACTTTCTGGAGGAAGGGGACTAGACCATTGTCAAAAAGGGCTGCTCCCAGCCATCCCTGCCGGACTGGCAAACAAGCTCAGCTCTGGCAAAAAAGTTCAGGCTCAGGGAAAACAGGTGACGCTGCATCAGCCCTGACTCGGATGAAAGGCACAGTGAGCACCTCAGATAAAGGAGGACTGTCTTTGTTCGTCTTTCTGGAATTGTTTGCTATCTTTGACACAGTATTTTAAACAAATGCCTGGATAAGAAGTGACCTTAAAAAAACTAGTGGTATTTTCATCAGTGAGCCTTGTCAAATGAAGACAAACATAATATATTGTTAGTTTCTTTTGATCAATGGGTGCTTTGTGTTTTGACAATATTTCACCGGTCCCCCCCCCAAAAAAATACTGCTCCGTTTCTAACTATTTCATGTCATAGCGGTTATCAAACATGTTGTATTTCTGTCAGTAGGATGAAAGCCGTACTCCAGGCCGCCATTACCTTCCTGATGCTGGTTATCTGTGCCTCTGCCTACTCAGGTAATATGGACATTATTTACAAGATCACATCTGTGTTTGAATATATAGAATATATATTTTTTCCCTAATTTGATCTGAAATTCAATGTATATATTACCATTTGCTAAAATTGCTGAGCCAGCCTTTCTTAATCTCCAGTCAATTCCGGGCAAATATGTTCTTTCCGGTTAGAATCCCAGACAAGCAAAACAGATGTGGAATTGGGATGCTGTTCTTATGCGGCATCTCCCCTTTTAATTATGTTTAGCCTCTTTATAAATACATTATGCTTCACATTACTAAAAACCCATACCTCCCTTCATGTTTTAACCCCTTAGTTTCATGCCTGCATTAGAATTTCAGTGCATATTTACTTCAGCCTGCTCCTCAGGAAAGGCTTTAAATTCAATAGATCCTGTTTCAACAAAATGTCTTTCAGGAGTGACTCAATTTAAGGTTGAATATAAAATGTTAGTGATATAGGTTTTTTGAGGGGTATTCTCTGAAAACCATTCATTTTCACAGCTTTGATTCTTTCGAGGTGCTGTCCAATCGTGTCACACTTTATTCATAAATGCCGAATGTTAGCTCTGTAGTTGGTCATTAGAACTATATGGGGAAGCTGCAGTTGACCACTGCAGAGTTAAAGGGCAGGCTGCTCCTGGTGTTGAAGTATATATTTCAGTCAGCATGTGTGAATGTGTCACATGCAAGAGGAAGATATTTTAGAACCTACAGGAAAAGCCCCCTTATTTTAGCTGCTACAGCACTAACCATCATGGGATCTCTGTGCTCTGGAGTCAGTAGCTCCAGCCGCATAAACATATAGAAAATATGCTCTCTTTTATGCTTCTGGTAACACTTTCCCCAGCCCCTTTGAGAAAACTGTTTTCTCTCAAACCTTGTTCATCCAATCCCAGCTGAGGGTCACAATTCTGCACAGGGTAAACCTACTTGAGAACTCATGAGAATTCCTGAAATAAGTATAACATCGTCAACAAAAGATTTATATTGTGACTAAATTCTTGACATGTGGTTATTTCTGTGAAACTCACAACAGAGCGCTCACTACAATGCATTTCAGTGGGGACCATGTCCCAGACTCCTGTCATTTCTGCCTTACTATATTGTCCATTGTGTGGTCAGGCGATCAGGATTGACTAGTCTCCTTTAAAATGGCCAATCAGAGTTTATCTGAAGACCAACAGTGCGGAAAGACCCACATTTTAGCCCAACCCGAGCCCTTCTTTAAACGCTCATAACTCAAACCAGCTTCACAGATTTACACCAAATCACAAAAAGTTGAGAATCCCATCATGGGCAAATGTTAGAGATGTTTTGCTTTTGTATTCACTGAACCAGAACTACATTTAAAGTGTGGGCAAACTGAGAAGTGAAAGTTGGTCTGCTGCCAGACTCTGCACCCAACCTGCAAAGGTCATCACCCCCACTGCGCAGGGCCTTTGTTTTTACCCAGTTCTCTAAAATGGGGGAGATCAGCCCCGTCTTCAAAAAGTAATTCCTTGGCCCTAGCCTTTTATCTAAATTCAGACCCATCTTCATCTTACCTGGCTGGGGAAAGCTATTAAATGCTGTGTCTCAAAATAACTAATCATATACTTCATTGATAACAGCTTACTCACTGACTATCAATCAAGACTGCATTCTCCTGCCAGCATGTCAGTGGTCATGCTAAGGGCTCTCAGTGGCATGCTTCACATATTAATGTGGTGACCCATACTTACTTTTACTGCTTGACTTACCTGTGGTGTTCGACACTGGCAAGGACTACAGGTTACTGTGTTGTCCGTAATCTCCCCAGCTAAATGAAACCAACCCATATAGCATATTTGTTAAATGTGCTTTACAACTTTGCAACTTTTGGAAATGTATGTTATTAGTTATCAGGTAGGTTTGGCAAATTAAAATGTGCAGATTATTAATTGCCAATTCCTAAAGAGACTACAAGGTTAAATATCACTGTGGGGCAGAACAGTCTCACAAGAAGAACTACTAACCAAATGTTGTTTATAAGAATATTAGGTATGTATCTGTCTTATTCTATTATCAAGAATGTTCCTACTTCGTGCGGCCACTGGTGCAGGTGCCCGAAGTCAGAGCCAGTGCGGGTACCGCCGTTAGAAACGTGTCGTACACCCTACTCATAGTAGAGCAGGCAGACTGGGGGTTTGACAGGCATTTGTGGCAGAGTACCCTGCCCACCAAGCACTATATTGGACCCATAATTCCTTACTCAAAGCCATAATTGGATGCTTAACAAGCTGATTACTTAGACTAAACATCCTCCAGAGCTTGACCACATCCACGCTATCTGTAGCATTGATCATCTGTGATGACAGAAAAATGGAGACAAAAAAAATTCAAACAGATGAAGAACAAAAGCAGTGGCTGTGCTTATGTATATCAAATAGGCAATCCATTTGCTACTAGATACTAAATATAACAGCATAACAAGTATGAGAATATAAAGCAAAACCGCTGCTCTTAATATTGCAAGGGGTACAAACAAGAAACACATATCAATATTCTAAACAAATCAATGGATATCATATTGGAAATAAAATAAATGGCTGGATACAGAAAATGATTGCCAAAGAGCAACCAAAATAGAAATATTGAATAAATAACATTGCTAAATGTGCTTGATCATGTAATGAGTCATCACTATGAAATACTGAACTGGTTCTCTTTTTTTCTCATAATGACCAGCTATTGAAGACCAGCAACACCACCTTGATCAACTCATTATTTATTTTTGGTGTTCCCCAAAGATATCTATTGGCTCCAACATTATTTAACATATACCCCTTATCTCTTTACTGGTGGGATCCAAGTTCACCATCTACCATTCTGCAGACAAACTGTAAAGATAGTTAAAACGTAATGCAGCAAAAAATTGGAATTCTCTCCCCAACTGGATCCGTGCAGAACCTTGTCATCTGAAGTTTCGAAAGGCACTTAAAACTTTTCTTTTTCCCAAGGACCCTTAATTACTGGTTTCCTCCTCAGTCTGCTGTTCGTTCTATTTTTTGTTAGCGCTGGGACGCTTTCGGGCAGCCATGCGCTTTATAAATATAATTTCATTTCATTTCATTTCATTTCAACGTCTTACAAAAGAGACATTCTCATCCTCAAATTCTCAAATGCTGTCTCTTGATATTGCAACAAAGGATGGCAAACAACTTTCTCATTTTAAATCCCTAAAGGTCATTCTCATCAACCCAAGCTCTAGCACAGGAAAATCACCTACTTCTTGACCCCCAGTGAACTGAGAGTAGCTGCCCACACATTTCGATTATTTCTCAACTAAACAGTAGTGCCACTATTTGGGCTTATGTTCGCCAATCCTATCTCGCGCCGACCAAGGCTGTTATCCATACTGTGACCAGACAGAAGCCTGAGAAAAGAAATTTAAAAACATTTTCACACCAGTCGCCACTGAAGGAGACTAATTAGATCAGCGCCATGTTTGCCCATCAACGTCTGAAAGCAGCCACTGAGCCTGCACCCTACTACAATATGCCAGCGTTGTAAAATGCGAAATGCAGGCCTGGTCAGATTTATCCTAAACAAGGGTCAGTTTGAATGCATCACCCCACTTTCAAGTGCCTTGTACCAGATTTACTTTGAAGCCAGAATTCAATTTACAATCTGAAACACAATTTTTTCTAACTGAGAAATCAAATTATCTGGTAAACTGCTGACTATCTCTGGGTCTTGACTGACCCTCAGGATCAAAGACAAGGTAAAGCTAGAAACTCAAACCCAGTTCTTCACTGGTGCAGCAAACAGCCTCTGAAAGTCCTTGCCTCCTCAGCTAAGAACCCAATCAAACCTTCTTTCCTTCTGGGAATTTCTAAAACAGTATATTCTCATCTGCACATGAACACATTTTGATGGCATAAGGCATGCATTTCCTATCCCAGACTCTGAAGCAATCCATGTTTCTGTACTCATTACCTGTAACGTTTTCAATTGCTAACTTTATACTTCAAATGTTAGCATTTTTCCTTTTCTGTGCCAAGCGCTCTACCGCCTTTTAGCGCTCTCCTGACTTTCAGTAGTGATTTAGTAAAAATAGTGAAATATCTATAATGACATAGATAACTGACCGTAGTGCACTGTGGCAGCTTTAAATGGGTGATGTTGCTGCAGTAGCACACATACCACTGCAGGGCACTGCTGTCAGGCAGCCTCTCCAGCAGCATCTGATAGGCATGTATTTAAGACAAATGCCTTGCTTCCCCAAAAGCTGTAGGAAGAAAGCGAAGAGTGTAGGTTGTAATTTAGCTGAAAAAGCGATAACCCGCATCCTAATTTAGGAGGGTATGCATTCCTTTAATTGGGAGTGGGCACTTATCTCATACTGTTCAGGTAATAGATACTCCAGAGCTCTGCCCCTACCAGAATGAGACCCCCGACCAAAAAGAGCTTCTTTCAGGTTTTCTGGCACAACCCAAAGACCACAGTGCAGGTTAACAAATGCAAGACAGCAGAACCTAAAACCAAAACTTGTTTCTGAAGCAGATAGAAATAGAATTCAAGGTCTGTGATCTCTACTTATAAGACAGAGTTTGCGACCCCCTATTGGAATAATGCTGCCACATTTTACTTGCTGTTGCTGGCTTTTTATGAATATGACTTTTTAAATGGAAATTTCATTTGTTATCATCTATACATACTGACTTTTAATGAATGTAATATTCCAAATGCAACCTTGAACCTTTTAAATGTTTTGTACTTGCAATGGTTTATTTTTAAATCACGCAATAAAGATTATTATTATTATACTTATAAGACTCCAATAAGAAAGGGTGAAAAACATTTCCCCAAAGTATTTATATTCAGTTCACAGTGCACAGCCTGTCTCGGTATGTGTGTGTTCCTCAACTTTATCAGCACTGGGAAGAAGATGCGAGATGAAAAGGCAGCAGGAAAGACCCGTTTACATCATGTCTGCTTTTACAATTAAACAGTAACTAATGGGGATAATCTGTTGTTTAGTGGGCAAAGGTTTTCAACCCCCAAAAGTCAGTTTAATATATGCAATTTATATTCTAGCTTTCAACATTGTGAAGCTCACTTTCAGCTGGATTTAGCCTTTTCACCCCGTAGGTTTTTTGCTCTGCAACTTCCATTGTCATCTCACGTAGCTTGTCCAACTTACTTTCCATATCCCAAGGGATTTACAGGTACAGGACCATACTGCTCGAAGACTAGGATGTGGTTTAGTGCTCCGCAGCTCCTTAGATGATCAGAACCTCCTGTTTGGCCTCCAACTCTCAGAGGGTTGTGAGATTAAGCAACTCTCAGAGGGGTGTGAGATTAAGCAACTCTCAGAGGGTTGTGAGATTAAGCAACTCCCAGAGGGTTGTGAGATTAAGCAACTCTCAGAGGGTTGTGAGATCATAACTCTCAGAGGGTTGTGAGATCACAACTCTCAGAGGGATGCGAGATCACAACTTTCAGAGGGTTGTGAGATTAATCAACTCTCAGAGGGTTGTGAGATTAAGCAACTCTCAGAGGGTTGTGAGATTAAGCAACTCTCGGAGGGTTATGAGATTAAAGCAGTCGACGTTTATTCATAAATGGGCATGCAGAATTAGAATCTTGCACTTAGTCAGCCCATGAGTACATGGTACAGGACCATACTGCTCGAAGACTAGGATGTGGTTTAGTGCTCCGCAGCTCCTTAGATGATCAGAACCTCCTGTTTGGCCTCCAACTCTCAGAGGGTTGTGAGATTAAGCAACTCTCAGAGGGGTGTGAGATTAAGCAACTCTCAGAGGGTTGTGAGATTAAGCAACTCCCAGAGGGTTGTGAGATTAAGCAACTCTCAAAGGGTTGTGAGATCATAACTCTCAGAGGGTTGTGAGATCACAACTCTCAGAGGGATGCGAGATCACAACTTTCAGAGGGTTGTGAGATTAATCAACTCTCAGAGGGTTGTGAGATTAAGCAACTCTCAGAGGGTTGTGAGATTAAGCAACTCTCGGAGGGTTATGAGATTAAAGCAGTCGACGTTTATTCATAAATGGGCATGCAGAATTAGAATCTTGCACTTAGTCAGCCCATGAGTACATGGTACAGGACCATACTGCTCGAAGACTAGGATGTGGTTTAGTGCTCCGCAGCTCCTTAGATGATCAGAACCTCCTGTTTGGCCTCCAACTCTCAGAGGGTTGTGAGATTAAGCAACTCTCAGAGGGGTGTGAGATTAAGCAACTCTCAGAGGGTTGTGAGATTAAGCAACTCCCAGAGGGTTGTGAGATTAAGCAACTCTCAGAGGGTTGTGAGATCATAACTCTCAGAGGGTTGTGAGATCACAACTCTCAGAGGGTTGTGAGATCACAACTTTCAGAGGGTTGTGAGATTAAGCAACTCTCAGAGGGTTGTGAGATTAAGCAACTCTCAGAGGGTTGTGAGATCTCAACTCTCAGAGAGTTGTGAGATCACAACTCTCTGAGGGTTGTGAGATCACAACTCTCAGAGGGTTGTGAGATTAAGCAACTCTCGGAGGGTTATGAGATTAAAGCAGTCGATGTTTATTCATAAATGGGCATGCAGAATTAGAATCTTGCACTTAGTCAGCCCATGAGTACACAAGTGTGTGCTGGGCACAACAATGCATCAGTGAAGAAATGGTACTTTCAGTACATAAGGTTTGAAAAGAATAGTTAAATGGAATGATACCAAACCAAAGCCTCCTGGACTGTGATATGATCTCTCGGTAGGAACCTACCACTATTAACAATGTCTACCTACTAGCCACTGCCCAGTCTCAGCTTCTCCGAATATTAACTCTCACCGGGTCTGCATGTCTAACGCAAGCACAACTTTTTGGGGAAACCACAGACACTTTCAGAACCACATCCATCATCTAATCCAGCAAACTCATGTTTTAGACTTCAAACGCTGAAGCAATTCTTCTTCCAAGGCTTTGAATGACTGTCCGTCCTAAAAAAAGCTGACATCACCTCCATCCTGTACCTAGTCTAATTCATAGCGAAATCCAACAAAGGTACGTACATTCCCCAAAGATATTTGCTATTCAACCAACGCTTTCCACATCCTGATGTGCCTAAGAGCATACAGGACAGGCAAATAGGAGAGTGGGTAAAAAGATGAGGATGGTAAAATAAAACAGAACAGAAACAAATAACATAATTAGCAAAAGGGAAGGGAAAGGGGAAACATGAAAGAAAGTATAAGGCAGAAGGGAGAAATGAATAGGAAAAGACGAAGGAGTGCATAGCAAGGGTCAGAGATCAAGAGTGAGAAGGAACAGGAGAGAATGAAAATATGTAGAAGAGACAAAGAAGGAGTGTGAGTACTGATGCTTGAACTAGTTTGGGGATGTTTAAATGTTTAAATCTAGACTCAAGGGACAGAGAGCTAGAGAACATGGGGATGGACAAGCTTGAAATATAGAGGTTAAGAAACCGAGAAATGCAGGAATGCAATAAAAAATGAATGGACACTGAGGCAACATGATAATTATAATTGGGGTTGAATTTCAGGCCATATGCTGATTTTTTCCAGCTCTTTAGACCTACTAGCATTACAGTGGCCATGGTGCACGTTCACCCTCCATGTTCTAGTGTGTTCATACTAATGGTATCAAGACCTGGGCACATTTTAGCCCTTAATAGGATATTATGAGCATTTAAGGCATGTGGCGGGGAAGGTATAAATCGGATCACTGACAGAATATCGACAGTCAAAATATCGACTTGCCAAAATATCGAGGTTAAAACATCGAATGCCAGAATATCGACTTCCTATCTACAAACAGGTTAGTACAAAAATATCGACTCCAAAATATTGATAGGAAAAAATATTGACAGCCAAAATATCGAATTTTTTAAATATCTTAAAAGTAATGTAAAACTAATATAATAATCAACATAGTTAATTTAAACATACTTAAAATACTTAAATAAACTTAAAATTAATAAATAATTAATGTAACTTAAAAAAATGTAATTTTAAAACATATATACATAATATTAACAAAACATATACAATATGTTTCCCATACGATAGCGACAGGGTTAAACTTACTATTCCCACTCCAGAGAGTGCAACAGTAGAGAAAGCGTTGGATAGCGTAGGGGTAAAAAATACCATTCCCACTCCAGAGAGCGTCACAGTAGGGAAAGTGTTGGATAGTGTAGGGGTAAAAATTACGATTCCCACTACAGTGAGCGCAACAGTAGGGAAAGCTTTTGATAGCGTAGGGGTAAAAATTACTATTCCCACTCCAGTGAGTGCAACAGTAGGGAAAGCGTTGGATAGCGTAGGGGTAAAAAATTACTATTCCAACTCCAGAGAGTGCAACAGTAGGGCAAGCGTTGGATAGTGGGAGGGTAAAAATTACTATTACCATTCTCCAGAGAGAGCAACAGTAGGGAAAGCGGTGGATAGCGTAGGGGTAAAAATTACTATTCCCATTCCAGAGAGGGCAACAGTAGGAAAAGCATTGGATAGAGTAGGGGTAAAAAATAACTATTCCCACTCCAGAGAGTGCAACAGTAAGGAAAGTGTTGGATAGCGCAGGGGTAAAAATTACTATTCCCACTCCAGTGAGTGCAACAGTAGAAAAAGCGTTGGATAGCATAGGGATACAAATTACTATTCCAACTCTGGAGAGTGCAACAGTAGGGCAAGCGTTGGATAGTGGGAGGGTAAAAATTACTATTCCTACTCCAGAGAGTGCAACAGTAGGGAAATCGTTGGATAGCGTAGGGGTAAAAATTACTATTCCAACTCCGGAGAGCGTAACAGTGGGGAAAGCGTTGGATAGCGTAGGGATAAAAATTACTATTTCCACTCAAGTGAGTGCAACAGTAGGGAAAGGGTTGGATAGCGTAGGGGTAAACATTACTATTCCCACTCCAGCGAGTGCAACAGTAGGGAAAGCATTGGATAGCGTAGGGGTAAAAATTAATATTCCTACTCCAGAGAGTGCAACAGTAGGGAAAGCGTTGGATAGCGTAGGGTTAAAAACTTACTATTCCCACTCTAGTGAGTGCAATAGTAGGGAAAGTAAATACTTCATATACAAATATAAATAACATAAAAATTATTACCAATTACAAATTAATTAAAATATTTTACAATTTTATAAAATATATTAATTAATCAATTAAAATTACAAATAAAAATTAACTAATAATAAAAATTACCTACTAATACTAATTATTTACCAATTACCAATAAATTAATTTACAATATAAAAATAATTAAAAATTACACACAATAAAAAAAAATGTAATTACTTACAATTAAATTACTTCCCAAGCTACTCCCCTATAAAAACACAACCCACTACAGAAAAAAATGTAATAAAAGTAACATATTTATCAATTAATCAATTACAATACATTACAAATTATATTTTAATTAATTACCAATTACTAATTAATTAACAATTAATTCTAAATAAATACCAAAAAATAAAATAACATATTTAATTAATTATAATTAAATTACTTCCCACCCTATTCCCCTATAAACCCACAAGCCGCTACAGAAAATAAATTACTAAAATTAACATATTTATCAATGAATGAATGTATGAATGTAAGTATTTTATTGTTGATTAATTAAAATCATTACAAATAAGAATAGATAAAAGCAACCTACATAAACAAACATATACTATGCACAAAGTTATTATCATCTTAAAATGATCATCTAAAATTGCATTAATACAGTCATTTCCATAATAATATTTAAATGTTTACACACTGATTAAATTACAGGTATTAACTAGAGTACAATATATTAGCAGCAATCACTGTTATAGCAGCATTTAATTAAAGTGCCAAGTGTTAGCAGTAGGAAACATTTTTTGCTGTTTTCCATTTGAAAGCTATAGTAAAGTTCAATGTGCATAACTATAGTAAATTATACTAATAGACCCTTCAACTGGCATACATTTTGATTTAAACAATTCTTAAAATAAGTTTCTCAAATTATTTTGGATCACGATAAATAGTTATTTACTTGTTATTTGTCTTTGAGTTTCTTCTCAGCAATAATAATAAACTTAACAAAGCGATAAATAAGTTTTATATTGGCCCCACTCAAACAGGTAATAATTGCTTGCCTGCATGTTCTAATTCCAAGATCATTAAAAATTGGTTTTAGGATCAACTTCCGAGCCTCTGCCAAAGCTGGACATAAGGTTACAATGTGTGTTAGTGTTTCCTCTCTTTGACTACAAAGCCTGCAAATGCTCGATACCCATTGATTTTCCCATTTTGGTATACCATCCTTTGTCAGATATCTTCCCAGCCTTAAATACATAAATGTATTCTTGAGCCTAGGTTTTAAATGATAAGACAAGTAAGATTTAGGTGACAGCCTACCGAAAGAGTTAGCAACTGTCCAGAAATGACTTCTTTTCCTTAATTCCTCCTTGTCCGCTATAGTCGTTAATAATGCGGCCATTTGATTCATTTCTTTTTTAAAAACTGTCCTGCTCCTCATTTCATCAGCCAAATTAGAGCAGTCAAAATTACTTATGCATTCATTCAAATACAGCTGCCAATTTTTTGAATATTCCCCTTCTGAGACTTCAAGCCAGCATAACTTTGCCAGTGAACCTTCCTCTGAACGCACTCATGTTAAAAGAGACTTCAAGAATGTAGATTGACGCACCAGAGATTGGTTTTTCAAACCAAATTCCACTCTTATGTTTGCTCAACTAATATATTTGGGGATTTCAAAAACAGTTTTATATATTCTAATCTCTATATCGTCGAGCACTTTCGCGTCTTTGCCCCTAAAGATGAATGAGCAATATTCCAAAGACGGCATTAATTTTGCTTGCATCACCTTTATTGTAATAAGGTAATTGGGGCATAATAGTTTTGTCTCTTAATTTTCTAAAAGCAAATGCAAGTGAGCAACCCCTGGCTTCAAGATTGTTAAAATGCTGTCTAAAAATCAAACCATCGTCAAACGTGATTCCAAGGTATTTATATAATTTCTCATTTTCAATTACCATACCATTAATATTCCACTCTTTAATCCTAGGCTTCCCTTTTCCCATAGTCATTATCTTTGTCTTTTTTATATTAATTGTCAGACCATTTTGTGTAACATAACATTTAAAAGAGTTAATTAACCTTTTTAATCCTATTTCTGTTTGGCTCATTAAAATCGTGTCATCTGCATATTGCATATATTTGATTTCCTGACTATGAATAAAAGGCGAATGTGAATTTATATTTTTAAAATGGGCTGGTAAATCAGCCATAAAAAGATTAAAAAGGCAAGGAGCCAAAACACACCCCTGTTTTAGTCCCACATTTGTAGCTAAACGTTGGGTCATATGTTTACCATCGCCTAGTTTGATTTGCACCCAGGTGTTGAAGTATAACAGTATAATCATTTTTAATAGAGACTCTGGAATACCCCAATACCGTAGCTTCCTCCAAAGAATATTTCGTGGTACTGAATCGAAAGCGGCTTTTAAAACAATAAAACAAACATATAATCTCTGCTTCCTACTTTTGGCTCTCTCACCTAATAACGTTAATAAAATCAAATTTGTATGAGTTGATTCGCCCCTTCTAAACCCAGTTTGAAATTTAGGAATCAGCTCCTCCTGTGAGGCCCAAGTCTTTAACTCATCCAGCAAGCAACTAGCAAATATTTTTTCCTCTACATCAGTGAGTGTAATTAAACGGTAATTAGCCGGATTATCCTGCGCGCCACATTTGTAAATCGGCTGTATAATACTCCTGTGCCAGGATAACGCAAGAAGACCTGATTTAAGAATTTCATTAAATAAAAGCATTAATAACTCTGGCCAATTACTCACTTCAGCCTTAAATATTGCATTCGGGATACCGTTTGGACCCGGTGGATTTGATCCTTTTTATCGCCTTTTTTACTTTGTTGAGCGACCAAGGTTCCATATCCACTCTACAATGAGGAGGAGAGATGCCACCCCCACTCCCCCTATCTTTTACTTTATGCATGTCAACTAAACTATTATTACTATATTTACCATTTTCTAAATATTCTGTATCAATTTTTTCATTAAAAAAGCTCACCCAACTCACTTCATCAACATTAGCACTGCTACCTCTATTATTACCATTCTCAATGTCATTAATGATGCTCCAGAATAACCGAAGGTCTTTGGATTTACATGCGTGATGGACTTTTGCCCAAGTTGATTTATAATAGGCTTGTTTTGCTATCCATATTTCCTTCTTGTATCTCCGTTTTAACTCTCTAATTTTACATGATATATTGAGACGCGGTAGCCTGTTATTATTCCTGTGAAGTAATCTTATTTTTTTATTAAGTTTTCTTTTTTGATAAACTAAGTGGAAAGAATACCATCCTGGTCTCCTAGGGTTTAGTGTTATACCCTTACAGGGCTCGTCTCTCTGAAATTTAGCTACTAATTTATCACACAAATGGGACCAAAGCTCAACCATAGACTGCCCTTCAGCATAAGCAGCATGCGTATCCTGAACTAAACAGCCAAGAACGCCCAAGATTTTATCCTCAGTTTTTCCATTCCAAATTAACCTTTTAAGATTAAAGGCTGTTGGAGCTTTTATCATAGTCCTAGTTTCTGGCAGATACTCCGGATCAATGTCAAGGAGAATGAATTGTGGATTGTGATCGCTTTCAATCCTTGGGACAATCTCGTAATGTTTTACTAAATTATATAATTTCTCAGACAGTATAGTAAAGTCTATTACAGATGAACATTCAGCTTTGTTAAATGTGGGAATATTATCTGAATCATGCAAAATCTTTAGGTTGTATTTTTTAAACTCATATTCTGTCCATTGAGCTAACCGTTTTAAGTGAAGAGTCTGCCAATTAAAAGGATCAAAGTGCATATTAAAATCACCTGAAATAATAAATACTGAATCCAAATGCTCATAATATAAAGTTTTTACCATTCCCCATAGCAGGATTATTTGAGAAGATCTAACTTTCTTTTTACAATTTAAATGCACATTTAATAAGATAATTGAGTGACTGGCTATTAGTTTAATTTATCAATTAATTATTTAAAATGAACTACCAATTATATTTTAATTAATAATGAATTAACAATTAATTCTAAATAAATACCAATAAATAAAATACCATATTTAATTAATTATAATTAAATTACTTCCCACCCTATTCCCCTATAAACCCACAACCCGTTACAGAATTATATTACACAAAAATTAAAAATTAATATTAACTTGCCTTATATTCGATATTTTTATTGTCTATATTCTGTCTAGTCGATATTATGTCCATTCTATATTTTTGATTCAATATTATGTCCATTCTATTCAATATTAAAAAATTGTAGTCAATATTTTGGTAGTCTATATTCTGTCTAGTCGATATTATGTCTATTCTATATTTTTTACTCGATATTATGTCTAGTCGATAATAAAAAATCGATATTTTGACTATACCGCATAAATCATATCATATGTATCAAAGTGTTGCTTGTTCAGTAGGTAATGTTGCATATTTTGACCTTCACCAGTCCTTTACCGGTATGTGTGCAAAAAAGTTGTATATCTACATGTGCTTTGATATGTGTATAATAAATAACTCTATTGCTATGTTAGCCAATGGAAGGTGGTCATTTCATGTTTTTAAAAACTTAATTTCACATAAGAGCCACACAAATATAATACAAGGAATGAACAGGCAATGTCTTTTATTAATTTTCAGGAGTGATAATCCAACATATTTCATCAAACCAAAGTCACCAGCAAGAGTTAATGTATTCATTCTGGTGTAAATTAGTATGTCCGAAAAGACTATGGCAATGTAGGCATGAACTAGCAAAAGTAATTCTTCCAGTGTCATATGTAAGCTTTTGCATTTTCTTAAAATTTGTATCTTGTTTAACTACACCCACCATTCTTGAGGCGTGAGCAACAGAATAGAAACTGTCACACACTCCCTCCTTTGAGAAAGAATTTGACGTGACCTGTTCAACAATGTGCAATCAATAGGTAGTTGTACTGTGCCTTAAACATGTAGCATTAACCACTATAAGCAAATATACAGTAAAATAAACAGTGAATCAATTTAGGGCCATATTATCAAGAACGGGAGAAAACATTATTGCCGCTTTAGCGGCCGAAAACTGCCACTAAAGCTGCAATAAGCGGCTTGATAATATGCCCTATAGAATTCCAATAAAAGCCCAGGTTTGATGTCCATCAAACCAGAACCTGTGCTTCTATTGGAATTCTATAGGGCATATTCTCAAGCCCCTTATTGCAGCTTTAGCGACAGTTTCCTGCCGCTAAAACAGCGATAATGTTAGCCCGTTCTTGATAATATGGCCCTTTAACTCTATAGCATTCATACTACCTCTGTGTGCCCTTATCAAAATTTAGACGGGCGGCAGAGCATCGAAATATCACAAAAGAATCATTCATATATTTGATTTAAACCTATAATTTCTGTGGCGCAGGTATAACATGCCTACACTGTTGACAGGGGCACATTAGCGACCAAAGCAATTTTATTTCCCATTAGACTGAACCTGTGCGATTGCATAGAAGGGAATCTTTAAACAGATTTAGGGTTAGTACTTATGTCAACTACTAAGGTATGTTCTTCTTTAGACACTATCACAGTTTTTTATGGCTTCTATACATTTGCTGTTACTGTCAATGCAGTCATTCACATTGACATGCACTGAAATAATTGTTTCTGGATGTTTATGTTACAGTTTACTTATTTTGTGCATAATTTGGGAAAAAACATCACTACGTTTACCAGTTTGCATCAACTTATTCAAAGTTGTCACTATGAGAGTTCATGTGGTCTTTTTTCATTGTGACTGTATGTCTGTGCATTAATGATTTATTGACTCCATCAAGAGAAGCTCCTTGTCAGTATTTTGCATTCATTTGTCTTGACTCTCTAAAATATTAACTACATTAAGCCCATTTGATCCTCTATTCACTTTCCAATCCAATGATTCATTCCAAACAGTTGACTCTTCCTACCTGTTCTTCCCAGTTCACCAGTGCCACCCATTGCACCAGTCAGATTTCTTTACCCCTTTCTACCCTTTGAAATACTTGGATACCTAAGCTTCTTCACATCCTTTCACCTTTCTGACTTATTTTACTAATTTCTTCCACTTAACCTTGTAAATCATCTACAGTTTGAACAATGTCTTTAGTTTCAGAAATATCAACATTCATATTAAGGGAATGTATCTTGCACTATCTGCAGTTCTCTAGTGTCAGCACTCTGGCAGGAACATTTCATTCTCAAAGTCTACAACATTTTGTACATTCCCATGAACTGTAGGACTTGTTAAAATATTCTGCTGGGTCTCTCACTTTCAACATCATCTTTTTGTAAACACATTTTATTAACTTTTCAGCTAAGCAATACAATAATATAACAGTGTGACATCACCAGATTCTGACTATTCCCAGGGAAAACGTGTCTTTGCAACCTACTCCCATACCCCCACTGCTAGCTCAGTTGTGTCTCACATATTATCAGTATCCTCTGTAACATTACTTACTGCAAATCTTACCACTCTTAGGCATTTTTTAAAACTCACCCCAACTGCATCCCCCAAGGTGTGTCCCTTTAGCCTTTTACCTGCCCAGTCAATCGCAAGGGTATCACCTTTTGACTTTGCGAGTCGCTAAAAGATACTCAGGGGTCTTCCTCCCACCCCGTGGGGGCTTTATCTAACATGGGGACAATGCACTTAGTAGGCCAAGCACAGGGGAATCAGACATCCTCATCTTGGTCTTCACCCTCCTGGTCACTTTCTCAAACAGTGTCGGGGTTTTTTTAATAAATCAAGCAAAGCTGTCCATGCTCTAGCCACCTCCAGAGACTTCTCACTTCTGGTTCATTTAGCTATTTGCAATCTAACAGTATTTTCACATTCAGCCCATTTATTGAAAGCTTTTTTCCACCTAGATAGACTAGGGCCAGTTCTCGATTTCCAATGGCTGGTAATGTCTCTCTTAGCCAATACTAATCCAAGATCTTGGAACTTACTTGTTATCTTGTTTTTAGCGGTATGGGGGAATCAATGCAACAAACAATAATCCAGAGTGTTCACTATTTCTTTCCCAGTTACTTCCGCCAATATTACGGTTACCCCCTCCCAGATGGCCCCTATGTTCGTGCAACTCCAGAACATATGCAAGAAATCAGCTCCTATTGTATGACATCATGGACATGCTCCTGTTTGCATATTGAAATATTTATTGAGCTTATCTGGGGTGAGGTAGGCCCTGTGTAGTACATAAAAGTTTATCAATTGAAACTGTGCATTTCTAGTACTCTTCCACGCTCTTTCCACCAGCGCCTCCCAATCCTTATCCGCTATGGGCTTGTCTAGGTCTGTTTCCCATTCTCTATGAATCCTAGTCAGGGGAGGGAGCGTTGTGTATGTATGTCACCTGTACAGACATGTGACTGCCTTAAAGGTGCCCGCCGCTGTGACCATATATTGGCAACCAATCGAGATTCCAGTCTCAGTGAGACCCTCCCTCCAGGGTTTCCTTATGGCTGCCATAAGTGCTGTGTGCAAAAGAAGGTATCCTCCCGGTATATTGTGGCATTCCCTGAGGTCATTGAATGGGATCGTAGATATCCCCATGATCCGCCCATGTTCCTAAGCTACGTCAGTCGCATCCATGGGAGACTGTCTCACACATGATCAATGGGATTTCTGTCGCGTAGGAATGCTTAATCTTGGCCCTTTTCAGGCTTCTATTCCAGCAATTATGTACTGTTCTTAGGTCCGTGCTGAGGTGCCTGTCTCAGCAAGGAAGTCTCTAAATTATTTTGGACAGGAGTCGTAAGTCTGGGGCCTCTCCTCTCCTTTCTTCTGGACCACTAAGTTTATCCGCCACTATTTAGTGAGCCATTGCATTTGCGCAGCTATTTAATAATATTCAAAGTCAGGTGCTGCTAACCCTCCCTCTGTTCTCGACCTCATAAGTGTCATGAGTGCTACCCTCCGTCTGCCGGGTCACCATATGAACGCCGTCATCAGTGAATTGAGTTGGGCGAACATTCGGGTTGGTATCTAAACTGGTAGTGGTCCGTAATAATATAGCAGCAATATAGTAGCCTCGGGAGCTCCACCATCTTTAGAAGAGCAAATCCCCATCCGCTACCGACAAGGGCAGAATCCCCTAAAAGTCAATGCTGCTTTTAACTCCCATAGGGCCCATCCTATATTCCCTTCTAATAATTCTCCAGGAGAGGTATATATCTGGGTGCCCAGGTAGGCCAAGCAGTGGGATTTCCGTTGTACCCCCTCTGTTACTAATGGGCCAGCCATACCCGCCCTGCCCAGAAACAGAGACGACTTTGCCCAGTTCACTTTTAGGCCCGCTACTTGCCCTAAACCGTGGCAGAAGACCCTTCGCCCCTCTAAGTGCTTCTTGCGCATCTGCCAGAAACAACAGAAGATCATCTGCATAGAGTGCAATGTGGTGAAATTGACCCGTTACCTCTAACCCCTGAAAATATTGCCCCGTATGGGCTCTGGCTGCCAGCAACTGCGTGGCCAAGGCAATCAGTAGAGGTGACAAAGGACACCCTTGCCGCATGCCCCTTTCTATTCTACAACTTCCAGAAATAAGTCTGCCTGTCTTGACCCGGGTAGTAGGCTCCGTGTATGGCAAGGCCTTCCACTTAATGAATCCTGGCCCAAGTTCACATTTCTTCATCACCTCGAATAGGTAAGCCTAATTCAAGACTGTTGAAGGCCTTTTCAATATCCACTGCAAAGATGGTCTCACAACCCTCGCAGTTGGATCTCGCTTCTAGGATCCGAAGAAGATGTCTAATGTTTAATGCATTGTTTCTGGTGGGGATGAAGCCTGCCTGGTCCTGATGGATTAAACCTTATATTCCAGGTTTAGCATGGATGATGGCTGGTAAGCTGCAGTGTCCCAAGCTGTTTTCCCGGGTTTTAGTAACAGAATAATTACTGATTCTCTCATTGTACAGGGGAGGTGACCTTCAAGTAGCGCTTGGCTATAGAGTTCTACCAGCTAAGGAGTGAGTAAATCAATATAGGTCAAATAGAACTCCACCGGGAGTCCATCTGTCCCTGGTGTCTTGTTTCTGGCCATGGTTTCTATAGCCCCTCTCACCTCACCTAACCCTATGTCACCCCTCAGATCTTTTGCTACTTCCTCCGACACAACCAGTAGTTCCAGGACATTGACAAAGTTAGCCAATTCATTGGGTGTTGGCAACTTCTTGCTCTTATATAAATTCTGATAAAATTTGAAGAATCTATTATTGATATCCTGCTGGCGGTACAGAGATTCTTCACCTCATCCCCTTAGTTCTAATATCATCGACCCCCTTCGAGCCAGATTGACCAGCCAGGCCATGAGGGCTCTAGATTTGTCCATTTCAGCATGGGCCCTAGTTATATAGTTTTTATAGTCAAAACAACAAAGTTGATTCACTTGGGCAGCCACTGCTTTCCTAGCTTCTAGCAGTTCCTCATGCCTGACTCTCTGTTCTGGCTGTTCTCTCTTTAATTCCAGAAGTCTCTACTATGCTGACATTGGGTCTTGCAGTAGAGTCCTACTGCACTCCCACAGACTCAGAGATTTACTGCCCCCGATAACTGACTTAAATGCGTTCACTCAATTAACTTAGATGTTGCTGTGTTGGATTTTCCACAAAATATTGCTGCATAGTGTTAGCCACTGCCGTTCTGAAAACCTGACCCTCCAATGCTTCTGGTTTCAAGCACCAGGTCGGGATTCTAGGTCATTCGCAAGACCATATTATTCCCAGTAGTAATGGGTTATGGTCTGAAATTGTTCTAGTGAGGTACTCGGTAGTCGGTACACTTTCATGAATGTCTGGGGAGCATAGTATAGAGGCAATTCTGATCTGTAGTTCATGTAAGGCAGAGAAAAAAGATTAGCCCCTGTCAACTGGATGTTGTGCTTTCCAGGAGGCTACCAAACCCCACTTCAATTACCAGGTGAGGCGTGCTTCTGCTATTTTATGTGTAGACGCCTCCTGGAGCGGCGGATGCAAACGGTCCACCCCAACATCAGTAACACAGTCAAAATCCCCACCTAGGATTACTGGGCCCATCAGCATGGAGGCCAGCGCTCTGGAAAGCTGGGCCAAGAATGCTGGCTGTTCCGTAATTGGCCCATAAAGGCTACCCAGGGCTACGTCTCTACCATCTAATTTACCCGAAACCACAATGTACTTAACCTCGGGGTCTATCTTTTGGTTTGTACATTGGAAGGGCACTTTTACCCAAATCAGAACCCCCCGTGCGGGATCCGAGTAATTAGTATAAAGCACCTGACCTCTCTATCTGCGCTGTAGTGCAGCCCCCTCTTAGGCAATTACAAGACTTTCTTGGAGCAACACAATTTATAATCCCCTCCTGACTAGAAAAGCATGTATCCTATGATGCCTTAACAATGTATGCATCCCCGGTACATTCCAAGAGATATATTTTAGATCGATGTGGGGGTACCATTGCATTGGTTGAAACATCATTTTTGCAACTTCTTTTTTTGATTATGACACGCCTGGCTCCACCAGTTCCCCAACCCCTAAATAATGCAATAATAAACCCCAAACCCCCCTTCCCCAGGACAGGTGCAACGAAACAATTTCCCATCCAAACTTGGAGTAGTCTCCAAAAACAGTGTTCTTCCTACTGATGGGGCTGTGAAGCGTAATCAGCAGATCTCGGAGCTCCCCCCACATCCATAAATGTTCTAATGTAGTATCTTCCCCAGGACACAGGAAGATTGCAGAAACTCTGCGTTCGGAAGGCCAACCCCATCTTCTCCTCCTAGTTAAGTTTGGGCCCAGCAGTAGAACTATTAAACATCTCCATCACCCATCCAATCTGTTCTATTCAGGCAATGTCGTCTGCTGTTTGAGGAGTGACCTTCAACAATTCCTCATCTGAGTTGCCATTACAACTAGCAGCCACCAATCAATCCAACTTATCTGTATTCTGTCCAGTCTTGCTCGAACCAGAGATGGATTACCCGCTGATGAGTTCCACCGCCGCCTACAGCGCCTTACGCCTCTCATTCTTGACTTCTCTAGATAATGGAGGACATGCCGCTAGTGCGTTCTTCCCTGCATGCTGTTGCCAGCGTTCCAGTGACGTAGTCCCTTCTGTCTGGCTCTGCCAGCTTTCCAGCCAGTCCCATGCTTCCTGCGGGGTGGTAAAAAACTGTGCCCAGCTTGGTCCCCTACTCGCAGCAGAGCTGGAAATTAAATTGCATAGGGAATCTGAAGCTGCCTCAGTTTCTTCTTAACTGCTAAGAATGAGGCCCTTTGATGCTGTACATCCTTCGTAAAGTCTGGGAAGATCATAATTTTACTGTTGGCCACCTGTAGTTCCTGTTTTTGATGGTCCTTAAAGAGCACATGATCACGATCCCAAAAATGAAGCAATCTCGTCACTATGAGTCGGGGAGGGGCCCCTGGACAGGGCAGCCTGGCTGGGACCCTGTGCGCATTTTCGAGCAGGTAGAAGGGGAGAGTCCTACTGTGGCCCCTTAAGTTTTGATCCAGCCTTCAAGGAAGTCCACC
Organism: Lissotriton vulgaris; assembly: GCF_964263255.1. NCBI lineage: Eukaryota > Metazoa > Chordata > Amphibia > Caudata > Salamandridae > Lissotriton > Lissotriton vulgaris. The sequence continues at coordinate 719,590 of NW_028240653.1, read as the reverse complement.
ATATCTGTACCCTCGTGCTTTCAGTACTTTGACTCAGCCCCCGATTGTGCTAAGCGACTTTTAGAGCATATCCACTTTCTCTGGTAGATCAGAGAGTTCCTTTTCCGAGGCTATCACTCGCTCTTTGAGTTTATGGTGGTCATCTTTTAGTAAGTTCAAATCTCTCCCTGGAGGCCATGTTAGCCTGCATAATATATACTAGGGTGGGGTTGTGCTACCCATCTTTTTCCCCGATTATACACATTCCTCTTCATCATCTGTTTGGCTTCCTGTGCCCCGTGCTCATTGCGCCAAATCCTCTTCTCTTTGATGGTTTTCCATCTCTCCCAGTGGGCTCCCACTTGCGTGCTACTGTAAAGTTCTCAGCGCACAGATCCCCAGTGCAGGTTGGGCGCGTACTTCACCGAGGCAAAGGCCCCTACCCAGATCACACCCTGCCAGTTGTACTGATCACCTTCACAGAGGTCCTGCTGGTTTGGCCAGGTCTTGTTCACCCTAGTAAACCAATTCACAGAGATTATCATGCTAAATGGATATAGTCATAATCCCAGTAGCCATCGGGGTTAAGCACATCGATTATATTGTCCAGGGATCTCCTGTGCGTATGAAGCTCTGCCTCAGCCGAGTAGAGCCCTTAACTCACTGGGATTACAATTGACGCCTTCGGTGTCCCGTTTTCATTTTCCCTGATCTCTCTTCTGCTAAACAGCATGTCAAGGCAGATGCCTGGGCTGGCTGTACACCCGGCGATTGCAAAGCCTCTCCGCAAATGTTCCTGTCCTCTCAAGACAGCATCCGGGACCGCCCTGTGGCCCCCCGTTGGATGGTCTGTATTTTAGGGCTACCGGAGCCCAGGCCGTGTTTGCCGGTCCGCCACCTGTATGTTCCAGTCTGCTTCAGGGACTACCCCAGTAACCCAGTCTCTCTGGGTGCAGTCGTCCCCTCAGATGCGCACTCCGCCAATATGGTGATGTCAAGGGGAGAGGGGCGCTGTTTGCCCTCCTCCGATCTTGCTAGTGTCCTCCTTTGCAATTCAAGCAGGGCAGTCTGAGAGTGTCCGCTTTTCTGGTCGTGGGCACCGCCGCCCCGTGTTCGCAGGTCGTGACTTACCAGTCCATGAAAGGGACAAGCAGGTCAACAGTTCTACATCGCTTGCCCGGGGCTCTCCTCCACCGTAACTGCATCGGCGCGAGCAGCAGTGTTTCCAGCTCTCCCGCTGTCACCTTACTGAACGCGCTGTCTCCACTTGTAATATCTTTGGCAACGGGCACAGCTAGTTTCTTCCGGCCCCCACCGGCTCGTGCTGCCTTACCGTCGTTGTGGGCTAAGTGCTCCGTCCCTCCTCAGCCGCCATCTTACTCCTCACCAGCGTTATGGCCGTCAGCCCAGGTCTCAGTGATTCTGCCAGCAAATCCTCCTGCTGAGCAACAGTGGGTAGATCAGCACCCTCCTGGGCCAATTCTCTGATCGGTTGTCCCAAAATAAATGTGCCCGGAACTCAGGATATTTGTTTACTGGGGGAAAGTTGGCCAGAACGCCGCAGGTCACGTCTTCTTACATCGGCTTCAGGCCACGCCCCCTCCGTCACTTTCAACATTATAACTTCATTTTTGTCCCAAAAAAATTCAGATTTACTACTCTGTTCAGGATCATATGAAAAATATGCTGGAATCAAAGCTTTGAAACTGAAAGTATTTCTTACAGAGGAAACTGCAGTAAAGCAAGACAACTAGGGGGGTTCTTTTATCATAGAAATTATGGTTGGTGCTCTAGAAAGCCAAAATGAGGTTACACTGTATACAAATTCTCAAATATATTCCTTTTTCATGTCAGTAAAGAAACATAGTCTTCCAACACCAACAGCAGTCTGTCGATCAACTCTATAGAGGTCAACTACAACTTTGCCACAGAGTTCTAATGAACAACTAGTGTCATGTGGCCCGTAGGGACATTGTCATCTTCACCAAGTTAGGATGTGCACGATGCGGCCTGCCTGCTTCTTTACGCACGTTACTAAACATCTTTGTTTTTGCAATATTTTATATAGCTGCTTTCACATGAGAACTCATCGCTGTGTTCATTATATGCATATTCCTTGGATTTTGACTGAACATCATATGCAAGGTCGAACAAACAAATTCCCCTTCTTATTTTGTTCTGGCAAGCCCTTAGACAAATGCAGTTGCGGTTTGGACCGATGTACGTCATTACAACGCATGCTTTTACCAGGCATGCCTTTACAACGCAGGTTTTTCAATGCAAGTCGTTACAACGACTTGCGTTGGGCGGTGCTGGTGAATAGTTTAATTTACTATTTCAACTCCAGTCCCCGTGGATAGTAGGGAAGGTGTTGGATAGTAAATTAAACTATTACCTATCCTAGAGCGCCCCCCAGCGCAAGTCGTTGCAATGACTTGCGTTGAAAAACCTGCGCTGTAAACGTACTGCGTGGTAAAAGTTGTGTCGTAAAGGATGTTTCCCGGTTTGGACAAATGTACTTGGGTTTTATTAGAGTACAAAAATAGGTAGCACACACTTGGAGAAGGACCTTTCCAGGGAGAAGAGAGAGACAGCACCTATGATGTAGATCTACCATCCATAGGTTAAGGTATGGGGTCTGCTGACAAAGCCCAGAGATCTTCTAACATATAATAATACTGCTCCGTCGCAAGGGGAGGGAGGTTAGGCTCTATTGTCTTTCCATGATGACATCTCCCTTCATGATTTATGGACTAGCTGTTATGCTGACTATATTTGTATTATGCATTTTCCAGCTTGTTGTGGCACGAACACTGCATGTTTGGGCATGTTAGTTAAAAAAATATTTTAAACTGTTTTGTACCTCTGTCAGACCTTATTGTGGACAAGTACAAGAGTGCGGGCTAAAGTGTATGTGTTGTTACTGCGATTCCTGAGAGATCTGGGAGTGTTGTGTTCTGGGGAGTCTAATCATGTGTTTCTCTGTGAGTGAGTAGGAGAGCAAGTGAGAAACTATAGCTAGTCAGTCCTGGGCTTGTGGGTATTAAGGTGGTAGGAAGACCCAGTCCCTATACACAAAGGTCCTATAATCCTGCGCATAGTTATGTGTTTGTGCAGAATCCCTGCAACAATAGAGCCCTAACATTCTGAATTTGTGACACAAGTGTGGTACACCGGTATGCCAACTTGATGGAATTAAAGCTGTACATCTTGAATGAGTTTCCTATAGAGGAGAAGTGAAAAAAATGAGGGGTTTCTGTTTGTCATAGAACTCATGATTAGTGCAATAGAAAGCTAGACATTAGGACACATTGCCTTAAAGTATCTTCCTCATTCATTTCAGTAAAACATTCTAACATATAGAGTGAAACATGCACTTGTAACACCAGCAGCTGTCTGGCATTTAACTCCGTAATAATCAACCACAGCACTAATGAACAACTGCAGTACTAACATTTTGTATTCAACAGAAAACGGAGGACATCCTGGACATCATTTTATTGCAAAAGGATCTGCTGAATGTATAGCAAGCTGAAGTTATGACACTAGGGGGCTAAAAATGTGAGGGGCAAATTGAGGTTTTTGCAATTTGAGGAACATTTTTAAAGGGGATAAAAACAGTTAAAGAGAGAAAGGTCTGAATAAGTCCAGCATCCCCTTCCCATATCTGTTTACTCAGCATAAATGTATATATATCTATATCTATATATATATTCACAGAAAAAACCATAGGTTTCACACCAGTTTTAGTTAGGAATTAGCATTTAAAAAACCTATTACATTCACTGAAAAAACCATAGGTTTCACACCAGTTATATTTAGCTGGAAATGTTACTGACATATAACCATTGAAATTCCCACGTTATAGTTAGTTGGACTCACTATAACTTGAGCGCCTGCAATGCACTGCTGATGACGTCACATATTACATCACTCATGACATGGTCAGTGACATCACTCATGACATCACTGATGACACCATCCTTGTGACAGAGTGACAGACCTCCTTTCAGTGTAATGTAACCCTTGAAACACATATTCAAAAATAGAAACTTACATTTTCAAAAAAATGGAGAAACCCATACCAGTTACAACAACCAATTCAGTAATGCCACCATCTATATACACATCCACTCATTCAGCAACAGTTCTATATAGTTACTCATACATATACTCACTCATCATATGTAGTGATACATATATACATCCTGTTACACACCGACAGTCTTCCAAACGTTACTCACACACATACACACACATGCAAATAAACTATTGAATATCCATTTATTAGCATATACAACTATACACACACTACCACCTTACTTCTAAGGAAACTTACACATACTTACTCTCTTAAACAATCACTTATAGAAACACATACTTATTTAAACAGGAACTCTTACAAGCTCTCACTCTCACATATACTCAATTATATACATCAATACTCACATATACTAGATTAAAACATATGTCGTTATTGATAAAGACACTAGTGAGACAGTCATTCACTCACTAACACACACATATACACACTCATCCATCCATACAGTCCTGCACATATGCCGTCTTCCAAACACATACAAACAGTGAGTCAGAGTGAAGGGATGAAAGGAATGAGGCTAATATAGAACGATAGAGGAAAAAGGCGTGAGAAAGTAAGTACACAGAAAGACAAAGGGAAGGAATGAGTGAAGAAAGGAAAAAGAGTAAAGGAGCAAAAGAAGTAAAGAGAGGGGAAGAGATCTAAAGCAGTGGTACTGAGAGAATGTGAGAAAGCTGAAAAGTGGTGCAAGGGAGAAAAGAAATGCAGACAGTGGAAATTGGATTGAGGAGTTGTGAAAGAAGAGTAGTAAAGGAACAGCGATATATCAAAGTGAAAGAAAGGCAGTGTAAGTGAGTAAAGAGAGCTAAATAAGGGTGGAAAAAGGAATATGAGTGTGAGACAATGGGAATACAATATAAATTACACAATGCAAACTATAGAATGACATACAATAGTTTACATTGTTTATTTTTGCTGTTCTCAGAATATATTGAATTTCACTTAAATTAGTGAGTTCAAACTCTTCATCATATAACAGCGGGAAAAAATAACATGATCTAAAAGATTGTGTTTAAAAAAAAACATAAAAACTTACAAATCATATATGTACACTAATCTTTGATTCACTTACTTTTCGTTGAGGACAAATAGTAGATAGTGAAGGTCCTTTTGGTGGAAAAAAAAGTCTGCTGTTCTCTATAACTTCCATTTCATCGACTTCCTATGAAAAAAGATCTAAGAACATCATACCTTACACTTTCCTTATGGCCAAATAGTGTCAGATATATGAGTATTTTTTTAAATTTCTCTAATTAAACTCTGAAATTACAGTTTACCTGAAGTTTTCAAAGAAAAGCTCATATAACATTTTCACAATCTTTAAATATTCATATTCCCTTTTTTGATCACTCATGTTTAACATTACCTATAAAACTGATATCACTTACTATGAGATACACTTACAGTACCTATATGAGATAAATAATTTTAAACATTAGACTAATTAACTTACTAACTTTTATTAACTACTCCCGTCTTCAAAGGCCAATTACCTTTACTAAAACTTTGGTTTTAAAAACACTAGGTAAGAATTTTTAAAGTCATAAGGCAAACGTTGTTTATAAGTCAAATGAGAATCATTGCAGTAACTCCAACCTTTTTGACATTTTAAGTAGCATGTATAATGTCCTGATGTTGTCGAAGGACCGTCATGATAAATAATAGCTACAGTTGTAAAGGTTCTTCCTGAAATTGATAACTGAGAAGACACACAATTTTTGATACAAGTTGTCAATTTAGTTCCATCAGATCTACATCGTTGGAAAATTAAAATAATATACTAACCATAACTTTGTATAAATAATGTGGACAGCATTGGACACTTACATTGGGTACACACCATATTATGATCTGCTGCTTTAACTAGATTATTAAATGACACTGATTTACAGTCTGGTAAAGTCAAATATATACATCTTTCAGTGTCTATTCTAGTATTACCTGATGAACTACAATTGTCGCAGTCATACTGCCATTGATAAGAAAGGCTAAAAAGATTTTCTACATCTACACCTTCATCTTCCAAAACACCAAACATATACATTAAAAATTCCTGACAATCCTGCTGAATGTTCTGTGAAAATTTATCTTGACCAGAACACATGTCTAAAATATTTCGAATTTCTGTTACACTTTCTATTTTTGTTCTATCACTGCTACATTTCTCAAACACAGAATTCAATAAAAAAACAATCTTTGATCCCAATTTTCAACAATCTGTTCTTGTAAAGTTTGAAGAAAAAAAACAACATTAACCACTACATTAGCATAGAAGTTGACACCAGAACTGTTTTCAAACTGAAATCCAACAACATTTTCATCAGAATCCTTTTTCTTTCTGTTTTGAATTACATTTTCATCTACTTTTTGTCTTTTTGCTACTGCCTCACTGCAATTATTCTCATTTCTTCTTTTTCGGCCTACCACACGTTTTTCAAACAGAGGATATTGAGGCAAATGTGGAGCATACTCTCTTCTTAACCTATTGTATGCTTTAACACAATCTAGACCTGCACAAATCTTTGTCTCATCACACTCAATCAAGTACAATCCTGAGTTCTGACTCGTGATAATGCCACATATGCCATACCCTCTTTAAACAGAGATCTTCCAATGTTCACCAAAGCACTATCTACACTTAAACCTTGAGATTTATGAATTGTCACCGCATATGCCAAACAAACAGGAAACTGTTTTCGGCGAACATATAAGTCTTTTAATAGCAAAAATCTAGCAGAACAATGACTGATTTGTTGTACTTGCTCAATGCCATCAAATTTTATTTTTAAAAATTCAATTCCATCTCTATTTCTATAATTCACAAAATCAACAACATAACCCATTGCTCCATTTACCAGACCTCTTTCAACATTTAAATTCCTTCCCAAAATGATACAACAATTTAAACACACATTCAGAGTCTTTTCAAAACCAGCTGTTTTAGATATACTTTTCTCTAATGAAACCAATTGTGTTTTCAAATTTTCAGACAAAACAATTGTTGCACCCATATGCTCTATTTTATCTATTGCTTCCATTTTCACAATCTCTTCATTTTCTAACTTTAACATTTTGTTGTTGAAGATAGAACATTCTTGCAGAGTTGGCATCAAACATATCCCAGATTTCTTCTCACTCATTTTTTAAAAAATATTCTCTGGAAGAATGTTTTCATTTGGATACAAATTTGAAATTAATCGAGCATGTAAAGCTTCTTTCCCAAGCTCACTTACTTTTCCGATTCTTACATCTTGTAGAATTTTTTATAATATTCATCCTTTGCCTGTCACATATTTTGAAGCAGTTCCGTATATTTAAACTGTAACCATATATTAACGTTTCCAATGCTTCCAAGGAACTTACTGGTATCTTCATGAGTGAGCATTTTAAACACTGGTTGTCCTTTTACTGGAGTCAACTGCAGTAGATCTCCAAAAACAATAATGTGTTTTCCTCCAAATAACACATCATACTCTGTTCTAAGAATTTCTTGCATTCTCAAATGCACAAAAGCAAGCATTAGATTTGAGACCATGCTAACTTCATCAATGATAGGAAGTTTCATTTTCTTCAGGACTCTGGAAACTTCAGAACACGCATCTCCAGATAGCTTGTTGTAATGCAATTTATTATCATGCTCAACTGGCAGCATCAGTAAACGATGTAGAGTAATCCCTTTAATGTTATGTGCTGCCAGTCCAGTTGGAGCGGTTACAACACAAGACAGCGGTGATTCAGTCCTTTTCTGCAAATAAGTTGCAATGGCTTTAATCAGAAAACTTTTTCCTGTTCCCGCTTCCCCACTTACGTACAGTCGAACAGGCTTAAATGATGTACATGAGCACACTTTTTTCTCATGTCTGAATCCATGTTCAATCTGTTCTATGACTTTGTCATATATCTTTTTTTGCTCAACGTTTAGTTGCTTTACCAAATCTTTTAAGTTAACTACATCCTCTTGAGCTTGTTCCATAGCTCTTTCCACCTCATCCATGGCAGTTGCAGCTTCATTTTGGATAATTGGTCCTCCTAGTGGATCCTGACTCAATGAAGTAGAACTCTGACTGTCTTGAGAACTGTCTCTAGCAATCTCTTCAGCAATTGTGGTCTCTTGCTCTATTTCTTCGTTCAACATTTGCAGATAATTTGGAAAAACAGGACATTCTATGGTATCCTTAGTTGCATTAAAAGAGTCTTCATAACAGAGAAAATCTCCAAGTAGTTCCTCTTCTGTACGCCATGGCTTAAAGAGTTGCAAAAGAGCTAAATAGTAAAATTCTCTTTTGTCCGGAGCTTCGCAACTCAATTTTCGATGATTAATCAAATGGCCTTTTCTCTGCTTCACTAGACATCCTTCATACCCAATGACAGCATATTTTCCATTATTGATATCTTCTGTGATGTTCCTCTTATAACTGTAGTTTTGCAGAACTTCATACAAGTGTTTTCAATGTGAGTACTTCTATTTGGATAGTATGTATCCAACATGTTTGTCTTCAAAATATCTGTACTGTTTGGCTCTTTCTCCGCCAAATATTCAAATTCTTGTACAGATTTCTAAACTCGGTTTCGTGTTGCAGCAAGACCTAAACTCACCCAAATGATTGTTCTTGATTTGGCATAGAGACTTGCTGATGATAACCGATCAGAACATTCATATGCTCCAATTTCTCGATGCGACAACATCTTCAGACTGAAACTGTATAATTTCTTACTTAGACTCTTTTCATGTGAAATGTCCTCCCACATTTCCTTCAGTTCTATCTTTTCTTTTTTTGTGATGTAAGATGTCACATATTGAGCCACAGCAATCGAGTTGTCAGCAACGAACTGAATATCCATGTTAGCATTCCACATGGACAAAATCACTGGGTTGTAGTTGTTGATGTACTTGGACTCTTCGTTTCTTTTTAAATTATATGTACTTTTGGGTGATTTCCTCGTCACATTATGTCGTAGAGATGACATCAAATTATTTACTCTTCCCTTAGAAATCACTGGTCGTGGAAACGCAAAACAACATTTTGTGTAGTACTTTTCCTTGTTTTTGAACTTTCGACGACAGTACTTTCCACAATGATGAGATTGAAAACGTAAAACTTGTTGCCTTAAACTGTTTTCTTCAGTAGTTTTCGGAACAGCACATGTTGAATACTCTTCAATTAAACTCATCACTGTTTCATCCGAATCTGATCCAAATTTGGGTGCATCTTTAATCCATAACAACATATGTATATGAGGAGCACCTCTCGCTTGATATTCCTTCCTCCAAAAGAAATCCAAAACCTCTCCAAGGGGAGGATTTTTTTTTGTTGGTAATAAAAGACATCATAGCTTCAAATCTATAATTAAAATATCTGCAAACATTCACTGGATCCAAAGAACACAGTTCTCCAGGTGTTTTAAATTCTATATTTTGTATGTTTCCATTTGCCTCTCGTACAAATTGAAGTAAGTCGTCCCATGCATACTCAGCACAGCTAAGAGTGAGGAACCATGTAGGAGTTCCTAAGTTTCTTAGCATACATTTCAATTCCCCATGACGACGGAACCAATACTCATTTGTTCCACGCTGACATGCCATGAGATTGATTAGCTGAGATTCCAAAATACTGTCTTGCAGATTGACTATCTCCATAAAGTCCCTCGCCGAAACATTTTGCAGATGAGCTCCACTTTTCAGTATATGATTAACTGCATAAGAAAGCCCAGACAAATCACTTTCATACAGTAGATGAAAGACATACGGAATGCATTGACGAAACCTTGGATCTTCAGCATATAATCTTAAAGTCCGGTATTCAGCTGCAGGAATTTGAACTGGTTGATCGTCATATCGTCCACCTCAACCTGTAGGAAATAACTGTGGAAAACAACGAGCTTCCAAACTTTCTTCCCATACACTAATAGGACTTCCTTTTACTGATTTCATTTGAAACAAGTCAATTGCATTCCCCATTACTTCTTTGGAATGCAAAGGATGAACAGTATAATGTTCATATATTTCTTCACTTCTAGACACATCAACTTTTTCAATATGGCCAACTGAACAATCACTGTCTTCTTCTGTAGCTGTTTCCTCTGCTCCAACACTTACAACTTTATAGTACTCATTGTTTTTGACCAAATACAACGTTACCTTTTTGACTCTCCTAACATCCACTAAATCTTGCCAGATTTTCTTACTCTTTGTCGGAACCCCATCAACTAGAATAACCAGAGGATCCTCTTCTTCTCTTTCTACACCAATTGTATCAATATTTTTCTTAACATCTAGAGGCAAATAAACAACTCTTCCCTTTAATTCTCTTTGTAAATCTGTAGGAGGTAATTTCCCTATCTTAGGCTCCATGCGAACAATAGCTTGAAAAGGATGGACTCATTGAATCAAAATTGATTCATAAGTATTTAAATCCATCAATTCAGAAGGAATATCTATCAACTGAAGATTATTATGAGCAGCTCTAGCAGGCATTCTATTTTCATTTAATTTTTTCAAACAATAATTACAAATACGCTGATCAAAACTCAAATCAAAAGAATTCTCCACCAACAAATAACTTACAAAATCCTTCCATTCACTATTATTTTCCAATTCACATTTTGCATATAAATCAACTAACCTAGTCTGAATCTTTTGAGTCCCTCGACAACACAACCAAGTTAAATTAGGCTATTTCACTTGATTTCACCTTAAACTTAATTTCCTCGTTAAACTTGTCTGTACTTTAATCTGTACATTGTCTTCCACATTACCATCCATTACTATATCCATTTCTACACTGTCCTCTTTGTTCCCAAAATAACAAAACTCAATTTCTTCACAAATAGTCTTCACATCTACTTCAGATCCATGCAAAAGAGCACTGTTTAACTGTTTAAGCTTAAGTGCTGGACTTTTTTCATAATACAACCTTCTCACTAATTTCCTCACCTTATTATGATGCACTGCTAACATCCTAAAATGATGAAAAACATTCTGACATACTTTTCTAGAAAGACAAGCCAGTGAATGCCCATGCAAACCTGTGTTTTCTCTCACTCTGCAAGGATCTAACTCTTGCAAGATCTTCATTTTTTGTTTTAGACTTTTCTTACTATATGGACGTAAGAAATTTCGAAGCAAATCGATTGAATCCTGTCGCACACTACAAATACTACTGCACTTCCATGTGTACACTGGACCCTTAGTACGTCTCCCTAAAACGTCATCGGCTAACACCTCTTCTGCATCTCTAGACACAAGTTTCTCTTTTTCCATCAGACAACCATCTTTCACCTCATATGCTCGACCACTGGTGTCAACTGCATGCACCAAATCATTTTCCTGAAAGTAACTCTCCTTATTAAAAAATGGCTCAGAACTTGAACTAGGCATCCATTCTCCAGAAAATACTTCACAAAAATCAGTCCGATTAATTATTCTTTTCCATATACTGTTCGATTCGAAAACATCAATTGCCTTATTAAGTATCCTAATTCTATTGATTACTAAAATAAATAATTTTTTCTTAACTTCAAAAGCCTGATCAACAATCTTCTCTACACTTTTCTTTTTCTTGTAAAAAGCAGCTCTCTGTTTACCTTTCTTTTAATTTTTTAGCAAATTTAAAACTACCCTATTGAGAAACATTCGTCTACGAATGTCCCTAAATTGATTTAACCTTCTATTGCTATCCATATTCTTCTCTCCTGCTCCAATAGAAACATTTTTTGAGGGCCTCTCCTTCCTTTTCATATTTGCTCTCTCCTTATGGATCTTCACATTACCGTTAACATTTGTTTTTGTTTTACATATGTTGCGAAAATAAGACTTAGTTGTCTTACTAGGACCTTTTTGGGTGTTTTTTGAAGTACTTGTTGTAGAGGATTCCTTTACTTCCGTTGCTAATTTTGTAATTTTCCGTATGTTATCTTTTCTTCTCCTTTGCCTTGACGGCATTTTTGCTTACTTTTTAAATGTTGATTTCAATCTGTGGTAAAGAAAAAAATAACACATTATAGACCACTATTAGCAAACAACAAAGCAATTACAATAAGCAAACAATATAAACACTAATTTGCAACATATCTAAGTTTATACCACAGCGACTATATAACTAGGAGTAAGAAAAAGAAAAACAGCTAGAGGGAGTAACACAAAAACACAGAGAGACTCAGACAAAGAAACAGGTAGAGGGAGTAAAACATACAAAAGGACTAAGACAAAGAGAGTGTATAATATGTTGAAAGACAGAAAAAGGATGTGATAGGGAAAGGAAGTAAGTCAAAAAAAGGGAGTAAATCAGAAAAAGGATGTAACAGGGTATAAAACAGAGAAAGGGTGTAACAGGAGAGAGGGTGTTAGAAGAGAAAAGGTTGTAAAAGAGACTAAAACAGAGAGAGCCTGTAAAGGAAGAGACAGAGAGTAAGTTTCAGAGAGGGTGTAAGAGGAAGTAAATCAGAGACAGGATGTTACAAGAAATAGGTCAGACAGAGGGTGTAACAGGAAGAGAGAAAAAAGTCAGAAAGAGAGAGAGAAACGGTATAAAACAGACAAAAGGTGTAATAGAGAGTAACTCAAGACTAGAATATTACAAAGAAAAAGGTTGATTAGATAGTATCTGCATGATTCAAGAAATATATTAACACATTTCACAATCATGTCATCTATGTTTCCTCATATTACTCATATTTTTGCATAATGCTTGGTTAAAACATTTTGCTGCATAGAGAAATTATCTTTTTAGAAACACAGCACAAGACCTATGTACAAGCATTCAATTTAACTACTAAAACCTCACTGTTTCACAAAATACAAATCCCCTATCTTGCAAATAAACATAGCAAGCTTTATCAAAAAGCAAGACAGAAACCAACAGCAAAGAAACTCAGGGCCTTATTCATGAAGGCCTTGCGCCACCGGTGCGTCACTTTTTTCCCATGTTAAAAGTGACGCACCGGCACCACAAGGCAATCATAAATAAGGCCCAAATGTAAATACCATTGATTTGCCCCCAAAATCGTTTTTTGAATAACATTTTAGAAACACAGCGCAGGACCTATGTACAAGCATTCAATTTCACTACTGAAACCTCACTGTTTCACAAAAGACAAATCCTCTATCTTGCAAATGTTCATAACAAGCATTATTAAAAAGCAAGACAGAAACCAACAGCAAAGAAACTCAGGGCCCTATTTATGAAGGCCTTCCGCCACCGGTGCGTCACTTTTTTCCCATGTTAAAAGTGACGCACCGGCGCCACAAGGCAATCATAAATAAGGCCCAAATGTAAATACCATTAATTGGCCACCAAAATCGTTTTTGGAATAACATTTAAAAAACACAGCGCAGGACCTATGTACAAGCATTCAATTTCACTACTGAAACATTACTGTTTCACAAAATACAAATCCCCTATCTTACAAATGTTCATAGCAAGCATTATCAAAAAGCAAGACACAAACCAACAGCAAAGAAACTCAGGGCCTTATTTATGGAGGCCTTGCGTCACTTTTGTCCCATGTTAAAAGTGACGCACCAGCGCCACAAGGCAATCATAAAGAACACCCAAATGTAAATACCATTGATTTGCCCCCCAAATCGTTTTTTGAATAACATTTTAGAAACACAGCCCAGGACCTATGTACAAGCATTCAATTTCACTACTGAAACCTCACTGTTTCACAAAATACAAATCCCCTATCTTGCAAATATACATAGCAAGCATTATCAAAAAGCAAGACAGAAACCAACAGCAAAGAAACTCGGGCCTTATTTATGAAGGCCTTGCGCCACCGGTGCGTCACTTTTTTCCTATGTTAAAAGTGACGCACTGGCGCCACAAGGCAATAATAAATAAGGCCCAAATGTAAATACCATTGATTTGCCCCCAAAATCGTTTTTTGAATAACATTTTAGAAACACAGCGCAGGACCTATGTACAAGCATTTAATTTCCCTACTGAAACTTAACTGTTTCACAAAATACAAATCCTCTATCTTGCAAATGTTCATACCAAGCATTATCAAAAAGCAAGACTGAAATCAACAGCAAAGAAACTCAGGACCTTATTTATGGATACGATTCTCCCTTTTCAGAGAGCTACATCAAAGAGGATGCATAAATCAGCACCCTGGTTCTCAGACACCTTAAGAGAAAAAAAACGCCTATGTAGGAAACGAGAGAGAGCATGCGTCTAGATTTCCTAACTGAAAAAAAGTCCCAATATAGAGAGGCTATCAAGGCCTACAGAGATGGGGTCAGGACGGCCAAGGCCACTTACTTCGCGGACAAAATTATGGAAGCCAAATCTAAATCCAAGGAAATTTTTCACTTGGTAAAAAAATGCACCAAAGTGAACACAGCTCCGCCCCTGGCAAAAACGCAAGAACAATGCAATGAGCTAGCGGAATTCTTCCATAATAAAGTTACACAGATCTACTCCTCCTTCCCGATAGCAGCCACTAATCCAGAAACAATCAACCAAACATCTTCGAGACACCCCACTCCCCCAGACCAGCCAAATCTGGAACATTTCCCCTCATTAGACCTTGACACCCTTAATCAATTGGCACGCCAAGTCAAATCTGGCTCCCCTCGTGACCCAGCTCCCCCGGAGATTTTGCTCCAGGCCAGCCAGGCCACCCTTCCCGTAATTCTGGATCTATTAAACTCCTCCATTTCCTCCTGTACAGTGCCCACGGTACGGAAGAGAGCCATGGTACGTGCACTATTAAAGAAACCAAATCTTGATCCAGAAGATCACTCCAGTTACCGTCCTATTTCACCACTCCCCTCGGTAAGCAAGGTCCTGGAGAAGCATATAAACACCCAGTTAGTCCAATTCCTTGAAAATAACGTGCTATTGGACAGGACCCAGACAGGCTTCAGACCTAAGCACGGTACTGAAACCGCCTTGTTAGCGGTTACTGAAGAATCACGCAGGATACTAGATCAAGGAGGATCAGTGGCAGTGATCCTCCTTGCCCTTTGTGCAGCCTTTGATACGGTCAGCTATGCCACCTTGCTGAACCGTCTACGTAACATCAGAGTAACAGGCGATGCACTGAGGTGGCTTGACTCTTTCCTGACCAACAGATCCTTTCAGATCTTTGACGGGGAAATAGTGTCAGCCAGCAAGCCACTGAGCTGTGGGGTGCCACAGGGCTCTTCTTTAAGCCCTGCGTTGTTCAACATATACATGAAACCACTGGCTGGGGTCGTCGAACCGTACGGTATTAAAATCATATCGTATGCCGACGATACCCAGCTAGTGGTTTCCCTGGCCCAAAAGGGCAACAGGCAAACCCCGGAAGGCCTCATGAAATGTTTAGAATATGTCAAGGAGTGGATGACATCCTCCTCCCTAAAACTCAACGGAGACAAAACTGAGCTCATGCTCCTCGGCCCAGTATCACCAGTGCCACTCATCTCCCTATGGCCTTCCTGTCTAGGCACCCCTCCCACCCCTAAGGAAAGTGTAAAAAGCCTTGGAGTATGGCTGGACAAAAGACTCTCTTTCACCACCCAGGCCACTAAGCTATCTGCCACATGTTTCAGCCTACTCAGAACACTGAGGAAGGTTCTGCCCCTTCTGCCACTGGAAGCCAAAAAAATGGCAGTACAAGGCCTAGACTCAAACAACGCCCTATACGTGGGAGCCCCAGAGACGACCTTACGAAAGCTGCAGGTGGTACAAAACTGTGCAGCCCGTACCCTGCTACAGATCCCACGCACTCTGTCAGTCCGATCCAGATTAAAAAGCTTGCACTAGCTGCCAGTGAGGCAGAGAGTGGCATTCAAGGCACTCTGCATCGCCCACCGGGCCTTCTGGAAGACAGGCCCAGCAATCAATGACAACTTAGTCACCCACTACCACCCAAGTAGAAATCTTCGCTCTGCGGAGGCTTTCTTGGCTGTGGTACCTAAAGTTAGGAGAGCTAGGACCGGAGGCAGGATGTTCTCTCTAAACGCCTCGAAGTTGTGGAACTCACTTCCTTCACAACTCCGGTCCAACTCGAGCCTACTCTCCTTTCGCAAGCAACTGAAGACCCTTCTGTTTACAAGGTCTACCGAGTTCTAACCTCTTCGGCACTGCCCAGCTCTGTCTACATGCCCAGCACTTGGACGCCCATTGGGCAGCAATCGCGCTATATAAATCAATATTCAATTCAATTCAATTCAATATTCAATTCAATGAAGACCTTCCACCACCGGTGCATCACTTTTTTCCCATGTTAAAAGTGACGCTCCAGCGCCACAACACAATCATAAATAAGGCCCAAATGTAAATACCATTGATTTGCCACCAAAATCGTTTTTCGAATAACATTTAAAAAAACACAGCACAGGACCTATGTACAAGCATTCAATTTCACTACTGAAATCTCACTGTTTCACAAAATACAAATCCCCTATCTTACAAATGTTCATAGCAAGCATTATCAAAAAGCAAGACACAAACCAACAGCAAAGAAACTCAGGGCCTTATTTATGAAGGCCTTGCACCACCGGTGCGTCACTTTTTTCCCATATTAAAAGTGACGCACCGGCGCCACAAGGCAATCATAAATAACACCCAAATGTAAATACCATTGATTTGCCCCCAAAATCGTTTTTTGAATAACATTTTACAAACACAGCGCAAGTCCTATGTACAAGCATTTCATTTCACTACTGAAACCTCACTGTTTCACAAAAGACAATTCCTCTATCTTGCATATTTTAATATCAAGCATTTCCAAAAAACATTCCACAAACCAACAAGAAAAAATCTCAATCTGCTTCCTAATTTGAGGTAACGCAGGTGACATAATTCTAAAACATTCAAATATATTTCTTCACAGAGGCAGACACTATTAATTGCTTCTAAAAAAATAAAAGCCATTCTTATACCCCAAAATCGTTTTTTAAAAAGCTTTTTACAAACACAGCACAAGTCCTATGCACAAGCATTCAATTTTACTACTGAAACTTCACTATCTGCTTCCAAATCTTCTCCCTAGAGCAAATAAGTCTCTATCTAAATTAAATAAATCATTACTTACCTTTACAAATGCTTTGGGAGATTAAGAACAGTGTCAGACACACACACCAATTTTTCTTCAGCAGAGCAAAAGGTGTGCACTCAATACACTGAAACCAAGACTGGCAGAGAAAACCTCTAATCCTACACACATATGCCTCATTTCAACCAATCAAAACTCTTCCCTCACTTTTTTCAAACCAACACCCTTCCCCCTCACAGACCTTTCTATCTGTTAGCATAGCAACTCCCTCCTAACTGAACTCTTAGGTTCAAAAGTTTATTCTACAATGTTGCAAATTAAGTCAGCAAGGATGTTTGACCTCTCAATACACCAGCTTATCTAGGGCATTATTGCTTTTAGTACCTTTTTCTTAACCATTCAAATTGCTTCTTACAAACAACACAACCATGCACCCTAACTTTAAGTTTTCAACTATCTGAATCCACCAATCATTGCTTGTGATTCAAGAGCAGAGAAACTCCACAATTATTTTTTTGCAAACTCCTACTGTTCCAACTGCCATTTCATTCCCACGCTTCATCTGACTGCACCAGAACCTTCTCTCATCATGTATTCTGTGTGGATTCTTGGACATAGCTACATCCCCTGGGCTCAAAGGTATGCAGCTAGCACAAATTTTCACAACCTTGATTTATCAAATGTGGAAATCAAATGGATTGGCCAGAGAGGATTGAGATGTCACCAATTGATACCATTGGTGAAAACCTTTTTGCATCTGCCAAACCCTGACCTCCTAATAGTGCACTGTGGTGGAAATGACTTGGGCACTATGACTGGGGTTGGTGTGGAAATGCTTTTTCCACAAACTGCCTTGGTATATTCTAATATATGCCAAAGACAGAAATGGAACTGGTCCAACCAATTTTGTCCACAGTTTGAGAAAGCACGGAAACATGTAAATAAATCTGTTTCTGCTTATATGAGAGACTATGGAATGGGTTCAATATACAACAATAACTTGCATTACAACATGCAAGACATCTACAGAGGAGATGGTGTGCACTTCTCAGATGAGGGGAATAGAATATTCCTCCTGAATTTAAGACTGTGCATTGGAACCTACTTGTAGGTACTTAAATCAGCCACAGAACCCAAAAGCTCTTTTCAGGGCTACCCTACCTCTGATCACTCATAATGATTTTCTTTTTCTAACTTTTTTCACTATTTTTCATCAAAGTACGCTCCCGGTACTCTTCCCGGTGCGCGTACCGGGTGCTCCCCCGCGAAATTTAAAAAAAATATATTTTTTGGGCCTATATGAGCCTCCTAAGCCCCCCTCAGAAAACCTAGGGGGTCAGGGGCTGTCTACTGTGACCCCTTCTACCCATTCCCAACGTTGTTTGTCCTCCATCTTGTGTCTCGATTGTACCGAAACACAAAATGGAGGACTCCCGTTGTGGTAAATATAATTTACCGGTCAATTTTTACCGTATAATTACTGACAAGAAAAGAATAGCTCAATCAAATGAGAGGCAGAGTCTGGGGTGTCTGAGTCATACGGGCTTTAATTCAGGATGGCTCGAGCCATGGAAATCAATTCCATCAATACAAGGGTTCGGGGGTATATGCAATGATGGCAAAAAGATGTCCCCGATTTATTAACAGTACATGACATATATAGTATAACTGTGCAATAGCAATGAATACAGTAGGCGTGACAAGTGAATTTGCGTAGCAAAAAGGCGTGTACAGAGGCGTGCACGGGGGTGTGTGCTGGAAACGTCACAGAAAAGTGTCATAAGTGGGTGGATACATAGAAGATTCTGCAGAGTCAGCTGGAACCTATAACCTGGGTGCGCGCGCAGCTGGTATGACGTGTGATTGACGTGTATCTGGAGAAAGCTGAGGGTCTGACTTTTAGCACTAGTAGAAGAGACAGACGTCTGGCATGTCAGACCGACCTGTTCCTATAACATGTCTGATATCTGGTATTTTGGGGTAGGTGTAATCTGAAGTAAAAGGTCTCTCGGGCAGAGGCTATTCTATACTGAATGCATATGTGTCTAAGTGTGTGTGTTGTATTTGTATAGCGCGAACAGTCACCCGTAAGTATCCCGGCGCTTGTACTCCTACCACAAGGGAACCCCTCCTGGCTTTTCCTTGTGAGGTGTCCACTCCTGGGCATCCCATGGTGAAACCAGGCATCCCTTGTGTATCGGGGGCCGTTGTGGAGACTAAGCAAGCTATTGCCCAGAGTTGCAGCGTGGGGCCCATGCTTAGATTCAGCACTGAGGCGAGAATATCCAGTCAGAGGAATTTAAGCCCGATCCCGCCGAGGCGGGAATCGAACCCTGGTCCCTGGCCAGCACTCTGCATCAAGGTCTGCCGCTCTAACCATTGAGCCACACTTCTCCACAAGTGCAATGCGCGGGCCATGGGCCTACCATGGTAACGGGAGCTATGAATTACATGAGGGAGACAGGGAGGCTTGGCCCTTTGCTCTGCAGCCGGGGAGCTGTTTACCTATTTCACTAGACAGGAATGTGTTTTCGAGGAGGCTGAGCCGGCTATACTGATAACTTGAAGGCAAAATACTGTTTTGGCAGGCAGGCCAGGCCGAGCCAGGCACCGCTTCGCTTGGCAGGAAGTAAGGCAGAGGTCAGGGAAGCATCTTCACGCTGCAGCTTTCGGAGACAGAGACAGAAAGTGGATCGATGGCCGAAATCAGGGCCTAGCTCTGCAGAGCCAGAAAAACGTGAAAGTGCACCATGTAAAGACGTTGGCAAGGCATAGTTAGGAACGGAATTATCAATCCATTCATGGTGGATCTGATAGAGGACATGTTAACGTTAGGGGACATACTTGACCATAAAAATTTCAATTACCTCATTCCCTTCTTGTCCCCTACGGACCCATTAGGATATATCTATTTTCATGAGACCATCTATCTGTTCATATAACATCATCTGTTCTTCTTTCTTTCTTCGGGAATGGGAACGTGAACTTGAGCGGGGAATACAAGCTGTGGCGCACAAGCCGCAAATCGCTGGCCCACATTGAAGACATAAACAACAACTGAATACTATGGCCAATATAATCCCTAGGAATGACAATAGCTTCCAACCCCAGGCTGTTATTACACTCCAGAGCCAACCAGACCAAGTCCAGGAGCCTGGATTCTGATGTATCTGATGGGCAATTTCGTGAAGTCTGGTGATGGCCTTATAGACTGATGGCGCGTTATTAGGAATAAACACGCAACAACTGGATCCCATGACTCTACAAGCTCCGCCCCTATCAGCCAGGATGACGTCAAGGACAAGGCGGTTCTGAAGAACAACAAGTCTCATAGCAGACTGCTCCTCTGTTAAGTTGCCCAAAGCTGAAGTAGTCTCATTCACTACTGCTTCGAGAATTCTGGTTAATTTGCGTATCAGTTTACTATTGGAGACAGTGCCTAAATAAGGAAAGAATCCTTTATTGAAGTCTGTATATTGTTCCCATGCGGTTTCAGTCTGATCAACTATGGGGAGATCTCTCTTGTGTCTAACAAGATTGAGGCGGGAATTCCTGTGATAGTCAGATGGGGCTAGAAAAACTGGTTGCAATAGGAATGCAATGAAACAAGTACCATCCCAGTCTAGAGGTAAACGTACATAAGCTGTATGGCCACAAATGAAATAGGAATGTCGGGAAGCTTTGAATGTAGACTTGCCTTCATCACTGAATTCGACCACAGTAGTACAGTCACTATGGCCTAGATGTACTGCATAATACACCTTTTGCTGGCAAAACTGATATAGATGGCAAGTCTGGACTAGTTTCTGACTGAACATTTAGAATCATGAGGTTGAGTGTAAAATTGCCTAATCCATACACTTCATTTTCTAGATCGGTCCCTGTCATTTGTGGAAGACCTTCTTCATCTGGGATACATGCTTTGTTCATGACTGTGTTCAGGTTCCCCCATATCCATTTGCCTTAGGAAACTCAGGATTCAGTGTCTAAAGAGGATATTAAACTGAACCATGCACCACGGGAACCATTATGTGTAAACGGGTAAGGAAAGAGGGGCAGAGCACCCTTGTAGTTCTGATAGGGAGGGAGTCGGCCACATATCCAACAATTAGTAGCATTGTTGATCTGGTGAGAATGGTGTAACATACGAATGAATGTATTGTTGCGCAGCGCAAGTCGATAAGACAATTCGTGTGGGGGTAGTTCACTAAACGTGTGCTCTGCAGTTTCATTAGAAAAAGAATGTGCAATCGGAAAATACATATATAACATCCAACTGATGCAAATTAACGTAAGACTCAGAAAAAACATAATAATCAGTGTGCAGATACATCGACTACGGAGATTTTTGCAATAATGATTTCTTTTCTGGATCTCCTGTCTATCTCTCTCTCTATTGGGGTCTAACTTGTACATGTCAAGAAACTGTCTAACCGCTTCACCCAGGAGGGGACTTAAACAATTAAACTGTCTGACTTACTAGACCTCAACTTCATACGGAACTCCTGCTGAGGAGTTTTCTCTACCAGGGGGAGTTTAGTATCAGTCTCTGGAATGTGACAAGGCTGTGAATCAGTCTTTTGGCGGAAGTCCATAAAATCGTTTCACATGACTCGAGTGGAGCCAATTTTTTCTTCCTTCCAACTTCACTGCAGTCCTGGTTGTTAATAAGACGATCTTCGGCTCCTTCCAGCGGGGCTCCAGAGGACTTGACCGGTCGAAGTTGCGCACAACGACTACATCTCCGGGGACCAGCTCATGCGGTTTCACCTCGGTGTTGTCTGGAAAGGCTGCTGCAACCTGTGAATGACATGTTTGTAGTGCAGACATCAAGGAAGCAAGGTAATCTGTCAGCATAGTACTATCAACATCAGTAATCTTTCTCGGCATAGGCGTCCCCCACATATTAGGAGGTCTACCGAAGACCACCTCATACGGGGATAGCCCTGTCCTAGAATGGGCTACCATTCTCATGTAAAAGAGGGCAACTGGCAAAGCTACTATCCAATCTACTCCTTTCTCTTTACACACTTTGGCAAGACGAGTTTTCAGAGTCTGATTATGTCGCTCCACGAGACCTGCTGCCTCGGGATGTCGGACACAGTGGAATTTCCACTGATAACCTAACAGAAGGGAAACCTGCTTCATGAGTTCGGACGAGAATGGCTGACCATTGTCCGAATATACGACACGGGGCAAACCGTACCGTGGGAAGAATTCATGAACCAACTGCTTGGCAGTGGTCGGAGCAGTGTAATCTGGGACTGGATATGCTTCTGTCCATCGGGATAGGGCACATACAACTACAAGGACATATTTAAAACCTCTGCATCTGTCCATCTGGATATAATCCATCTGGAGGACTTCAAAAGGATGGTCGGGAGGATGAAATCCACCTTGTTCCACGGGAATACCTTTTCCTGGATTGAACTGACAACAGATCATGCAGGTACGCACTTTCTGTTTTGCTGCTGCTCGTAAATGTTTGTTAAACCAGAGGTTCTGTAAACTGTCTAACATGGCTTTCTCTCCTAAATGTGCTGGACTGTGTGCAGTGTTGATAATTACTTGAACCATAGAGTCGGGGAGAAACCATGTGGTCTTTCCCCTCGTCATCCATCCCTGTTCAGTCTGGACCCCTCCTTGTTCAGCCCATTTCTTGATTTCGTCTGGAGTAGCATGTGTCTGTATGTCAATGACATCTTGTGTGGGGTCCCTAACTGTCATGCAATGTGTCAGTGATGATACGTCAGTCTTTGTCATATCAGTCGTATGAGTATGAGTCTGTGCTGTATGTTTTGCTGTTCGGTCTGCAAAGTCGTTACCCTGGGAAATTGTGTCTGTGACTCTTGGATGTGCCTTGCACATCATGATGGCTATGGCTGTAGGCAGATGTATTGCTTCTAACAGAGCTTGAATGAGGGGACCATGCTGGATTTTGGCTCCGTGAGAGGTCAGAAAACCTCTTTCTTGCCAGAGGACACTGAAGTCGTGTACGACTCCAAATGCATAACGTGAATCTGTGTATATGTTTACTTTAAGGTTCTTGGCTCGTATACAGGCTTGGGTCAGAGCAATGAGCTCTGCTGCTTGGGCTGACAGGGTATCAATGCGATGTGTTTCTAAAACTTCAGTTTCAGTGGTCACTGCATATGCGGCCACTAGCTCTCCTGTACTTGTTCTCATACATGAACCATCCACATAAAGTGTCAGGTCTGGATCGGGTAATGCAACATCTGTCAAGTCTTGTCTGGGCTTCGTGATTGTATCAATGACCTCCACGCAGTCATGTGGAGTAGGATCTGTTGTGCTCGATGGTAAAAGTGTAGCAGGATTCAGTGTATTGCAACGTCGGATTTCTATGTGTGGTTGGAACAATGTCAATTCATAACCTGTCAGTCGTGCTATGGTCAAGTGCTGAGTCTGTGTTCTGTTTAGGAGAACCTCCACAGAGTGTGGAACCTGTACTGTCAATTGGTGTCCCAATACAATGGAATCACTTTGTCTGATTGCTAGAGCTGTCGCTGCAACTGATTTTAAGCATGCAGGCAAGGCCTGGGCTACTGGATCTAATGTGCTCGAAAAATAAGCACACGGTCTGTATTTGTCTGCTTGAACTTGAGTGAGAACCGACAACGCTGTGCCATCGCGTTCTGTGACAAAAAGCGTAAAAGGTTTGCTGTAACATGGTGTCGCTAAAACAGGTGCTTGACATAAGGCTTTCTTTAATTCGTCAAAAGCTTGTGTATGTTCCTGAGTCCATGGGAGGACAGACGAAGACGCTGCCTCTTGTGTTGTCAACTGTTTAAGTGGTTTAGCTAGAAATGCGTATTGGGGAATCCATTGTCTGCAATAGGAAGTGAGTCCAATAAAGGCTCGTACTTCCTTCTGTGTCTTGGGTTGTGGAAGATGTGCGATTAACTGTATACGATCTGGTGTCAGCTGTCTCCCCTCTTTGGACAGCAAGTGCCCAAGGTACACCACTTGCTGGGCGCAGAATTGCAGCTTCGAAGGAGACACCTTGTGTCCCTTGTCCGCCAGGAAAAACAAAACTGTCAGTGATGCTTGTTCACATTCTGGTTCACTTCGGGCGGTGATCAATAGATCATCGACGTATTGGAGCAGGGCAGTGTTAGGAGGCATGTGAATATTGTCAAGTTGTCGTTTCAATGCTTGGCTGTAGATGCTGGGGCTTTCTGTGAATCCTTGAGGGGCGCGTGCAAATTTGAAGCTACGGCCATTTAAACAGAATCCGAAAAGATACTGGCTTTCCGGATCAATGGGGACTCTAAAGAAGGCGTTCTTGAGATCGATTACAGTAAAGAACATCGCCTCTGAATCAATAGCTGTCAATAATGAAGAGATGTCAGGGACCACAGGATACTGTGGTACAATGCATTTATTCAATTCTCGTAAATCAATCACCAGTCGATAAACTGGAGGTGCATTTGGATCAGGGCGTTTAAGAATCGGGATGATAGGGGAATTACAAATATTGGAGTCGGTTTCTACAACCACTCCTTGGGCAATGAGCTTGTCAATGATTTTCAGTAAAGCCACTACAGCATCAGGTGGTAACCTGTATTGTCGGATTCGGGGCAGTACAACTCCTGGCTTGAGTGTGACACGGTATGGTGTAATGTGCATACAACCTACATCAGTGGGGCCCTGTGCCCATAAATGTGCAGGAACAGTCTGTAACCTGGGATCAAAGTCTCTCAACACATAATGGCACTTGAAATCACGAAGAAACAGCCTTACTCCTTCCGGAGAACAACAAATTACAGCTCCTAGAGCTTTCAGAGTCTTTATACCAAGCAAGTTTTCTGGACATGATTTCGTAAGCAATAAATCAGTAGTACGAGATAACGGACCAACTGCAAGGGGAACAGGTTTTGATACTTCGTTAACAATAGGCTTTCCTGAAAATCCAAGGGAAACATTTTGTGAGCCTGAGAGGGGTGCCCCTGGAACCTCGTCATGACTGATGGTAGTTCTGCTTGCCCCTGTGTCAATCAAAAACTTTCTATCCTTTCCTAATACCTGACTATGTACATAAGGACCCTCTTGATCTACAGGAACTTCAATAAGAGGCAAGCCAACCTCCCTCTCTAGGCTGTTTCATGTGTACTGCTGATAATCGGGGTAATCAGATTGTGCATACTGGTACATCTGTTGTGTGACATGCTGTGTTGCGGCAATAGGTTGGGGCTGTGGTACCGCTACGGTCTGCTGTGGAACATGCATAGGCTGTACATTCTGTGGAACATGTTGCTGGACCTGGTGTTGAACCTGGTCCTGTCTGGGTACACGTGGTCTCTCTTTAGTTTTACCGGTGGATATATTGTGTTTCAGAACTGCACACTCGTTTACATAATGACCTGGCTGTTTACAATAGTTGCATGTCCCTTTAACGGGAGCAGCCGAATTATTGGACTGTGTCGTACCCTTTTTCTGACCATCAGCTGGAACTGACTGACCAACTAGCATTTTCATTTTCGTGTCTTTCATTCGTCTTTGTTCGTGATCATGTTCCTCTCTAATTCTGTTCTGGTGGTACTGTAACATTTGTAACATTTGGGATGGCGTATTTGCTTGCCATGTGCTCTCGACTTTCAATACACGGTTCTTAACCTGGGGTAGGGAATTCTCGACCAATTTGGTTACAAATAGGTGTGGGTATGACTCGCTACTTGTTTTCAGGCCACTATTAATGATAAAACATTTCTCGAATCTAGAATAAAAATCACTAGTGTCTTCATCGTGTTTCTGTTTGCAGGCTGAGATTGCATCCCAGTCCTCCTTTTTAGTTGTCAACAATCTTGGCAAAACCTGGACTAATAATCCTGGTAACGCTTTAGTCTTATCCCCAAGACCTAAACCTGGGGTTCAACCCTTGTCTTCGTCTTCCAATTCAGTCCAGTTAATCTTTTTGTCTCCCACCTCCCATTCTTTTTCTTTGAGTTTCTCGTAAATACCGGCAGGCAATAACACTTTCAGTATTTTCATGATATCGGAATATGTGTAATCTCCCATGAGTAACATGTCTTTTATTTCACGGTGAAACTCTGCTGGGTCTTTATCATGACTAGGCACTATTTTCTTCATTTCCAATAATTCCATTTTAGTTATGGGCGTATATACAAATACGCGTTCTAGTGTATCATCTGGTTTCCGGATGGGATGTACTTCTCGCAAAGGGTTCTGTCTGTCTAGGTGAAAAGGATTGCTTACTGGGGGTGGAACAGGCACAAAACGTGGGGTCAAAAATGTTCTGTATTTATGGCGTTGTTCGAGAATTACATTAATCAAATCAGTACCTAGGCCTCTCCATCTATTCAGGAGTAAGTCTTGCAATAGATTATACAACGGACCTGGATCAGATTGTTGATTCTCGTACTGTACAATAAGATGTTGGGTCATGTATATACCAGCTAGTCGTTGTTCTTCTGGAGTAAGACTTAAAAATGTTTGCACTACTAAGTCATCTTTATATATACTGTCATCCCCGGCCCATTGGACTGCGGACCGGGCTAGTTCCTGATCACGCAAGGTAGTGAGTTCCTGATAACCAACTCTTTCTTTCAGGATTCTATCAGTAACTTGGAAAACATGTTCAAGGGAACATTGCTCTGGAATCGGGGAAAGGTAACGTTTCTTGTTTTCTAGGCGAATGGGTCTGTCAAAAGGCCTATCAATAGAATACTGTTTAGGGAGTTTCGCCCTACCTACGTAAGCTATCGTGCCAGGAGCCACTTGAGTCGCTGCTGAATCTTCTGGTTCGTCCTCCTCTGAGGTGTCTTTATCGTCTGACTCGAGAGGCCTGTCAGTCTCTCGTCTGGCATGTATTGCTACTATTTCTTTACGGATCTTTCTAGTCATGGCCGCTATACATTTCTCTTTATCATGCTTACAATCTGCAATATTCTGACTCCACCTCGT
Organism: Lissotriton vulgaris; assembly: GCF_964263255.1. NCBI lineage: Eukaryota > Metazoa > Chordata > Amphibia > Caudata > Salamandridae > Lissotriton > Lissotriton vulgaris. The sequence goes on along the minus strand of NW_028240653.1, from coordinate 692,577 downwards.
CAATCCCTCCATCTCTTCTTGCGAAAAGCCTGGCTGGTCTTGTACCCTTATCAAACAATTAATCAGAAATCGCAATATCATACTTTGTGTCTCAACTTTCTCGTGTGCCATGGCTTCGTGAACACATTTTGGCCTTTCTCCTGTTCTAACAAAATGATATATGTTATCTAGATGTTCTGGCATGTCTGGTAATAACAGCAGATAGTCCGTAACACGGCGTAGACGTAGTGAGGCTAACATCATGGGTCTTGTCTTGCCAGGTACTGGATCGTATCTACAGTCTGTAAGGTACTCTTTAAGTTTTTCGGCTGGGCTTGCTTTAGGTGTACGCGACATTGCTATTTCTCTCATTGTCACTCGGTGTAATGGTGGCGGAGTGTGATGGGAACCTCCTGAAGCACCTCCTGAAGCACCTCCTGAGGCAGAACCGTGAGCATTACTCAATGTCAATGGGTGTGGGTAAGGTATATTTATCGGGGACGACTGACTCTGAGTCGCATCTGTACCAAAAGGGTTATTAGGACCAAGAGTAAGGGGACCAGCAGGGGAAGTGACAACAGGTGCAGGAATTTGATGACGAGGAGGGGTCGTGGCTAGGTCAGCAGGAAGATGCTGTGGCTGATCATGTGGCTGATCATTATTAGCGGGTTGTTGAGGTACATTGGTATATGCGGGAGCTACATCATCTAAATAGGAAGAAAGGAAAATATCTGCTGAGGTCTGTTTATGACGTACTTTGGTCGGAACTAATGGAGGGGGCAGATCATTTGGTATTTCCAGGGTTGCCTTGGGCCCTCGGCCCTCGGCCAGAACTGGATACAGTCCTGTTATAAGGGCATTACTCTGTCTTTCATGTTGTTCGATTCTGACTCGCTGTCCTTCTTCTAGTAGTTCTTTTTCTTTAGCTTTTTCAGAATCTTCTCTACTCTTCTCTGCTTTTCTGAGTGCTTTCTCTGTCCGCCTATGTGATTCTCTGCGCCACAATTCAATGGCATCTTTCTGTGATTGTCTGGCTTTCTTTTTCCATAACGCTTCTTCTACTCTCATGATGCACTCGGCATCCCATGTCCCTGTAACGGGCCATCTCTGATTCTCTGCCAGGTCTTTTGTATAATCCACCCATAAGTCTAAGTACAGTATGGCATCTAAGCCATGTTTATGGTACATAAAATGTCCTGGAGTGTCCCTAGGTGGGATGGGAACAGCTTCTTCAAGTATCCCTTTCCTAGTTCCTATCTGTCGTAATTTCGAGAACAAAGGCATCGCTACCTCTATTTGAACGCAAACACAATGAACACAGTAAAAATGCAAACAATCACTCATACCACGACATTAAACACATTGAAACATTTCGAACAGATACTGACTATTAACGAAAACAAAACTGAACCGCTGAATAACTGAATTACTAGATGTACTGCTAAACAGCACAGATACACTGCTAAAACAGTGCAGACCGGATCTGTGTACCCAAACCCATCTTGACCGGATACAAATTAATGCACCCGTCTTGATGCGTCCCCAGCAACGGTACTCACCGGGAAGCACGGAACGGAAGGCCTCGGAAACTAGACTGGACTGGACCGCTACGACGTCACTGCTGCTGCGCACTACGCATGCGCCTCGATGCTTCGGACAGGTGGGCCTCTGGACACCTCGGACACTGTTCTCTCGGCTGGGCTCTGGTCGGGATCCTCCGTACTCCTCACCGCCTCGTCTGGATGTCGATCGCAGTCTCCGTCACCTCCGTAGGCCTGAGGGAGATACAGGAAAACCTGCAGATGCGCATAGAAGTCCGTCACGGCTGTGGCAGGGGGCAAGGCCTGCGACGCATCGCCGGCGCGTGGGGTGGGGAGGGGTCCCTATTCGGGCGCCAAATTATGTGGTAAATATAATTTACCGGTCAATTTTTACCGTATAATTACTGACAAGAAAAGAATAGCTCAATCAAATGAGAGGCAGAGTCCGGGGTGTCTGAGTCCTACGGGCTTTAATTCAGGATGGCTCGAGCCATGGAAATCAATTCCATCAATACAAGGGTTCGGGGGTATATGCAATGATGGCAAAAAGATGTCCCCGATTTATTAACAGTACATGACATATATAGTATAACTGTGCAATAGCAATGAATACAGTAGGCGTGACAAGTGAATGTGCGTAGCAAAAAGGCGTGTACAGAGGCGTGCACGGGGGTGTGAGCTGGAAACGTCACAGAAAAGTGTCATAAGTGGGTGGATACATAGAAGATTCTGCAGAGTCAGCTGGAACCTATAACCTGGGTGCGCGCGCAGCTGGTATGACGTGTGATTGACGTGTATCTGGAGAAAGCTGAGGGTCTGACTTTTAGCACTAGTAGAAGAGACAGACGTCTGGCATGTCAGACCGACTTGTTCCTATAACATGTCTGATATCTGGTATTTTGGGGTAGGTGTAATCTGAAGTAAAAGGTCTCTCGGGCAGAGGCTATTCTATACTGAATGCATATGTGTCTAAGTGCAATCCGCGGGGCCATGGGCCTACCATGGTAACGGGAGCTATGAATTACATGAGGGAGACAGGGAGGCTTGGCCCTTTGCTCTGCAGCCGGGGAGCTGTTTACCTATTTCACTAGACAGGAATGTGTTTTCGAGGAGGCTGAGCCGGCTATACTGATAACTTGAAGGCAAAATACTGTTTTGGCAGGCAGGCCAGGCCGAGCCAGGCAGCGCTCCGCTTGGCAGGAAGTAAGGCAGAGGTCAGGGATGCATCTTCACGCTGCAGCTTTCGGAGACAGAGACAGAAAGTAGTTCGATGGCAGAAATCAGGGCCTAGCTCTGCAGAGCCAGAAAAACGTGAAAGTGCACCATGTAAAGACGTTGGCAAGGCATAGTTAGGAACGGAATTATCAATCCATTAATGGTGGATCTGATAGAGGACATGTTAACGTTGGACGCAAATTTGCGTCTTCAGATTCGGTTGCGGAGGGAAGTTACATGCACTTTAAACTCGTACATGGAGACGATGGGGTACACGTTAGGGGACATACTTGACCATAAAAATTTCAATTACCTCACCGTAATGCTGCCGGGGCACGCACCGGTAAGCGCTCCCTAAAAAAAGGTGGGAAATTAATTTACAGAAAAACCACTGGAGACACTTTTACCAAATATAGAATAGGCCCTAATACATAGTAATACATAGTAGTCCCTACCATTTACCCAAATTTGGTGGAATTCCATTGAGACATTTAGGCTGTAGGCCTGTCTAAATATCCTGAGGTAAATTACATGACAAAAACACATATGAAGTGTTAGAATTTACAACCAATTAAAAAGTTACTTTCATTTTCTACGATTATTTCCTGACATTTGATTGGTTATGTATATGAATATATATAAAAAAAACAGAGGGAAACACAGCCATTTTGACTACTACTTCCTGAAGTACATTTGAAAAGGAATTACACTGAGAACTTCAACTGCTTTCTCAAAGGTAAGTTGTTATTTTGGAAAGTGAAGTATGTTGTGCACTTTAAGTTAATTTGAGAAAAAATATTCTAATAGTTATATACTATCCCTCTGTAATAGTTATACATTGAGATAAGCTTCTCTGTTATAGTTATGGATTGAGTTAGGCTTTATCACATACACTTTTTTATATTTCTAATTCCAGCCTGATACCATACACAGCCTAAAGATAACTTCACTGTTAAAAAATCAAAACTACCTGTCTGAACTTAAACCCAACAGTGCCCTATCTCTACTGATATATTTATTTTTTATGCAATTTACAGAAACAAAATGGAAGGAGAACAGAATATTTCTTTCGAAATTGTTTTGGACAACAACCCTGAAGAAAAAATTGCTGAGAATGATAACTTTGATTTTATGGATGTGTCTCTGGACCATGAATTAGTTCAGTGTGTGGAATCAATAGAATCACAGAATGAAAATGAGGACATTCCAGACAATATAATGTTAGAAGTTTTATTAAATTATGAAAAAGAATCAGAAGAATAAATTTATATTTAATAATCCAAAATTGTTCGAGACATTATTCATTTTTATATGTAATTCATCAAGTAGTTCCAAAATGTTTATAAGATAAAGTGAGACTTATAGTATACTGTGCAACTTTTTTGTGTTACAGTAAGTTTGCTCATAGTTACTTCCTTTCTCCCACTATATTATCTCCAATGTGTATTTAACATCTCTTTATCATCTCCTGCCTCCATGTTGTTTCTGCTTTCCTGACAGACTATGGTATGAATTCCATACACCACAATAACTTCTGTAACAACAAGCAATATATCTACAAAGGAGACGGTGTATATTAAATTTTAGACTCTGCATTGGTACCTACATGTTGGTACTTAAATAAAAAAAATTAAAAAAAACAACAAAAAGAACAAATAATAAACATACAATTTTTGAAAAGTCTGTCATTCTTTTTTCCCCATGGTACGCTCCCTGGTGCGCTCCCCGGTGCACGTACCGGGCGCTCCCCCCGCGCAAAATGAAAAAAGAAAAAAGATTTTTTGCCCCGCGGGGCCCTTTTATAGCCCCCACATCAAACCTAGGGGGTCAGGGGGGTCTACCCTGCCCCCTTATGGTCATTTCCCCCTTTGTTTTGGCCACCTCTTGTGTCTCGATCCTACCGAGACACAAGATGGCGGCCGCTCCGGACTGTTTGGAATGTTTACAGACACCTGAGAGCCAATCAGCTTTCTGCTCGCGAACTCGCGTAGCGCGCTGGTACGCGCCCCGGTGCGCGTACCGGGGCGTGCTTACAGATATATATATATTTTTGAACCTAAATTACTCAAAATCCACTGGAACACATATCTTGAGATATAGCAAAGGCACATCGGGCTACCAGTCCCTACAATTTTGCCAAGTTTGGTGGAAATCCATTCAGCCGTTCGGGCTGAAAGTGAGTTCAACCGCCCTATGGAAATTAACATGGGGAAAACACGTTTTGGGACCCCCCTTTTATCTCGGACCCCGCTTGACGAATCCCCTCCAAACTTTCCGGGAAGGACCGGAGCTCGACGAGGAAAATTTGAGGAAATTTTCAGGCAGATTTGTCAACCGGCGCCAAAGTTATTCCAAATAGAATTTTGAGATTTTGCATTGAAAAACATCCTAACTATAACTACCTACTGGCGACCGCCAGTAGGTAATTACCTACTGGCGGTCGCCAGTAGGTAGTTATAGTTAGAACCTAGTTTCCATAGGAAAAGCATTTTCTGATTTGCTAATAACATTCGCGTTGGTTGACGAATCTTCGTGAAATTCTCCCCAAAAACAGTCTATTCAGGTCAGCTCCTATTCTCAAAGTTTGGGGGTGATTCGTCAAGTGGGGGCTGAGAAAAAAGGGGGGTCCCAAAAAGTGTTTTCTCCATGTTCATTTCCATAGGAAACTTTAGCCAGGGCTACAGCCTGAACTGCCAAACGTAAGTATACCAACTTTGGCAAAAAGGTACTGCTTGTCTCAGAAAGCGCCCTCTTTAAAAATGGTTTAAATCTGTTAAGTAGTTGCTGAGAAATTCAAAAAATTCAAATATTGATATCTACAAGTGCCCACCCTCCTGACCACAAGCTTTATTCTAATTGGCTGTCAACACTCCAAACCAGGAAGTGTTGGCAGCCATCTTGTGACTCAGTAGAACCGAGTCACAAGAAAACAGAAAAACAAAGGAGAAAAAATGAAAAGGGGGCAGGGTAGAAACACCCTGAACACGTAAGCTTTTAAATCGTCTGAATACGCGCAGGATGTGCGAATTCGGCCGAAAAATAACATTTTAAAAATCTTGCTTCATCTACATTACGCCTCCGGGTGGGCCAGGTCCCGGGGACATTGCCCAAACCTTAGTGGGGGGGCTTGAGTCCCCCCCCACATCCCTGAGGACCGCCATGTCCCCAGGGCACTAAAACGGAAATGTGGGGGTCTGTTACAGACCCCCAAGCCCCCGGGACCACCACCTACCTGGGGTATTCTAATTGAAGGGAGGGGGGCCACGTGGCACCCCTCCTGGAGCCTGTGATGGCCCTGCGGACCGCCACCCCCCAGGGTCGACTCCTGCGGCGTCCTGGGGTGCACATCCCCGGGACACTGTTGTTTGCTATGGTTGGGTAGGAGCACGGCTCCCCCCCTGTCATAGCAAACTCTGCTTTGGATTTTGGAAGCGAGAGCAGAGAAGCATGCTCTCGCTTCCATAATCCAAAGTAGATTGCTTTTCTACATGGGGAACTGCATGTCAGCAGGTCTCCCTGTGGAAAAGCAATGCCAGCTCCCGCAGGAGGCGGGGAGCCGGCAGGGACCGTGGGGGCATTGGGGCTCCTCTACGGTCCTCAATGGTTGAAAAGAAGTGAACATGCCTCGGGGGTGGCATTTAGAAAAAAAACTGAGTTGCGACCCTAGTGCGGGTCTTAACCCGGCCCCCAGTGTGAACATGAAGGGTGCGCGGCCCTCAGTGTGGCCACCTTTGTGAACGTGCTGGGTGCACGGCTCTCAGCGTGGCCCCATGTGTGAACACGCTGGGTGCACTGCTCTCAGCACTGTTCCCCTGTGTGAATGCGCTGGGTGTGCAGCTCTCAGTGTGACCCTATGTGTGAACATGCTGGGTGCACAGCTCTCAGCGCGGCCCCCTGTGTAAACGAAATGGGTGCATGGCTTTAACCCCTTCACTGCTCATGACGAGCACAGCTTGTCATGCTGTACACTGGTCGTGTACTTATGACGAGCTGAGCTCGTCATGAACAATGGGGATCATGCATATGCAGCACAGGAGGGGAAAACCTCTAGCAGCCATGGTGTTAAGTCACGCTGGGTGCGCGACTCCAATCAAGAAATAAAATATATTTTTTTGTTTAAGCTAAATTGTATGTTGGGGTATTAGGTGGCTCTAAAAAGAGCCCTTGTGTGTATTGGCAGATTTTTGTACCTACATGTAAGTGCTGATGCAGAGCCATAGGTTTTTGAGAAAGACTCTGTTTCCCTTATCTGTGAAATGTACACCATCGCTCCTGTAGATGCCATCCATATTGAAATGCAGATTGCTGTTGTATATGGAGCCCATTCTATGGTCTCTGAGGTAAGCAGAAACAGCTTTATTGATATTTTTTCTAGCTATCTCAATCTGAGGACAAATTTGATTGGACCAGTTCCATTTCTGTCTTTGACATAGGTTAGAGTATACAAAGGCAGTTTGGGGTAAAAGCAACAACAATTCTGCAAAGGTGTCCTTCATTAGCAGTTCCAGACCTACCCCAGTCAATGTGCCTAGGTCATTGCCACCGCAGTGCACAATCATGAGATCAGGGGGTTGGAGATGTAAAAAGGTTTAAACCAAAGGCATCAATTGGTGCCACTTTAATCCTCTTTGTCCAATCCATTTAATGCCCACATTTTGCAAAGCTAGATCTTTGTCAATACGCTGTGTTCAGCATACCTTTTGCACCAGAAAAAATAGCTGTGTCCCACAATCCACACTCTAAGCATCTTAATGGGAAGTCTGGATGTACTGAAAAGATGTCTGTAGCTGAAGTGGGCAGTTGGTAGAATAAGAGGTATCTAAAATGGTGGATAAGATGCAGTTTTTGAAAAAGAACATTATAGACTGAAGAAATAGGGTGCATGTCTTTAAAAAGCATGTTTCTTATTGGTTAGTAAAAACTGTGTGAAAGATACATTAGATAGGGTAAGCTGATATTTTGGAAAGTCAAGCACACTTGCTGTTTGTATTTGCAACATTGTGTGCTGAACTTGTAACCTGGGAGTTCAGTTGAGTGCTCCATGAACTGTTACTATGGAAACAGGCATTAAGCAGAATGGGGGTAGGGTTGATAGTTATATGTGGCATTAAAATGTGCATTTATTATAAATATTAAAGTAATATGCTATTGCAGTGGGATTTTCCAAGTCAATACTATGGTTAGAAGTGATGTGTTATTAAAATAAAGTGCTAAAACTATTTGTAATATACTTTTGAACTCTCGTATGGATCTGCGGTTCAATCGCTTATGGTGCACGATCCAGGCACGACCCCAGAAAATTCCAGAAGCAATTTCGGTTCTCCTAGAAGTAACCAATAGAAATGTGTTTTAGAATTTGAATAAAGCCGGGATGCAATGTGATGTGTTATTTACATGTATGTGTGAAGAAAGAGAGGGTAACTTTGCGATTTTTTGGTTTTGCTAAGAGCAGTGCATTATATTAATTGTGTACATAAGAAAATATGTTGTCTGATACTTCATAATCTACAAATCAATTTGAAATGTGAGTTATCAATTTGTGAGGTGTACTATGTGGTGTCTTTGTTTGTAAAGATACAATATAAATTGATAAATGAGATATATTTGTGAAGAAGAATTTTTTAATGCAGTTTTTTTGTAATGTTGTTTAATATACATTTTGTATACTATTATGTGTGTTTTGGAATAGGGATTACTGATTATGGCAGTTTGTTTTAGGGTGTGCATATGTACATTAGTAGTATATTGCATAATTGTAGGTGTTATTTTCAAATAGGAAATGTATATGTAGAGTTATTGTATTAGTGATGAGACTAGTTGTTATAAGTCTCTAAAGAGGTACAGTTGAGATATGCGACATCATTGTTGGCGTTTGGTTTAAATTTGAAGTTTGTTCTGTGAATTTATGAGGTGTTGTGGTAGAGAGACACCCATTTATGTTTTTCAGTGATATGGTGAGGCTTATAGCAGAGACATGTGAATGGTTCCTGCTTTGTACTTGGCTGGGTGTAATATTAAAAGTAGTTGTAGAAAGGTAAAGTAGCAGCAGAGATTCATGCAGTACGTTAATCCTATAAGCACTGTCCTTGTAAAGCAGGTATTACCCTGTTAGTACTGAGATAGTCCTCCAATCACCCATTGAGACCATACACTTATTCATTCAGTGCAATAATACATATTCACCATATACTCTGTTTGCAGCACTGTAATTATTCTAGTTACTAGATATGTACTTATAGAATTCCCTAGCCAGTAACACTAGTACAGGTATGATATTCTATGCACTATGCATGCAGACCTCTAACCAGCTGCATACTATGGTTACACTCTTCTAAATACCCAGTTAGCAACTATGCAGTCTAGGAATCCTCCTGTCTGTGGCATGCACTTCTCCAATCACCCATTCAGCACTATCTACTTATCCTATCACTCCGCCAAATACCTAAGCACTTATAAATTCACTATGCACTCTGTTTGCAGCACTGTAATTATTGCAGTTTCTTGTCATGTACTTATGGAATGGCCTAGCCACTCACACAACTACAGCTGCAATATTGTGTGCACTATCCATGCAGACCTCTAACCAGCTACATACTATTGATAGATTCTTCTAAATACCCAGTTAGTGCTCATGCAGTCCAGGAATCCTCCTGTTAGTCCTATGCACTTCTCTAATCACCCATTCAGCACTATCTACTTATCCTATCACTCCGCCAAATACCTAAGCACTTATAAATTCACTATGCACTCTGTTTGCAGCACTGTAATTATTGCAGTTTCGTGTCATGTACTTATGGAAGGGCCTAGCTACTCACACAACTACAGCTACAATATTGCGTGTACTATCCTTGGAGACCTCGAACCAGCTCCATACTATTGGTACCCTCCTGTAAATACCACGGTAGTACCCATGCAGCCTAGGAATCTTCTTGCCAGTCCCATGCACTTCTCCAATCACCTGTCCACCACTTTCTACTCATCCTATCACTACACCAATACCTAAGCACTTATAAATTCACCATGCACTCAGTTTGCAGCACTGTAATTATTTCAGTAACTAGTCATCTACTTATGAAATGGCCTAGCCTCTAACACAAGTACAGCTACAATTATTATTATTACTATTACATTTCTTATATAGCGCCAGAATCGACCCCCGAAGGGGTATCTCCGCGCTTGCCTTGGGAACCCGTCCTGGTTTTTCCCTGTGAGATAGCCCCTACAGGGCATCCCCAAGGTGAAATTCAGGCATCCCGCCGCGGGGGGCCGTTGTGGAGATTAAGCAAGCTTAATGCCCAGAGTTGCAGAGTGTGAACCCATGATTAGGTCAGGCACCGAAGCGAGAATTATCGAGTCCGTGGACATTTGAGCTCAACATCCTGCCGCGTCGGGAATCGAACCCTGGTCCCGGGTCTGACCTCTGCTTCAGGGTCTGCCTGCTCTAACCAGTGAGCCACACTTCTCTACAATATTCTCTACAATATTCTGTGCACTATCCATGCAGACCTCAAAACAACTATATACTACTGATTAACTCCTCTAAATACTCTGGTAGTACTCATGCAGTCTAGCAATTCTCCTGTCAGTCTCCATGCACCTCTCCAATCACCCATCTAGCAGTATCTACCTACCCAATCACTTTGCCAATACCCAAGCACTTATAAATACAACATGCACTCTCTTTACAGCACTCTAATCATTCAGCTACTAGTCACGTACTTATGCAATGGTGCAGACACTAACAAGCACTGCGACAATTCACTGTGCACTATCCATACAGATCTCTAACTAGCTACACACTACTGATTCACTCCTCTAATTACCCATGTACTACCTATGCAGTCTAGCAAATACACTGTCACTCCCCATGCACTTCTCCAATCACCCATCTAGCATGAGGTACTTATCCTATCACTCTGCCAATACCCAAGCACTTATAAATGATCCATGCACTCTCTTTACAGCACTGTAATCATCTAGTCACTGCTTACGTACCCATACAATGGACCAGGCACTAACTCAAAAACTGCTACAATCCTCTGTGCACTATCCATGCAGACCTCTAACCAGCTACATACTACTGATTCACTCTTGCAATTACCCTGGTAGTACCCATGCAGTCTAGCAATCTCCTTGTCAGTCCCCATGCACTTCTTCAATCACCCATCTAGCAGTATGTACTTATGCATCATTCCACCAAAACCCAAAGCAGTTATAAATTCACCATGCACCATGCACTCTACTTGCAGTACTGTAATCATTGAGTTAAATATGCGCTAATCATACAGTCATATAATCATTCATGCACTACCCATGTACTGTTTGAATCAATCAATGTCTACAGATATACCCATGCAATCACTCATGCATTTTTAACCAGATAAGGTAGTTCTAAAAATAACTTTTTTTTCTTCTTTTTTTAATTTTATAATTTTTGGTGTTTTTTAGCTCCTTGGACGCTCATGACGAGCTCAGCTCGTCATGGTGTACACCTCCATACACTCATGACGAGCTGAGCTCGTCATGAACAATGGGGAAACCAAAAGCTCAGCACAGGAGGAAAATAACACTAGCATCGATGTGGTTAAACAGTTCCGTACATTTATTTGGTGTTTTCTTTAAAAACAGGAAAAACAAAAGAAGTAAGTTGCAATTAACCAGTCATTGTAACAATAAAAGAAAAAAAAATAACAATGGTGGTTTCTTGCCACAGAAACCACATCATCAATGGATTGCTCCCCACAGCAAACAAGAGTGTTGCACTTGATGCAAACTTACTTAAGATTTCCAAACTCAGGACCAATGTCTGGGCCTCGTGATGAGGAGGTTGAGGCTCCAGATGTGCTTTGACCAGCTCCCTGGTAAACGTACTGCATTTGTTCTTGTGCACGTCGCATTTGTTCCTGTACAAATGGACGAGGGTGAATGGTCTGCATGTGTTTATACATGCTGGACGTTCCGCTGGAGTATTTTTTGTCACTCCCCCTTGAGAGAACTCTTGAACATAGAATGCAAGTGACCTTTCTTGTATTCACTTTCTTTTCTCCAGGTGGAATTGTAAATAATTGCCACACAATGCTTTCTTTTTTTTGTCGTAGTGGAAGGTCCTCTTCCTCTTCTTCCAAAGAAATATCCACCACAGGAGTACAAGAAGCCATATTTAAAAAAGAAGAAAACACCAAAGAAATCTACAACCTAGCTCAAAAAACACAGTAGGTGTGTCTCCAGGGATGCTGTAGAAAGAATGAGAAAAATGGGTGGGGTCCTCCAACTTCTAGAATGGGAAACTTTATGAACCAATTAAATGCTTTATTTTAAAGTCCCATGGGAGTCGCGCACCCAGCACGCACGACAGCGTGCACCCGATTCGACTTCGCGAAAGTATATTTAACAGTAATATAACTTTATTCCAATTAAACATATATCATTTTAATAATTAGTTGCAATTAGACATATATCATTTTAATAATTAGATTACATAATCTCTTGGTCTAATATATATATTCAACTAGTATACATATAGTATTCAACATTAAAAAAATCTCACGGGAGTCGCACACCCAGCGCTACCGCATACATTCACTATGCTAGACTGGGTGGGGAACCGTGCTATTGTCGCATACCAAACATGCAAATGACGAGATCCCATACATATATGATGTTATGCAGGGGTCAGGCAACACACACCCGTTTCAAACCAAATGCACATCCTTCACAAATTTGCCAACATGGTGACTTGAATCCGCGCATCCATCAAGTTAGGTACACGATGTGTGCGCGGCTCCACATTAAAAAAAAACACATAATTAATATGTAATAAAACAGAAGAAATTATATACTGTTAGTAACAAAAAAATAAACTTACAAAATATAAAAGGTTTCAGGTACGTTATAGTTAGAAATTATCATTTAAAAAAACATAGACATTCACTAAAAAAAACATAGGTTTTAGGCACATTATAGTTAGAAATTAGCATTTGAAAAACCTTTGAAATTCACTGAAAAAAACCACAGGTTTCAGGGTTGTTATAGTTAGTTGGACATTTCACTCGCACAAAACCAGAGAGATTCGGCTGTTATAGTTAATTGAGCTAACTAAAAGTCCAGCATCCCCTTTCCAGATCTGTTTACTCAGCATACATGTATCTATATATATATCTATATCTATATCTATATCTATATCTATATCTATATCCAGTAGGTAGTTATGGTTAGGACCTAGTTTCCATAGGAAATCCGCAACATTCTATTTGGAATAACTTTGGCGCGGTTGATGAATGTTCGCGAAATTCTCCAAGAAGATGGCCTGCTCTGCTCCACTACTTCTCTGAAAGTTTGGGGGTGATTCGTCAAAAGGGGGCCAAGAAAAAAGGGGGGTCCCAAAATGTGTTTTCCCCATGCAATTTTCCATAGGGACTGTAGACACGGCTACAGCCAGAACTGCTGAACGGAATTACACCAAATTCGGCAAAAAGGTAGAGTTTGGTTTGTAGATTGTGCTTTTTGTTAAATGGTATAAATCCATTCAGTAGTTCCTGACAAAATCAAAAGAAAAAATCATATATATATCTATAGACGAAGTACCGTACGCGTACAGTACGGGTACCTTCCTGGGCACAAGCTTTATGCTAATTGGCTGTCAACACTCCAAACAAGGAAGTATTGGCAGCCATCTTGTGCCTAGGTAGAAAAGGGGGCAAGGTAGAAAGACCCTGACCCCCTAGGCCTGCTTAGGGGGTCCCGCAAGGACCCCAAGGCCTAAAAAATGTTTTTTTTTAAAGAATCGCGGGATACGGGTTGAGTACGCGTACCCTGATGATAAAAAAAAGAAAATTGTATATTTTGAATATTTTTTTAGCCCGGGGGGCAATTGACTTTTTGTAAGGGGGGCCCAGAGGGGCCCGCCAGCCCCAGTGACTGCCACCACTGGGGCTCATTATAATAGGGTGGGATGCTCTGAGGCCCCCCTGCCCCGGGAACCGCCATCCCTGGGGATTCTTTTATTTGTAATTATGGGGGCCCAGAAGGGCCCCCCCAGCCCCGGGGACTGCCACCCCCGGTGCTTCCATGAAATGTATGCGGGGGGTTCACAACTCCCCACCGCAACCCCTCGGGGCTTCTTTTTTTTTTAAAAAACCTATGTGGGGGCTCAAGCCCCCCACACACCCCAGGGACCGCCACCTCTCCAGGGTACTAATATTAAAAATAGGGGGTCCGTGACAGCCCCGGGTACCACCACCCTGAGGCTTTTAACTGTTGGGTGGGGGGCAACGTGGCCCCCCTCCTGGAGCCCTTGATGGCCCTGGGGGGTGGTGGCTCCTGCATTGTCCTGGGGTGCTTACCCCCGGGACACTACTGTTTGCTATGGTAGGGTGGGAGCCGTGGCTATGGTAGGGCGGGAGCCTCACGGCTCCCTCCCTACCATAGCAAACTGCTTTGGTTTTTGAAAGAGAGAGCTGGAAACCTGCTCTCTCTTTCAAAAATCAAAGCGGATTGCTTTTCTGCAATGGGAGCAGCATGTAAGCTGCTCCCCAAGCAGAAAAGCAATGCGGGCTCCCTCCCCCCCCAAAAAATGGCCGACCCCGGGGGATGGAATCCTCGGGGCCAAAAGAGGCCACAGGAGGGGCAAAGCAGACCCGTCCTAATTAAACAAATGTTTTTAAAAAAGGCCCATGACCCGGGGGATGGGGTCCCCGGGGCAGAGTATGGCCTTGGGAGGGGGGCCACGGGACCCCCTTTGCGATTTCTGCGATTTCTTTTTTTTTTATTTATTAAAAATTGGGGGCAGGCCCTGGGGGATGGGGTCCGCAGGGCCAAAAAAAATGAAAAATAAGGGGGGCTACAAAGCCCTCCTTCTTAAAAGTAAATTTTGAAAAAATAGGCGATCGGGAGGAGGCCACAACCCCTCCCTGCACCTCTCTGCAAACGCACCCCCTGGCAAGTTTGCAGAGGGGGAACTAATTTCCCTTGCATACTGCGGGTACCTGGGGACCAACTAGCCCACCAGGAGCCTCCAGTATGGGCCAGGGGGCTGCATTGCCGAGACGTGTAAAAAGGGGCATGGTCTCATTACACCTCTCTGCAATGCAGCCCCCTGTCACATACTGGAGGTTCCTGGTGGGCGAGTTCACCCCCAGGGACCCCCAGTATGCAAGGGGAATTAGTTCCTCCTCTGCAAACGCGCCGGGACGCTGCATTGCCGAAAGGTGTCAAAAGGGGCGTGGCCTCATTACACCTCTCTGCAACGCAGCCCCCTGGCGCATACTGGAGGTTCCTGGTTGGCTAGTTGGCCCCCAGGGGCCCCCAGTATGCAAGGGGAATTAGTTCCTCCTCTGCAAACGCTCCGGGACGCTGCATGGCAGAAAAGTGTCAAAAGGGGCATGGCCTCATTACACCTCTCTGCAATGCAGCCCCCTGGCGCATACTAGAGGTTCCTGGTGGGCTAGTTGGCCCCCAGGGACCTTTACAACAATAAATACTCCAAAGGAGACCTACTACGAGGCCCACTGGATCAATGTAGGTAACGCAACTGGGAATAGGGAGCTTGTGAATGGGGTGAGATTAAACATCAACTCACTAGGGATGTGTATGATATGCTAATCATATCTATGTGATGGAAGGAGGGCAACACTAGTTGTTTTAGTTACCCTCACACACCCTAGTGGTGTCATACTTCATCATCGGGTCACCCAGACTCCTATAGGTCAGGGTGGGCTCAACCACATTGTTGAGAAGCTCTTCTGATAGTGAAGGCAAGTGGATATAAATAAAATACCTCAATCAGACCCCAGGTTTCCCTTTATTCATGGGTCTTGCAAGGATTTTTATGGTCCTATGACCCTAGTGAGGAGCCAACATGTTTCAGTCCTTAGGTGGCCATAAAGGTCCTGGACTTTCTTCAGGGCAAAAACAAGTTAACCCCCTTTATGTGTGGGGATAATTAAGTGGGGAATACCCTACTCTATCAATGTTGCGAGGGAAGAGTAGCTTCTCCTCGTGTTAATGTGTTGATAGTGTTGTGAGATGCCAGGCTCCATCTGCGGAAAAATTATGGCAAAAAACACATTATCAAATACAGACATTCTCCATATTATTGTGCATAATCCCACGCGTGGAACACTGACTTCACAGTGAACATGCCAGTCTAGTGGAGAGCAAGAGTGCTCTCATTCTATGTCACTCAATCTTATTTGTAGTGGCATTCTCATTATGTGACACCCAATGTTGAGTGTCAAATATCACACACTATTATTATCAAAGGATGTGACATTGTGAAGTGAAATACCAACACAGTGGTCGCAGTCTCAATTGCAGTACACACCGAGGGAGTCCTTATTCGAAACCAATGAAAGAACTGAATCACAACAACTAATATGTGTAACCACATTTAATTCTTCATCAAATCAGATCAAAAAGATCATAAATAAAAAATGGAACATCTTGACATCAAACAATTTGGAATATGAAAAACTGATGTTTTCATTTAAAAGAAATAAGAGTCTAAAAGATTCACTTGTACACACCAACAGCTTCAAACCAACAATAAACACACAAACGACCCTTTGGAATACCACTCCAGTGATGGGACATTATCCATGCGGGTCATGTGTGGCATGCGAATTTACTGAACACACTACACAATTGGATCTTGGCCTAAATACACCATGGGAACAAAGATGCCACACAAATTGTAACTCGGAGGCAGTAGTTTACCTGATCAAATGTCCATGTCAATTGTCCTATGTGGGAATGACCTCCTGAAAGGTAAAGACACGTATCAGTGAGCACCGTAGCACAATAAGGAGGGCAATCACTGCTACCAAACTTACAGCTCATTATGTTGAGAAACATCATAAGGACACAGATATAAAATGGACGGTGATAGAGAAAATTAAACCAGGCAATAACCTGAAAAAAATACTACTAGAGAAAGAACAGCGGTGGGTCTATCGTCTCAAAACTCACATTATGGGCCTTAATGATTCCATACCGTGGGAACAATTGAGAAAATGATACCAGAGTTAGATATACCCCAGACTCCCGGTCTATTAATACAGTAACAGACTAGCAACTAAAGACATTATGGGAGCCCCTGCTGGCAACATTGAATGGAACAATCGTATATTGAATAATACAGACTGATCTTAGTTAGCCTGTAAATAAATGCCTCCTGAGTGGATTACCCCCACTTCCTGTGCTACCTAATTTTGTTTGACCCCAGTACTGCAGGAAATGGAGTCATCAATCGAATAAGACCTAGCCATCGAGATCCATCAGATCTAAGACTGGTTACCAATCAAGCCTAGCACTAACAATTGTGATAAAAGCGATAAGTGCGATTTTCACATGGCATACATTTTTATACATTATGCCACTATCTTTCATTTATTAATTAAGCTCAGCATAAACGGCCATTACAAATGCATAAAGTGTGGTTTTTATTTCTTGGCATATAGTTATATATATTGCACTACCAACGTTAGTGCATCAAGAATAGATCACACTTAACCACCATACAAATATGTTCTTGCTATATGGTTCCAAGCTATAAGAATAATTCCATAATTCAATGACAAATATGCTTTATATTGGCATGCTTCATGGTTACCATCTACCATCTAGTATTATTGCTGTACAAGTATAGCATGGGTGCCCCGACCTACTTAAATAAAAGATATTTGTCCAACAAATAATAACATTCTCACCGTTTTTTGTAGTTATTCAGCCCGACTCCGGGGCTTTTAACTAAATTTCCCGGCATCCATTCAGCCGGAACAAGGGACCATTTCCGGTCGTGACGTCAGACGCGTCACACTCAATACAGAAATAAACATTGCTCTCCCCCGGCTCCGGCAAGAACAGCAACAGGAGGGAGGAGAGACCGTAGGTTTTCCGGTAGGGAGCGTCCTCAAAATATGTAAGTAGCACGCCCGCCCTCATCCCGCATTATCCGTGGACCATTTATAATTGGTCATTCATACGCTGGATGCTCTTTTTAAACCTAATGCTTATTACAACATTCCTGATACTAATACTTACCTAACTTACACCCTTTGGTTAGGAGAGTATGCCCCGTTGTCTTGCTGACTGAGAAGCCTACGCCCAACACAATTTGGGTAAGTGCTACTATGGATGATGTGATAGTTGCATGACATACATGTATGTGCTGGTATGAAAAACGGTGAACACGTTTTCTGAACTTGTTTGGGTGTGTTTTTATGGAGATTTGTTACTGCAATTGAGACTGCGACCACTGTGTTGGTATTTCACTTCACAATGTCACATCCTTTGATAATAATAGTGTGTGATATTTGACACTCAACATTGGGTGTCACATAATGAGAATGCCACTACAAATAAGATTGAGTGACATAGAATGAGAGCACTCTTGCTCTCCACTAGACTGGCATGTTCACTGTGAAGTCAGTGTTCCACACGTGGGATTATGCACAATAATATGGAGAATGTCTGTATTTGATAATGTGTTTTTTGCCATAATTTTTTTTCCGCAGATGGAGCCTGGCATCTCACAACACTATCAACACATTAACACGAGGAAAAGCTACTCTTCCCCCGCTACATTGATAGAGTAGGGTATTCCCCCACTTAATTATCCCCACACATAAAGGGGGTTAACTTGTTTTTGCCCTGAAGAAAGTCCGGGACCTTTATGGCCACCTAAGGACTGAAACATGTCGGCACCTCACTAGGGTCATAGGACCATAAAAATCCTTGCAAGACCCATTTTACTTTATTTTTAACAACCCAACCAGACCCATGAATAAAGGGAAACCTGGGGTCTGATTGAGGTATTTTATTTATATCCACTTGCCTTCACTATCAGAAGAGCTTCCCAACACTGTGGTTGAGCCCACCCTGACCTATAGGAGTCTGGGTGACCCGATGATGAAGCATGACACCACTAGGGTGTATGAGGGTAACTAAAAACAACTAGTGTTGCCCCCCTTCCATCACATAGATATGATTAGCATATCATACACATCCCTAGTGAGTTGATGTTTAATCTCACCCCATTCACAAGCTCCCTATTCCCAGTTGCGTTACCTACATTGATCCAGTGGGTCTCGTAGTAGGTCTCCTTTGGAGTATTTATTGTTGTAGAGTATTTGTAAGGGAGGACGTACTCTATATACCCTCTCATACCCCTTAAGACCTCTGAATTGAGGTTACAGAGGCCTGTTTTTGTTCGGCCCCCAGGGACCCTCAGTATGCAAGAGGAATAAGTTCCCTCTCTGCAAACAAGCCAGGGAGCTGCGTTGCAGAGAGGTGTAATGAGGCCACACCCCTTTTACACCTCTCTGCAACGCAGACCCCTTGCGCATACTGGAGGTTCCTGGTGGGCTAATGGCCCCCAGGGACCCCCAGTATGCAAGGGGACTTAATCCCCCAACTTAGAACGCGCTATGGGGCTCGTTTGCACAGTGGTAAAGGTAGGGGGCGGGGCTTGAGGTGATATGTGTGCAAACATGCCCTGTGGCACATTTTAAGTTGGGGAATTAATTCCTCTTTAATCCAGAGGTCCCCTAGGGGCCAAATAGTCCAACAGGTACCTCCAGTAAGCAAAACAGAGCTGCGTTGCAGAGTGTTGTAAAAAGGGGGCATGCCCTCGAAAACCTCTCTGCAACGTAGCTACCTGGAGCATACTGGAGGTACCTGGTGGGCTAGTTGGCTCACAGGGGACCTCAGGATTGAAGAGGAATTAATTCCCCAACCTAAAACGTGCCACAGGGCGTGTTTGCACACATGCCACCTTAGGCCCCTTCCTTCCTTCACTATTGAGCAAAATATTCCTCTAAAATCAGCCAAACTGCGAATTCCGATTTACTCACCTGTTATCATGAGAGACATCAGTGCTGCATCTTTGAGCCGTAAAGACCCTGAAAAGTCATTCTTGTTTTATAAATTTTATTTTTGTAGCAACATTCAGTCAAACAATATAGTAATACATAATTATCAGATGTATTTAATATATTTCAAAAATATTAAGAATCAGAACAGAGTAATTATGCGTATTAATATCTAAATCAGCTGTTAGAAAAATAAAAAAAAGACAAACAAACAGGAAAAATCAACCTATCCAGCATTATATACTTAGTACAGTACTTTAAACAATATAATCTCAACAAATCAAGATATAGTAATCAGAGTATGACTTCACATTGGAGTACCAGTTAGAAATTGGGGCCCAGATCTGGTTCCCAAGAAGTCTAGTTTTTTTACCCCTAGTGCTATAAATTGAAATCTCCTGTTTATATGTGGCCAGGAAACGACCAAGCCACATCTGAAATGTGGGTGGCTCCAGATCTTTCCATCGAGCAGCAAGAATGATACGTAAAATTGCAGTAGCTAAGAATATGGATCTTTGCTCCTCGATGCTATGCCCCAGAGAATCGTCATGGCCCATCACATAAAGGGTTATATTCCGTCCAAAAACCTGGGCCCAGAATCTCATTATCATCCTTTTTAATAGGTCTAATTTGGGGCATTCGGCAAACATATGGATTAAGTTTGCTTGAGGTTGTTTACATCTTGGGCAGTTGTCATCAGCCCACAAGCCCCATGAAAATAATTTTGCTGGTGTATAATACAGGTCATATATAACTCTATAATATTGAGCTTTAAGGTTGGAAGCAATAAACAACTTTGATGATAGAGCTAAAGAAAGATCAATGTCTATATTTGGGTTAGTCAACCTTAAAGCCCAAGCTTGCTCTACTCGCTCCAAATCATCCTTAGCATTTTCCAGAAACAATTGATACAGGATACTTATACTGGTAGATTGTTTCCCAATAATTGAAAAAAAATGAATGTGGTTTAATTCAATTCTGGGAGTACAATTACGAATATATGTAGATATTTGAAAATATTTAAGAAAATCAGTGGCAGGAATGGTATATTTCTGTTGAAGCCATTCAAAGGTGGTAATACCACCTGGATTTAGAAAATCTGCCACTGTCTGAATACCTATATTCGCCCATCTACGGGAGGTACTATCATTAAGGCAAGCCGGAATAATTGAACTATTCCACAAAGGAGTGTATTTAGTGAACTTAGGGATCTTTAGTTGTTTTGATGTAAGTTTCCAAACCTTCCAGGCATCAACAATAACTTTGAACTTAATTTTTTTTAAATAGGATGGTTCAACCTGCCTCAAGAATAGCCCCTGACATTTGGTCCCCAGGCTAAGCTCATAGATAGAAGGGATATATTAATGTTCACTATTACGTACAGTAAATGCATTTAACAGAGGGCCCATGTGTTGGATAAGTGTTGCCCATAAGTATAAGGTTAAATTAGGGACAGCTAAGCCCCCCCTTCCTAATGTTAGAGTTAAATATGGTAGAGCCCTTCTAATTTTACCGTAACTCCAAATAAATGTAGACATGGAGGAGTCAAGAGTCTTTATATAACTACCCCCGGCCAAGAGCGGTATTGTTCGAAATAGATAGAGTATTTTTGGGAAGATGTTCATTTTTAAGTAGTTGGCCCTTCCAATAATAGACAAATGTAAATTTTCCACTCTTCTAAGATCTTATTTTATCTTCTTAATCAAGGGGGTATAGTTAAGGTGGTTAATTTCACTCGCGTTGGAGGATATACTGACCCCTAAATATGTAGCTTGTTTAACTTTATAAGGGCTTTCAAATATCATATTATTTGTGCATAGGACCATTGTTTTATCCCTGTTAAGGGAATAGCATGAGTAAATACCAAAAGTATAAGTAATTAGTTCAATTTCGCTAATTGCCTCAGTTGGGTTTGTTGTTAATACGGCCACGTCATCGGCATAAGCCAAAATTTTTGTTGAGAATCGATCCCCCGTAACAGGTTTAATAAGAGGTGAGGAAAGAAATTTTAAAATAAGGGGATTTATATAAAGGGCAAATAATAACGGGGAACAGGGACAACCCTGTCTTGTGCCTCTTTGTATCTCGATAAACTCCGACTAAGAGCCACAGATGTTAAGTTTAGCCTGTGGACCAACATATAGGGCCTTTATAGCATTGATAAATTTATACCCGATGTTATTTAGCGCCAGTATGTTCCACAGAAATTGCCAGGAAACACGGTCAAATGCCTTTTCGGCATCGAGTAGGATCATCGACATCCTACCCCCCGTGGTGCCCATGATGTCAAAAAGGGCAATGGCTCTGCGGGTATGATCTGTGGTACCCTTCCCCGGGATGAAGCCATGTTGCCACGGGGAGACAAGACGCTCGATGACCCGACTCAACCGATTAGCTAGGACCGAAAAGTATCTCTAAGCGTACTTACCAGTAACTTGTATTTCCTTCCATCGGAATCTATTGTGTGGTTTTCACCAGAAAAGTTTCTAAGTGTCTATTTTTGAAACTTACAAATATTCCTCTGAAATCAGCCGAACTACGAATTCCGATTTACTCCCCTGTTATCAGGAGAGACCTCAGTGCTGCATCTTTCAGCCCACTACTGATCCTGAAAAGTAATTCTAACCATACTTACAGTAACTTGAATTTCCTTCCATAGGCTAACATTGACTGGTTTCACTTGGAAATTCTTCTAAGTGTGGAGTTTTGGAACTTTGAAAAATTCCTCTAAAATCAGTCGACCTTCGAATTGCAATTTACTCACCTGTTATCAAGAGAGACCTCAGTGCTACATCTTTCAGCTCACTACTGATCCGGAAAACTAATTCTAACCATACTTACAGTAACTTGAATTTCCTTCCATAGGCTAATATTGACTAGTTTCAATTGGAAATTCTTCGAAGTGTGTAGTTTTGGAACTTTAAAAAATTCTTCAAAAATCAGCCGAACTACGAATTCCTATTTACTCCCCTGTTATCAGGAGAGACCTCAGTGCTGCATCTTTCAGCCCACTACTGATCCTGAAAAGTAATTCTAACCATACTTACAGTAACTTGAATTTCCTTCCATAGGCTAACATTGACTGGTTTCACTTGGAAATTCTTTCAGCCCACTACTGATCCTGAAAAGTAATTCTAATCATAGTTAAAGTAACTTGAATTTCCTTCATAGCCTAACATTGACTGGTTTCAATTGGAAATTCTTCAAAGTGTGGATTTTTGGAACTTTATAAAATTCCTCTAAAATGAGCCGAACTACGAATTCTGATTTACTCACCTGTTATCAGGAGAGACCTCAGAGCTGCATCTTTCAGCGCACTACTGTTCCTGAAAAGTAATTTTACCCATACTTACCAGTAACTTAAATTTCCTTTCATAGGATATCATTGCCTGCTATATAAAATATATATAAATTAAAAAAATACAAAATAAAAAAATAAATATTACAATTTCAATATTTTTAAAAACATTTTTTAAAATATATATTAACAATATGTAATGTAATTTAAAACATATAAAAATAAATACTTTAAAACAATGTAGTAAATCAGTCAAAAAAATAGAACAATTAATACATTTAAAAATTATCATTTACAAAACCTTGGAAATTCACTGAAAAAACCATAGGTTTCAGCCACATTATAGTTAGGAATTAGCATTTAAAAAACCTTAGAAATTCACTGAAAAAAACAGGTTTCACACATGTTATAGTTAGCTAGACATTTCACTCATACAAAACCATTGAAATACCCCCGTTATAGTTAGTTCAGCTAATTATAACGTGCGCGCCCGCAATTCCTAACTATAACGTGGCTGAAACCTATGGTTTTTTCAGTGAATATATATACCTGTATGTATATATATAAACACACACAAACCCACACATATATATATATCATATATATTACCTACTGGCGGTCGCCAGTAGGTAGTTATAGTTTGGACCTAGTTTCCAAAAGAAATCCACAAATTTCTATTTGGAATAACTTTGGCGCCGGTGGACGAATCTTCGTGAATTGTTCCAAGAAAATGGCCTGCTTGGTTCAGCTCCTTCCCTGAAAGTTTTGGGGTGTTTCGTCAAGTGGGGGCCAAGAAAAAATGGGGGTCCCAATGCAAATTTTCCGTAGTCGAGTATGCTGCTACGAGGGCCTGAATTACTGTCTTTCTTGTATTTGTTGAGATCCATCTGTACATCTTGCGGAGCATGTGGAGGGTGTTGAAGCAGGAGGAGGAGACGGCGTTGACTAAGCATGGGCTGAAAATTTGTTCCGCTCGCAGAATTTGAGGATTTTCCGCGATTTCGCAAAACGCGAATCTTGTGAAATCGCGGTAAAATATGCAAATCAGCGAGGACGAATTTTCAGCCAAGCACTTACAGGGTTACAGCAGCAGGTGCAAAAGTTGAAGCTAATTTTTTGTAACCTTTTACAAAAGGGTTACAAAGAAATTAACTTCAACTTGGGCACCTGCTCCTGTAAGCCTGTAAGTGCTTCCTGGCGCCTTGTTGCCTATTTGCAACTATTCTCTGACCCTGCTCTGACCCTTGAAGCAGGGTCAGAGAATAGTTACAAGTAGGCAATGAGGCGCCTGTCACGAAAATTAAACCTCAACAGGAAGCACTGACAGATATAAAAACAAGCATTTGCAATGCAGTAGGTCTCGCATTAGGAAAGTTTGAGCTATTGGTCGTGTAAATGACAATTTTTTTTATTTATGTGTTGGTTTTGAAAATAGCTAAAATATGATCTTTGTCATTTACAATGCCAATAGTTATAACTTTCGCAAATGTGACACCTATAGCATTTGTAATGCAACATGTTTTGTATTTACGTGACTTAGCTATATTGAAATTACAAATTACCATGGCTTTTGATTTTTTTAAATAATTAATACTTAAATAAAAGTGATTTTAATTTATAATGGCAATAGCTTAAACTTTTGTAAATAACTTTTGTGAAGATTACGTTCAGTGCATTTTATTGTGACGAAAATCCAAGAACAGAAGTGAAATATTAACATCTTTTTGTGACGTTTGTAATAAAGTTCGAAACATTGAGAGAACATATTTGAACCAGTTGTTGTTGAATGGTTGTGCAGATTGATGCTGGGGTGGTGCTGAGTGGTGCTGTTGTGGTGCTGAGTGGTGCTGTTGTGATGCTGAGTGGTGCTGTGGTGGTGCTTAGTGATACTGGGATGGTGCTGAGTGATGCTGGGTGAAGCTGAGTGGTGCTGTGGTGGCGCTGAGTGGTGCTGTGGTGGTGCTGAGTGATAATGTGGTGGTGCTGAGTGATGCTGTGATGGGGCTGAGTGATGCTGTGGTGGCGCTGAGTGGTGCTGTGGTCGTGCTGATTGGTGCAGTTGTGGTGCTGAGTGATGCTGCGGTGGTGCTGAGTGATGCTGTGGTGGTGCTAAGTGGTGCTGTGGTGGTGCTGAATGATAATGTGGTGGCACTGAGTGATGCGGTGGTGGCGCTGAGTGGTGCTGTGGTGGTGCTGAGTGGTGTTGTGGTGTTGCTGAGTGATGCTGTGGTGGTGCTGAGTGGGGCTGTGGTGGTGCTGAGTGATGCTGTGGTGGTGCTAAGTGATGTTGTGGTGGTGCTGAGGGGTGCTGTGGTGGTGCTGAGTGATAATGTGGCAGTTCTGAGTGATGCTGTGGTGGTGCTGTGGTGGTGCTGTGGTGGTGCTGAGTGATGCTGTGGTGGCGCTGAGTGATGCTGTGGTGGTGCTGAGTGGTGCTGTGGTGGTGCTGATTGACAATGTGGTGGTGCTGAGTGAATATGTTGTGGTGCTGAGTGATGCTGGTTAGCGCTGAGGGATGATGTGGTGATGCAGAGGGCAGAAAGGCACAAAAAGCAGTCTGACAAAGGGCAGAAGGACAGAAAACCAAGGAAAAAACGAGTCTAACAGAGGGCAGAAGGGCACAAAAAACAGTCTAATGGAGGACAGCAGGGCAGAAAAACAAGGGAAAAATGAGTCTAACAGAGGGCAGAAGGGCACAAAAAACGAGTCTAACAGGGCAGAAAGGCACAAAAACGAGTCTAATAGAGGGCAGAAGGGCACAAAGAACGAGTCTAACAGGGGGCAGAAGGGCACAAAAAACTAGTCTAACAGGGGGCAGAAGGACAGAAAAACAAGGGAAAAACTAGTCTAACAGAGGGCAGAAGGGCAGAAAAACAAGGGAAAAACGAGTCTAACAGAGGGCAGAAGGGCACAAAAACAAGGGAAAAACGAGTCTAACAGAGGGCAGAAGGGCACAAAAACGAGTCTAACAGGGGGCAGAATGAATCCCGCCCTGCGTGTTTGTCCACGAAGATGCCACCTTTTTGTGCAATACCTCTACTCAACTGGAGTACTTTCTACTGTCTAATCAGTAAGTGCTCCCTCGTTGGCTAAATGTATAGGGGCAGATTTACAATAACTGGTGCATCCCCAGTGATGCGCCAGTTATTGTGCGCCGCAGCTCATCCACCCATGGTGCGCCGCATTTACAATGCGGCACACCATGTGGCAAAAACGGCACAGATGCGTCACGCATCTGTGCCGTAAAAGCAGCGCATTGCTGGAGCTACGTCGCGCTTGTGACGCAGCTTCAGCAATGCTCTGGGGGGCCCTATCTCCCCAATGCTGCATCAAGCCTTGCGCCTGCTTCAAGATGGTGCAGGGTTTTGACGCAGCATTGGCCTAAAAGTGACTGCCACTTTTAGGAGGCGTTCCTGCACAGGAACGCCCTCCCCTGCGCCGGAACACCTCCTGATGGCGCAGGGCTTTACAACGTGACGCATCTCTCAGAATAGTCACGTTGTTAATACCCAGCACCATGACGCATCTTTTGTGCTGCTGCTGCGTCACAAAAGGTATTGGTAGAGGGTGCACTGGTGAACCAGAGGGTGACAGTGATGAACCAGAGGGTGGCAGGGGTGAACCAGAGGGTGACAGTGCTGAACCAGAGGGTGGCAGTGCTGAACCAGAGGGTGGCAGGGGTAAACTAGAGGATGGCAGGGGTGAACCAGAGGGTGGCAGTGATGAACCAGATGGTGGCATGGGTGAACCAGAGGGTGGCAGTGGTGAACCAGAGAGTGGCAGTGGGGACCAGAGGGTGGCAGTGCTGAACCAGAGGGAGACAGTGGTTAACCAGAGGGTGGCAGTGGTGAACCAGAGGTGCTGTGATGAACCAGAGGGTGGCAGTCGTGAACCAGAGGGCAGCAGTGGTGAACCAGAGGGTGACAGTGCTGAACCAGAGGGTGGCAGTGGTGAACCAGAGGGTGGCAGGGGTGAACCAGAGGGTGGCAGTGGTGAACCAGAGGGTGGCAGTGCTGAACCAGAGGGTGACAGTGGTTAACCAGAGGGTGGCAGTGGTGAACCAGAGGTGCTGTGATGAATCAGATGGTGGCAGTCGTGAACCAGAGGGTGGCGGTGGTGAACCAGAGGGTGGCAGGGGTGAACCAGAGAGTGGCAGTGCTGAACCAGAGTTGGCAGTAGTGAACCAGAGGGTGGCAGGGGTGAACCAGAGGGTGTCAGTGGTGAACTAGAGGGTGGCAGTGATGAACCAGAGGGTGGCAGTGGTGAACCAGAGGGTGCTGTGCCCATACATGATCGCATGAGTAACTTCGCCATGCAAGCGGCCCGCGAACACGCAAAAAGCCCCGCGAACACGCAATAAAGCCCGCGAACACGCAAAAAACCCCGCGAACACGCAAAAAAACAAAAATCCGCAAATTCTCACGAATTCGCCGATTTTGCGGATTGCAAATTCGATTTCGCGTAGATTCGCAGAACGCAAATTTGCAAATTTCGCCCATACTTAGCGTTGACTTGCTTGGTCATTGAGAGCGTTGAGTCGGGGATGATTCCCAGGTTGGCTGCGTGGTTTATAGGTGACGGGGCCGCCCCCAGTGCCTTCGGCCACCAGGAGTCGTCCCAGACTTAAGGGTTGGAGCCGAGGATGAGGACCGCCGTTTTGTCCGAGTTCAGCTTCAGACGGCTGGTCTTCATCCAGTTGGTGACGGACTTCATTCCTTTGTGGAGGTTGGCTTTGGCGGTGATGGGGTCCTTGGTGAGGGAGAGGACCAGCTGAGTGTTGTTGGCATAGGAGATTATGTTGAGGTAAGGCTGTCGGGCTACGTGTGCGAGCGGGGCCATGTAAATATTGAACAGCATCGGGCTGAGGGAGGATCCCTGTGGTACGCCGCAGATGATCTCGGAGGCTTTGGAATGGAATGGGGGGAGGCAGACAATCTGGGTTCTGCCGGAGAGGAAGGAGGTGGTCCAGTCTATAGTCTTGTCTTGGATCCCTGCGGCGTGGAGGTGTGCGCGTAGTGTGCGGTCTCAGATGGTGTCGAAGGCGGCATAGAGGTCTAGGAGGATGAGTGGTGCGGTCTCGCCATTGTCCAGCAGGGTCCTTCTGTCATCGGTGACGGTGATGAGGGCAGTCCCGGTGCTGTGGTTGCTGCGGAATCCTAACTGGGAAGGGTCCAGGATTTTGTTTTCTTCGAGGTATCGGGTTAGCTGTCTGTTGACAGTTTTCTCGATGACCTTGACCAGGAAGGGGAGCAAAGAGATGGGCCGGAAGTTCTTGAGGTCTCTTGGTTCTGCCTTAGGTTTTTTGAGAAGGGCGTTGATCTCAGCGTGTTTCCAGATCTCTGGGAAGGACGCGGTCTCAAGGGAGAGATTGATGACATTGCGCAAGTGGGGTGCGACAGAGCTGCTTGCTCTGTTGAAGATGAGGTGCGGGAATGGGTCTGACGGCGAGCCGGTGTGGATTGTGCGCATGTTCTTGATGGTTAATAAACAACAATAATCCACCTGTTAGGGTGATGTGTTCCCTACTGTGGTGGGGAGCACATAGTGTTTTTAAAATACCCCTCAAACACCAGCGGAGCCGTGGATGGGGGAGCAAGGATATTCCTATCGCTGCAACTCGACCAATTGGGCCAGAGTAACCCCCAACGTTTGGAGGCTCATAAGGCATTAAACCAAGAAGAAAAAGTTGTTTGCATATTAGCAGAGAACTCTATTTGAATTGTAGGCACATTGCAGTACTACATTTCCACTCTTTTGTATATACACTTTTTTACTTAGAAAAACGTGAGTAAGGTGGGGTGTGGTGCACCCCGTCCTGAAGAAGGAGTTGATCTCCGAAACATGTCGACGCACCCACGAGGTGTTGTGCTTAATATCACATAATCACCTCAACCTGCCCCCTTTTAATAGTACCAGTACGGGGGCTCATTAAAATTTTATTTGACCTACCCCACAAGCCAGGCACTTTTTAACCATTCACTCACTTAAATTGCTCCACCACATACTCACACACAACCCTCACACGCACCATGCATAGTCCTTGTGATCAGTGCTCCCGCGTAGTCATAGGTCATAGCACGCCGCATCCCGTAGAGGGGTGTGAAGACCCCAATGATATAGCATGACACCAAGGGTCCTTTTGGTGTTTGAGGGGTATTTTAAAAACACTATGTGCTCCCCACTACAGTAGGGAACACATCGCCCTAATAGGTGGATTCTTGTTGTTTATTCATAGTGTCTGGGAGAACGAATCCACCCTCTCACTCCCCCCTTTGTTATTTATCATGGTCTTGATGGTGTCATCGATGCTCACGCTGGCCCAGGTGGGCAGGGAGTCATGGCCGATGGTGTACGGAGGGTCCGTTGTGTTGCTGTCTGTTGGGGCTGTCTGGGTGTTGAAGCTGTCATGTATGTCTGATATCTTGCGGTGGAAGAAGGTGGCGAGGGAGTCGCGCAGGGCTTGTGATGGCGGGATGTCATTGGTGTTGGGGCTAGGGTAGGAGAGTTCCTTCATGATGTTGAAAAGCGCCTTGCTACTCTGTGCTTTGTTTTTTAGGTGGTCTTTGAAGGAGGTCCTCTTGGCCTCCCTGAAGAGGTGGGGGTGGTTGCAGATGGCGTCCTTGTGTGCTACTTGGCTGTCCGGAGTTTGTTCACGGTGCCATTTCTTCTCTAGTTTCCGACAGGCTTGCTTGTAGGCTAGGAGTTCTGGGATTAACCAGCTGGCCCTCTTGATGGTGTCTCTCTGGGGGGGTTTTCTTCAGCATGGCGAGGGTGTTGGCGCAGTCCTTGAGCCAGCATCTGAGGCTGTGGGCAGCGATGTGTTGGAAGGTTTGGTGGATCGGCTAAGAGTGAGGTTTGTTTATAGTTGGTCTTCGGGGATTTTGCTCCAGCAGCAGCGGGGGATCTGTTTGGTGCGGTGGTGTGTGGTGGGTTTCTGGAAGGTGAAGTGGATGCAACGGTGGTCGGTCCAGAAGAGTTCGGTGGTGTGGCTGGCGGAGACGTGCGGGCTTGAGGAGAAGACGGGTTCGAGCGTGTGGCTAGCAGAGTGGGTGGGCATTGTGACGAGTTGCTTCAGTCCGAGGTTATCAATCAGAGTTGTGGAGTTATTGTCCAAGTGCTTCTCAAGGTGAAAGTTCAGGTCTCCAAAGAGTATGTAGTCGGTGGAGGTCAGGGCGTGCGTGCTGATCAAGTCGGTGATGGAGTCGCTGAACTGGGGGCGGGGTCTGGGGAGTCGGTAGGCGAGGGTGCCTCTGAGGGTGGAGTTAGGGTCTGTGTGGATCTGTAAATGCATGTGTTCGGTGGGGCTGAGCGTGTCTTCGGCGCTAGTCGAGATTCTGATGCTGTTCTTGTGGAAGATGGTGATTCATCCTCCGGCTCCGTTAATGCGGTCTCTGCGTCTGATATTGTAGCTGTCTGGGATGGCTATGGCGGTGTCGGGTGCAGAGGAGTTGGTAAACCAGGTCTCTGTCAGGAAGGCGAGGTCCGGGGATGTTGTGAAGAGCAGGTCCCAGAGCTCGACTGCATGCTTGCGTGCGGAGCAGGTGTTCAGTAGTATGCATCAGAGTTGGTTGGGGTTTTTCTTGGCGGGTGGTTCGTTGGCTCTGAGGCTGGTGTAGCTGCAGTTCCGGCATGTGAAGGGGCTGTGTGTACATTTTGGGGCAGGTGTGGCTCCGTCTGGAGTTGAGAGCGTGCAGAGTGCTGGCGTCGTAGTGGCGGCGGTCGTCGTGACAGGTGCGGGAGCCAGGGGTTCTGGTACTGGGTGCGGTCTAGGCGCGGACGGGCGCAGACGGGCTTGTCTTAGGTGAGCCTTTGGCACACCAGCAGCTCGCTCGCTGCACGAGGCCGCTGGGCGGCAGCGCCGCAGCCGGCATATATAGGGAGGTGGGAGGGAGGAGCAGCTGGGAGGCGGGGGCAGAGAATGGACAGTGGGCAGTCAGGGGGGCTGGACCGCAGAGGACGCAGCGGCGAGGGCGGTGAAGGACAACTAAGGTAACAGAAGGAAAAAGGGGCACAAAATCGAGGGAAAAACGAGTGGAACAGAAGGCAAAAGAGGCACAGAAACGAGGGGAAAACTAGTGGCACATAGGCAGAAGGTCACAAAAAACGAGTGGAACAGAGGGCATAAGGGCACAAAAAACAAGTGGGTTAAACTACCAAACAGTACCATTAGCCTCAGGGTAATATAAAGCACATTTCCTGTGAACAATCCCACAACTGATACGAAATTCTTCCATGTCCTTAAAGACAAGTTCTACTCCATTATCTGTCAATAAAGTTTCAGGTATTCCTTCTCTAGATATTAATTTTTTAAGAAAATCAAGAATAGCTTTTGTGTTCACATTTCTTACAAAAGCTATTTCAAGCTACCTGGAGTAAAGATCTAACACAACATTTACATAAGTATCAGACCCACCACCGTACACAGGTTCAAAATTTCAAAAGCTAAGTCTTTGCATGGTTCAGTGGGGCGAGACCTCATTTCCATAGGTTGAGTCCTGATCTTTAGTCTTTTTTCACTAAGAGAACATTGGACACAATCTCTAAGAATACGCTCAACCTGTAAATACAAACCAGGCCACCAGTAAGTAGAGCGCAATCTCTCCTTAGTTTTAGAGATGCCTAAATGTGCTTCATGTGCCAAATCAAGTTAATATTTTCTTAATGACAGTGGTGGAACCAGCCTGAGACCCCTCCACTGTTGTGATGGCAGGGCCTTATTTGCGCACATTGCTATGTTAGCATAGGCTTATTACAAGTTTAAACGCCATTTTACCTTTTGCTGCTTTTGCACACAACACTGCATATAGCTGTTGTTGTAAGTTAGGCTGCGTGAATTACTTCACATGAGAATGGCTTGTTTTTGGCAGCCCTAGACTTACGTCGCAACCTTAGTTTGCACAGTAAATGATAAGGCCTCCAAGGTTATCATAAGAATGTAGCTGGTGTTCAGGCTGATCGGCTCACATTTTAGACATAACATACTGGCTATCTGCAGATATCTAAGATTCTGGCTCCTTTAATATTGCACTGTAGGCATGATTTCAGGCGCTTGGAGAAAATCCGATTCCCGGAGAGAAAGAGCTTTGGCAGATCCTGATGTGATTCACTCCTGCTGATCTTGGAGGTATGGGGTCCCCTATTCAAGCCTAAGAGACCTTCTATATTTTATAAAACATAGCTCCTAGCTAGGGAGGGTGGCATACAAGGCACTGTAGAACTTGTTTCCATCATCATTATAATATGATTTCTCCTTTTGTGTTTTATGGAATTGTAACAATGCTGATCATATTATTTCTAATCATATGTCTGCTTGTGTTAGGAAAAATACTGCATCTTAGAGCATGTCATTAAAATAAATATTTTAAACTTTCCTGTGTCTCTTTTTACTCTTGTTGTGGACTGGTATGAGAATAACAAACGAAAGAGTGTTCTTGATTCCCACCATGCCTGAGAGTAACCTAAGTCGCATGTTCTGGGTTGTCTAATCACTGATTACTTTGCTATAGGCCAAAAAGCTAATGTGACACTTATGCTAGTCGGTTAGGGGTTCTAGGTACCGAGGTGTGTTTTTTGGTCCACCACAATTCACTGAGGTCCTGGGTCTCTGTGCACAGTTCTGTGTATGAGCAGAATCCCTGCAACACCAAATCCCTTCACAACAAGAAAGCTGATCTTTCACAAGCCAAAAGTCCTTTACAGACAATCCTCCCTGTTCTTATAATGCCAACCATCACAAATGAGTTTCATGAAATTTTGAATAATCTCATCCTCTGGACAAGCAGCACACCAACGTTCTTGAGAAATTATCTTATAATCAATCCCACAAACAAAATCATAAGAATGACTGAAAGATGGATCAGCTTGATCATCAAATTGAGAAACCAGAACTAATCTGGAAAGTGTGTAAGCAATAACATTTTCAGAACCAGAAATATGTTTGAGAGAAAAATCATAGCCCCGTAACACAACAATCCACTTGGAGATTCTTGGTGGAATTGAATCAATGCCTTACTTGAAAATACCTCACACAGTGGCTTGTGATCAGTTCTGATTGTGAAGGAGGTACCCCAAATATTTTTATTGTACTTTTTAACGGCCCAATAAACAGCAAGGGCCTCTCTCTCTATGACTGAGTACCTTAACTCATCACCTTTGAGACTTTTTTTAAACAAACATGATGGTGTTTTCAGGACTTGTGCCACCTTGATACAACACAGCACCAAGAACCTTCAGGCTAGCATCAGTAGAGATGATAGAGCATTTGGAGGAATCAAAATTGCGAAGTTTAAGGGCATTGTGTAATTTACATTTTATCTCATCAACTCTTTATCACATAACTTGTTCCACTCAAACTTCACCCCCTTTTTTAGTAATTCTCTCATGTTGAAAGTAGCTTCTGCAAAATTCTTAATAACCTTATTATAATATTCTGCCATCCCCAGAAAGCGCTTGAGTTCCGCTTTGCATGAGGGAGCAGTTAAATTCCTAATGGTATTGACTAACTCTGCCTTGGGAATTACCCCATCAGACGTAATAGAATGACCCAAGTAGTCTATTTTATCAAGACCAAACGTACACTTTTCACGTTTAATGGTGAGATTTTGCGAAGAAAGTCTATCCAACACCTGTCGGACTCTCCTGCCATGTTCAGATTCGTCACACCCATTGACCAAAATGTCATCCTGATATACGCATACTCCAGGGAGATTAGCTAAAACCTTCTCGATGACACGTTGGAAAACTGAAGCAGCGGAGACAAGACCAAAAGGGAGTCTGACAAATCTAAAAGTCCCAAACGGCATGACAAAAGCAGTTAAGTTTCTAGAGGATTGATCAAGCAAAATCTGATGGTATGCAGACGTCAAGTCGATGGTGCTGAACATTTTAGCACCAAGCACCATACTCAGGAAGTCTGATATGTTTGGAAGAGGGTATTTATCCGCAAGCACAAATTTGTTGAGCTGTCTGAGATGTACACATAATCTCAACGAGCCATCAGCCTTCCTGGCAGCTACAACCGGGGCTAACCAAGACGTGCCTTCAACATCTTCAAAGATACCTTGTGATTTAAGCCTTCTAACTCACTCTGCATTTCATCTTTAACAGTGAAAGAAATATTACGTACTTTGCTTGAAACAGGATGGACCCAGGAGACAATTTTATTTTGTGACAGTATCCCTTCCGACACCCAAGTTTGTCACCAAAAACCTGAGGATATTCATCCATAAGCTGAGCTTGTAGAGCTCGAGATGATCGAAGCACGAGCAGGTAATTTTAAATAAAAACGGGAGATCCACTCGAACAATATAACAAAGAAAAAGTCATTATTTAAAAGCTTTGTTGATGGGAAGAATAAAATCTGCTGCTTAGAAAACACAAACGCACCAAAGTAAAAGAAAAACAAAATAGCCCTTTTAATAGGGAAAATGTTATGCGCTTAAACAAGAAAGTTCTTACTTGGTGGTCAGCCGTTTAATACCAGTAGCGCTTCAACGCATTCTTACAGCAGCAGACTTTTCTCGAAGGCGTTATACGGCAGCAGGCTTTAAATAGTTCAGAGTAAGAAAAAC
The DNA here is from genome assembly GCF_964263255.1 of Lissotriton vulgaris. Taxonomy (NCBI): domain Eukaryota; kingdom Metazoa; phylum Chordata; class Amphibia; order Caudata; family Salamandridae; genus Lissotriton; species Lissotriton vulgaris. The sequence goes on along the minus strand of NW_028240653.1, from coordinate 658,106 downwards.
AATGCTTTCCAAGTGGAAAATTTTGCGCTCTAAAATAAGAAAGTTCTTACTTGTAGGTCGGTCGTTTTTACAGCAGCAGCACTTCAAGACATTTTTACAGCACAAGACTTTCCTTGAAGGCGTTTTACAGCAGCAGGCTTCAAGTGGTTCAAAACGGATACGGTCTTGCTTGTAGAGTATAACCCAAGGTATCCTTGAACACACAGGCATGACACTTTCCTTCAGAATTATTTGGAATGAGCTGCTTTTTTCCCAGTCGTCGCCAGTGTTAAATAGATGAATGTTTTAATGAAGACAGGAGATGAGGTATTCTGTCTTAAAGTTTATTCTTTAGTTCATGAGTTTAACAGCTCAGCCACCCAACCGCCTCTGGCTCAAGTTCAGTCATCTGTCCGTCTAGATTCCACTCTAGAGCCAGGACAAGACTACGCTTTTTGAATTCATCGATGTCAGCACAGAGAGACAGAGAGATAAATAAGATGAAGTAACATTACAACACAAGGGTTTTGGCAAGCAGGCCTGGAGTGGGGTCAGAATAATAAAGACTTCATATATTTCTGTAACACAGATCTGGTTGAGCAAAGTTCCCTGCAGGCATCTGCCGTAGAAGAGCATAATGCACAGGGCCCTGGTTTACAATGTGGGTTTGAACATGCTGAGAGAGCTGGATACATTTTGATGCATAGGAAGCCCATGCAAAGCTACAGAAAGCACAGTGACATCCCTGACCTTTTAATGAACACTGGCTGTGCTCCCCCACTGGAAGAAGGGATGGATGGCTCAATGGCAGAAGTAGGACTGTATCCCTGAGGAAGCAGAGGTGAAACCCTCAGGTGCCAGCCTTAAAGTGCCCCAGCTGAAGGTGACATCCATGTAGAATGGCTGTGCTAATGAACCAGTCCCACAGCATGCCCAATATGAATGGAGCTCACTGTGCTTTTACTTGAGACGACTTGAAGGTGGTGCAGGTAAAAGTAATGCGTTGTGTGCAAAGTCACTGAAGTGGGACAAAGAAGTAAATGTTCTCTTTGTGAATGGTCACGTTGGTGCATTCTGGATATCAGCATAGATATGAATGTGCTAACTCAATATAATTATAAAATACCCTAAATGCGTCCTCTATCAAAATGCTTTGTTACAATCAACCCCTAGGCATGAAGGTTAATTGTTCACTGCATTCATGATTACAATATATATTTGACATAGGACCACTGAGTTTCATTACCTTGTGTACTGTTCTAAGAAATAAGCAGTAAAAATGTCAAGGCATACATATGTTTTAGGAATGAAGATTGCCCTATAGAAGCAACCACTGCTGGGTCTAACCTCATGCTCTGTCTACTTTCAGGTGAGAATGTGGCTCTGGGTGGTCGAGCCACCCAGTCAACTATTCTTGCTGGAAATTCTGCTCACATAGGTTTCCTGTCAGATGCAATCAACGCAATAGATGGAAATCAGGATCCCAATTTTGATCATGGATCCTGCTCGCATACAGATTATGAATATAATCCCTGGTGGAGGGTGGATTTACTGAAACCACAGAAAATTTATTCCATTTCCATCACCAACAGAGATGCTGTTCCTGAAAGGCTGAATGGAGCAGAAATTCTTATAGGAAATTCCCTATCAAACTATGGAAATAACAATCCAAGGTAAGGTGTAAACTTTGTTCACTTTTATTTGCGATTTACAGATGGCAGGGGCTTGGTTCTTCTGTTCAGCTGTAGCATATATTGTATTACAAGACTTACAATTCCAGTCCTGAGTGTGATTAGAGTAATGGATCCCCCATCTTTATATGAAGAGTGCAATTTGCTAAATACATAATTTAAACAAATATTATGGAAAATAAGTTAGAGTAAGTACAATCCTGTTACATGATTTACACTCTGATCACATGTAAGATATATTTCAAGGCGAGTGTACAAGTTTATGAGCTATACTTTACTTTTAAAGAGCTTAATTTAATAATTGTTTGGTCACAATCAATGTTACTTATTTGGAAATAAGGACAGTACCTCAATTTACTTTCAGTTTGTTTTAGGTATTTCCTACCACCAGTTCCTCATTTCCTTAATTTCCTTGTGATTACCTTTACTTCCTCCTTACTTTGTCCTCCTCTTCCTTGCGGAACTCTACTCAGGCTTCAAACTTGTATCTAAATAAAGCTTCAACTCCTCTCCTGATATTCACTAGCTGATTGTTGCAGCAAGTTTTTGATGAGGTCACTGATTGTACATACAGCGGACGCTTGACGTGGGCTAGTCAATGGCAAGTGTGTTTGTACTGTCCTTGCCCAATAGTGCCAAAGGCACAGAGAGTAGACCGTTGTAGGTATCATGGAGAACTATGCTCTCTCATTAGATGTGACCTGGCATGCTTCCTGCAGCTCAGTTCATGGTGTATGTTGTACATATTTAGTACTTATGAGTTGTGTGCTCTTAGACCTGATGAAAATGAGGGAACTGACTCATATTTTGAACGTATGATTTCTTCTCAAACATACTTTTGGACAAGAACCACTTGCTGTATTAATTTCCCCCAAGCTGTCACAGTTTACACTGCAGTTCTCACTTCTCGCCTGTGGGTTTCCATTCTCTACCACAAAACCTGTGGTTGGGCAGAGTGCAACATTCTGGGCAGAGACTTCCAAGTCTTAGGTATTAGTTTACAGGGGCAAGGCAAGGCATTCACGGAGATGAGATAATGATTCTTATTCTATTGCTTCCTGGCCTTATCTCAGTTTCTAGCAGTAATCGGTGGAGCACATGCATAGTGGGATATGTGCTCTATGGACACAGAAGCATGTGTGCACTTCCACTGAATCCCCGTCAGGTTGCAGCTCTCCAGACCTGCCTTAGAGGAGATGCACACATTACAAACCAGCAAGAATAGATACTCTCCCCAGGGTGGCAGTAATATAATCATCCTTTACCAGTTTGGTCAGCACAAAAAAACTTTAAAATGTATGTCCTCTTGCAACTAATGCTCCAGAACAGTTCACCTTGTCTTGGAGGCTGGAGTTTCTCTACTTTAGTTAGTTTGCTGTTGGTACTTTCCTTGGACCCTTCCTCAGGACCTCCAGGACTATGCATTTCTTGGTTGGGCACAGAGAGCAGAGCCCGGGGGCCAAATAAAGTTTTTTATTACCCCACGAGCCAGGCACTTTTTAGACTTCACTCACTATAAAACCCCACCACAGCACTCACTTATAAATTCTCTCACCCACACCACACATAGCCACTGTAAGTGCTCCCAAGTAACCGTAGGTCGCAGCACGCCACATCCCATAGAGGGGTGCAAGGACCCCAATGATGAAGCATTACACCAAGGGGCTGTTGGTGTATGAGGGGTACCAAAAACAACCAGTGTGTTCCCAACCATCGTAGGGACACCCCCTTCCCCCTTCCTAATGGATTCCTTTTGTTTATAAAACTAACCCAGGGAGAACGAATCCATTTAAGATAATTCTCTCCCTCCCCCTTTTGTTAACATTTGTATACAGGCAGCGCACAGCTGCGGGAGCTTCCCTATCCCAATCTAGACACATACTATCAACACATTACACACATAGAACACACGCTCAACTACACCAAGATGGAATCAGAACACGGACTCACGTTCGGCGAAGAAGTCATTGACAAGATCCTGGCGGCCCTCAACCCGTTTGAAGGGCTTAGCAGCACTGAACCAGGACCCAGTGTTGTAGGCATTCCATTGCTATGGTGTGTGGGGTAGCTAAATATTTGGGTAGTGCGTGGCAGACACGTACAAGGAGGTCCAAGCTCACCCCCCACCCCACCCAACCATCAGTTGGCACCATGGCAGGATATGTATTTTAATGATTCTCATGACAACGATTTATTGTATATTTTAGTAATTGTATAAATTGAGTAGTAAGTGATGTTGTATGTTTATATTGGATTGGTGGGTCTTTGCATTTTTAGCGTTTTAATGTGCTGGACATTTATATTTCAGTAATTTTAAACAAAATCGAGTAGTATGGGATGATGTTTGTCTATATAAGATTGGTGGGCCCCTGCTCTTTCATTTTTTTTAATGTACTGTATAAATTGTACACTTTTATGATGAAACTTTTTATCCAATAAAGTATAGCCGACTGGGATGAACTGATGAATCTGAGGAAATCACAAATAAGGGCAGCACTTCATGGCCTGCTAATGACCGCGTGCCTGAGGAACAAGATAGCACCACAGGGTCTCTTGGTCAAAAATGAGCACTTCATCTTCCAGAATGACAAAGTTTTCAAAAAAGAATGGTCACTGTTTTCGTGGCATTGTACACGGGATTGGTTGGTACTCATAGTAAAGACCGCCACAAGGATCACACAAGAATTGAAATTGGACATACAGAAAATTGAGGTACAACTAAAAACGTATATAAAACCTGCAGAGCTCAAAAGAAGGCTAGATGAACTAAACCAACAAATGGCTGATTTTGAAGCCACACTGAAGCAAAGCAAATTTAAAAAACTGGGCAAAGACAAAGATCGATTCACTCCAGAGACAGCATATCCATATACTAAGGATGACTACATCTCAAGGAATGTGAACAGTGACAATGAAAGTGATGGTTCCGACAGTGGTTCCTCCGGATCAAGCACCCACAGCAACCAACGACAGAGGGGCTATCAGAGGCGACAGGGCCAACAATACCCAAGACAACGAGGATGGCGAGGATACCAACCTCAACCATACTTTCCACATTTCACAGGACCAACACCTTTCACACCATTTAACTTTGGACAAGGACCAACGGGACCTATGTACCAGCCATGGGGCTCAGAGTTCGATCCGAACGTCTACTACAACCAGCCTTTTTAGGGACACGCCAAGAAACACGCAGAGGACGGAACAGAAAAGGCAACACAGTGATGTGGCAAGACCCCAACCAGGGAGACCCCAGGGTGAACACCAGAAGCATGACAGGGGCTCTGCAGAGCAACCCATCAAATAGCCGCAAGGGGACCTAGTGGTGAACATCACACCATGGGAACTTACGCCTACTTAGAGGGCCGTACTAAATAAAGGCCTGAGTTTTGTTCCAACTAAAAAATTGGACTCCTTCAAACTCCACACAGAGATGCAGGAATTTTTAAGAAAGATCAAGCTACAGGACTTCTTTAAGGATAAGGAGAGTGTCCCAGAGACAGACACAGGATTGAGACTGCAGTCGACCTTCACACCACCGGATGCCTTACTACCCATCGAGGTTTTGGCTTTCGAGAAGGCAGTAATGACTGATCTTGAGGATTTAGACCCGTCTGAACGCACGGTCTTTCACAACACAAGCAAGATGGAACAAGAGGCCATCCGTGAACTAACCAACAACTGTGACATTACCATAAAACCCGCCGACAAAGGCGGAGCCACAGTTGTACAAACAACAACAGCATACAACTAGGAATGCCTAAGATTGTTGTCAGATAGATGAAACTACACAATATTGACTGTTGACCCGACAGAATCCCTGAGAATAACCATAGGGGGGATGGTAGACGAAGCTTTGGCACAAAATTGGCTCTCCAAAAAAGAGTCTGAGTTCCTAATACAGAAAAGCCCGAGAACACCATACTTCTACTGTATCCCGAAGATACACAAAAACCTGGACAACCCCCCAGGGAGCCCTATCGTCTCCGGTATAGGTTCCATCCTAGAACCTCTCTTGAAGTTTTCAGATGCTTTTCTCCGCCCACTCATCCAAGGAACAGACATGTATCTAAAGGACACAAAATCAGTTTTACAAATGCTAAAAGATCTCACCTTTGATCCAGAGAACCAACTTCTGCTCAGTCTGGATGTCGAGAGCTTATACGCAAGCCTCCCACACGACAAAACACTAGCAATAATCGAAGAAGTCCTGTACAGCACCCACTGGCAATACCAGACTCTAAGGGGATTAGTAATGGAATGTTTTGCTTTGACAAAAAACTTTTTTGAATTTGATGAGACGATCTACCTACAGAGTCCTTGCACAAGCATGGGGAGTACATTTGGGCCGAGCCTAGCCGGACTGTATGTACACCACATGGAAACAAATAAAATCCTCAATCAGAACAATCCCTACAGACAACACATACTAACTTGGAAAAGATACATTGACAATATCTTTGTGATCTGGCAGGGGAACCACGAGATGGTCATTCAGTTCATGGATTGGCTTAATACCCTAGACCGCTTCCTCAAATTTACAGACTCAGTTTCGAATGAGACACTTGTCTTTTTGGATCTCAACATATACCACCAAAATGGGAAACTAGAAACTACTACACATTTCAAACCGACAGCAAGGAACTGTCTACTCAGATACAACAGTTTTCAACCACGCCATCTACGGATGAACCTCCCATACGGGCAATTCCTCCGACTGAGGAGAAACTGCACGCAATTGGACAACTATAAATCACAGGCCCAGGATCTCAAAGTCAAACTGCAAGCAGGACATTATCCAGACAGGATCATTAATGCAGCCATGAAAAGGGCTAGGAACAATAATAGGGATGCCCTTCTGGAGGACAGAAGCGGACCGATCACCAAACAAACAAGACCAATATGCGTCACAACATACAGCTCCCATTCAAATGAAGTGTCAAAAATCGTGAATAAACATTGGCGCATCTTGACATGTGGATCACTGGAGATTGAGAAACCAATGTATTCCCACAGACGTGGGAAGAACCTTAAAGACATACTAGTCCACACCCGCATAAAACCACAGCAACAACTTCCAATACAAGGAATACAAGGACATTTTCCTTGTGGTAACTGCGCAAGCTGCCACTTAACCAGGAAAAGTAAGCAGCTGACCTTTGCCAATGGAACAAGATGGGATCAACGTAAATTTACGAACTGCAACATCAAGAACGTAATCTACATGATTGTATGTCTCTGCAACCTCGAGTACATTGGCATGACCACCAGAGCCGTAAAAACACGACTCAGTTATGGTATATGTTATGTTATATGGGTATTTATTACCCGCACAACTACTCTTGAGTATCCTGGCGCGGAACATAACCACAAAGAAGTCGCGAGAGAAAAAAACCCAGCATTTTTAGTAAGCTTGATTGAAGAGGGGAGTTTTAAGGAGCTTTTTAAAGCTGCTAAGGTCTCTGGTATCCCTGAGAGTGAATGGGAGGGAATTCCAGAGGGTAGCCGCTTTGACCGAGAATGATTGACCGCCCAATCTTGTTCGCCGGAAGCGGGGAATTACCAGCCGGCGTTGGAAAGCCGACCTGAGGTGTCGACTGGGGACATGGAAAGTCACTCTTTTCCTGAGATAGGCGGGGCCAGTATCATGTAGGGCTCGATGAGTGAGAACCAGAGCCTTAAATTGAACTCTTTGGGCCACCGGCAACCAGTGGAGTGTGGCCATTTGCGATCTTATGCTAATGCGTCTGGGAATGCCTAGCAGAAGTCTCGCGGCCACATTTTGGATGAGCTGCAACTTGTTTACCAGAAAGGAGGGGGAGCCCAAATAAAGAGCGTTGGCATAATCCAGGCGGGACAATATGAGGGCTCTAGGGACCGCTTCTTTGGCCAGCTGGGGTAATAGAGGGAAGAATCTGCCCAGAGATTTAAGGGTCCCAAAGCAGGCACCCGTCAGTCTTTTAATCTGCTCTGAGGACCTCAAATCTTCATTGAGCCAGATGCCCAAATTCTTGGCTGGGCCACCTTCAGAGAGGGCACGGGGGAAATCAGGAGGCCAAACTAGTTCAGTGAATTGGTTTGGAAATTGGCCATATAGTATGATCTCCGATTTTCCCTCGTTGCATTTAAGTTTGGCACAGGCCTACCAGGTAAATACGGCCGCCAGGCACTTTTGCGCTGCAGCCGTTTCTAATGTCGAGTTACCCCAGGTGAAAAGGAGCTGGGTGTCGTCGGCGTAGGCCATAATTTTTGCACCCAGCTCCTCGGCCAGGTAGATCAGCGGGGTCATATAAATGTTGAAAAGAAGTGGGCTCAATATTGAGCCCTGTGGGACCCCGGTCTGAACAAGCCTGGCCGAGCAGGAGTACGGGGGCATCCAGACTTGCTGGTAACGGGAGTGCAGGAAATACTCCAGCCAAGACCACACAGCCCCAGTGAGGCCGATATCAGTGAGGCGGGCCAGGAGGAGTTGATGAGGGACCGTATCAAAGGCGGCAGAGAGGTCCAATAAGATTAGTGCCGCTCTGCCACCCTTGTCCGTACACTCCCTAATGGCTTCCACCACCTCCACCAAGGCTGTCTCCGTGCTGAAGGATGCCCTGAAACCCGACTGGGCTAGGTGAAGTGTCACAGACTCTACAACAAAGGCGTTCAACTGCCGAAAGACAACCTTTTCGCAGACTTTAGCCAGTGCCGGAAGCAGGGAGATGGGGCGGTAGTTGGCTGCGATAAGGGGGTCTGCTGATGGCTTTTTCAGGAGAGGCAGAAGTTTAGCTTGCTTCCACTGCCTAGGTACCACTGCCAATTGTAGTGACCAGTTTACCATAGCTGTAACCTCTGACCCTACACAATCTGCTACTCCTGCCAAAACTCTTGCCGGGCAAGGGTCCGAAGGGGAGCCTGATTTAAGAGATTTCAGCAGAGCAAGAATGTCCGATTGATCAACCATAGTAAATTTGGCGAGACTCAGTGAACATAAGAGTAACATCCGCTGCAAAAAGAGTACGACTAAGATGGCGGCTCACTTCCTAGAGATGGAGCACTGCGTCAATGAAATCAAATGGACAGTAATTGAGTAATTACCCATGGAACGGGGTCTATTTGAGAAAGAACAACGCTGGGTTTTCCGCCTGAGTACCCACATATCTAGGCTGAACGATGCCATTCCCTCAGGCCAACTAAAACCTTGAGCTACCCGCATGAGAAAAACATATCCGTATGTATCGGCCTGGATTCAAAGCCATTGTTTTACTTACCATACCTTTTACTTATTTCCCACTGACCTGACTAAGTATGTCACAACCTTATAGAAATCGGGCTAACCCGTTTTTTTCAGGCAATCTGTTTTTGTCAAAATATAATATCCACAGCACAGCAGACACGAACCCTATTCCACTTCGAAAAGAATTATTGCAAGTACAAGCTTGTCTGGGCATGCGCGGCGAAAATCAGGACCTCGGAACCCAATGCGCATGCGCTTCTCTTAGTAAAAAAATGACTGCGCATGCGCGGTCGCGACAAGAGCAGATAGAAAGCCTCAATTACCGTCAAACCAAATACGGGCATACCCGGTTCCCCAGATTGCCAATAATTCAATTAGGGGCGAGTCACAAACAGTATAAAAAGGGCTCTTTGCAAACACCACGGCACAACCAACCGAGCCGGCGTAAGGGGCAGCGAAGAGGGATTCTCCTCATAGACTCGTGAGTAATACAAACCCAACAGAACCATCTTACCACCCCTACGAATATGTAAGTACCGGGCAAAGCAGTATTTTTGTCTATTCCTTAAAGGAGCAAGGAAGCACGAGTAACCCCTATGTTAATACGGTTTCATGGAGTAGTAAACTCCTAACAAAACAGTATGTTATGCCCACTGTGAGCTTCACAGAATTTTCTTTTTCTTTTTCCCACAATGAGTTTATGACTCAGCGAAAATCCCAGGGGCTGACCACAACCCAGAATTCGCCTAAAAATAGAGTGTGTGTTTTATGTTACATGTGTGTCTGTCTAGTATTTGTCTTTTTTATATATATATTTTCGCTACAGGCACGTTCTCCATGTGTAGAATGACACTAACGTGTCTAGAAATTCGAACCGCACCTTTTTATGACTGTATCCACGAGTCAACACGCCTATGGTTTTTTAAGAAACGGACAACCTGAAAAAAAAATGTTGTCCTTCTCCTTACAGGTTAGCTAAATAGCGGTTATCCAGTAGGTACATTATATTACCTGCACTTGTAAATTTCACTTTTTTAGCATTTAAAAATTCTGAAAAAGTAGAGAAACGTGAGTAAGGTGGGGATTTGTGTACCCCAGTCCTGAAGAAGGTGTTTTTACACCGAAACATTTTGACACACACATAGGAGGTGGTGCACATAGGTTACGCCAATACCTCCTCTCTCACCTTTTTATTAGTACCAGCCCGGGGGCCAAATAAAGTTTTTGGTTACCCCACGAGCCAGGCACTTTTTAAACTTCACTCACTATAAAACCCCACCACAGCACTCACTTATAAATTCCCTCACCCACACCACACATAGCCACTGTAAGTGCTCCCACGCAACCGTAGGTCGCAGCACACCGCATCCCGTAGAGGGGTGCGAGGACCCCAATGATGAAGCATGACACCAAGGGGCCTGTTGGTGTGTGAGGGGTACCAAAAAACAACCAGTGTGTTCCCAATCATCATAGGGACACCCCCTTCCCCCTTCCTAATGGATTCCTTTTGTTTATAAAACTAACCCAGGGAGAATGAATCCATTTAAGATGATTCTCCCCCTCCCCCTTTTGTTAACATTTGTTAGCAGAGCATCTTAGTCACATATGGAATACTTGCAATTCAGGATAGCCTCATGCTTAAAATATTTGCTGGTAATATGAATTAAAATGAGAGAGTAGTGCTCAGAGTAATGCCATTACTGATATGTAATTTAAGCATTGCTGTTTCTCCCCTCCATATCATGAATGCATACCAAATGAGATTTAGCAAGCGAATAAAACATGGACAACCGGCAGTGCATGCTGAACAGAAATAGTTTTGTTTATAGAAAACAGAAATTCTACATTCCCCTATTGCTTCATAGGGGATAGAACCCTGTATCCAATAAATAATTTTTACTTCTGAGAGCCTATAATGCTTTGAAAAGTTAGCTAAATCAGATCATGCAGCTGCCCTGCAAATCTCAGAAATCAAAGCACCTTTCAACTTTGCTACTGTAGAAGGCGTACTATGGGTCGATCTTTCTTGAGTTGCCAATAGACAGAATTGACGCTCAACTTCATAGGCCTTTGTATTAAGGGACTTGAACCACCTACTCAAAGTTGCAGTTGCAGGTTTTTCTCCTCTTCTTCCTGTGTGCTCATAGTCCAATAAAGGAGTGAAGAGAGAGGAAGAGAGAGGACTGTGGGGCAGTGGGCAGCCAAGGTCACATTCAAAGGACAGGCGTGGACTCGAGGGGCAGGCCTACTTCTTCTACTCCCTCTACTTTCTTCCTGAGTCGATTGAGGTGACCTCGCCTTTCCCTGTCAACTTCAGCAAAAGGTGCGGTAGTCTCTATGGCAAGATCTTTCGGAGCATGCGCAGGGTGTTGAAGCACGATGATGAGACGGCGTTGACTTGTCTGGTCATCGAGAGGGAGGAGTCCAGGATGAAGCCTAGATTACGTGCGTTGTCCGTTGGCTTGGGAGTGGTGCCCAGGGCAGGGGGCCACCAGGAGTCGTCCCAGGCGGAGGGCGATGACCCCAGGATGAGGACTTCCGTCTTGTCTGAGTTTAGTTTCAGGCGGCTGTTCTTCATCCACTCGGCAATGTCTTTCATCCCTTCGTGTAGGCTGGTTCTGGCGGTGGCGGGGTCGTTGGTGAGGGAGAGGATCAGCTGGGTGTCGTCCGCGTAGGAGATGATGTTGAGGTTGTGTTGGCGTGCGATGGCTGTGAGGGGGCTCATGTAGACATTGAAGAGGGTTGGGCTGAGTGATGATCGTTGTGGTACACCGCAGATGACTTCGGTGGCCTTGGATCTGAATGGGGGGAGGCGGACTCTCTGGGTTCTTCCGGTGAGGAACGAGATGATCCACTCCAGGGCCGCTCCTTGGATTCCGATGCTGCTGAGGTGCTGCACTAGGGTGCGGTGACAGACAGTGGTGAATGCTGCGGAGTGGTCCAGGAAGATGAGGGCCGCTGTTTCCCCGTTGTCGAGCAGGGATCTGAAGTAATCAGTGGCTGCGATGAGGGCGGTCTCGGTGCTGTGGTTGGCCCGGAAAACGGACTGCGAGTGGTCGAGGGATCCATTTGTCTCGAGGAAGGCGGCAAGCTGTCTGTTGACGGTCTTCTTGATGACTTTGGCAGAAAAAGGGAGGAGCGAGATGGGGCGAAAGTTTTTGAGGTCGGTGGGGTCCGCTGTTGGTTTCTTCAGGAGGGCGCTGAGCTCGGCGTGCTTCCAGCCCTCCGGGAAGGTGGCGGTGTTGAAGGAGGTGTTGATGATATCCTGGAGATGGGGTGCGATGATGGAATCGGCCTTGTTGAAGACGTGGTGGGGAAAGGGTCGGTTGGTGATCTGGAGTGGATGGTGTTCATCGTGCGGGTGGTGTCTTCGGTGCTGACCGGGGTCCAGGTGCAGAGAGTGGTGGCGGGGGCGTTGGTTTGGAGGGTGGGTGAGGCATAAGCGGAAAATTAGGGAATCTTAACACATTAATAACACAAGCCCAACTGGAAGCAACCTTGATCTGCGGCTGCGGGCCAATTGTTGAGAAACTATCTTCCCTCCCTTCCATGCTAACCAACCTCATTGAAGACCTGAAAAAGGATATGACAGCTGCAATGATCCACCAAACATAGAATCAGATGTCTTCAAATACAAAGCCCGGAGAGAGCAGTTGTCAACAACCCACACACAGGAAACATGAGAAGCTCATCCGAGGAAGTCTCCGTCACCTGATCAACACCTCCCCAAGCTGGAGGCATGCTGGCTCTAAACGCTAAACAAAGGAGGAAAGGCTTAAAAAAAGACAGGACAGACCCAACTAACCACCAATCTACTTTTCTACCTCAAAAAACGAAATTCACCTGGAATCTACTTAAGTCCAACCCCCCAAACAGCAAGCAACCGAAAACCCCCCAGCCAGGAGGCAGACTGAATTAGTAGAGACTTAAAGGAGGCCACTAGGCAGCGCAATGCAAACGCAGAAGCCAAAAGTGTAAATGCAGATATCCAACAAGGAGGCCTAACCCTTCCCCCCCTCCTGGGGAGAAAGCTTGACCCTCCGAACCCTACATTTTTCATCTAGCGCACTATCAAACATGCAGACTCATCCCAAACAGGGAGACTCCACTGCAGACCCAGAGGACCCCAGAGTCTACACAAAAAACAACCACAGGGAAAGTACAGCCTTAAAAACAGAACAGACAAATTACAGGAGCTGGGTTACAAGGACCACAGACACCTACAAGCCCAATGCGGACATTCCAATTTGGCAAGACAACACAGGGGGTAAAGTGCCAAGAGCAGACGGCACAGAAAGGCCATTTGGTCAGTGGTGAATAGGAACCAGCCCTATCGCAGCACCCATCACCCAATTTCGACGGTGCAAATAATCTATGGTGACGGGACACCCAACCAGTGCTCATCAGGACTGCAACCGAGTGGGTGAGATTTCTCAATGGACAATTCCACCGGTCTCCAAAAAACCAAGGCACCAACCTCCTGAAACTTAAATTCAAGTCTAAGGGAAACTGTGACACCCTGAATACCAGCAACATTTTGCAGTTCATATCAACTGTTCCAGCTCTAAAAGTTACAAAAACAACCAAACTACTTTCAATAGAATTTATCAGTTCAGACAAGCATTCAGAAAGAGAGACTACGAAGACCACATGGGGTTCACCATCGCTGGCAAATAAAGGTCTTGATGAACATGAAATGTTCAAGTCATGGTACATAACCATATCGTGATACCACAGTGCAGGATATCCTTCCCCACTACTCTCCAACATAGAGATCAAAAGCTGCAATAATAGGAAAACTCAAAGTTTTTGTACTTAGGGGGAAGTGGTCCCCATAGCCAAACCCAGCACTCATCTCAGTAAATGCCTGTGACCCGTGAAACTCAGCGTATCACTAGGACCATTAACTGGTCTGGGGGATCCCAATGACAAAACACGAAAAAAGAAGAGACACCTCGACATATTAACACAGTTGTTTGCCTTTGCTCATGGAATGTCATTGGTTTAAAAAGCAAAATAGCCGACTCTAATCTGTACGTCAACTCATTTTACATAATTTTGTTGCAGGCAACATGGATGACCGAACCATTCCAAATGCAGGGTTTCACATGCTACTATACACCAGCAACTAAGAAATCACAATACGGCCACCTATCAGGCAAGCTGGCCAATTATGTATCAACAACTAGAACAACCACTATAAAAGAACTCCCCTCCTCCTCAACAATTGTCAATGCAACCACGATCACTCTCAGTTCCAAGGTGAAAAAGGAGGAGGTTCTAATCTTCAACGTCTACATAAACCCTCCAAAAATCCAAAGATTCAAGGCATCTTGTGGATAGTCTACTGATATCCATGAAGAAACACGACACTCCCAATCTCGTACTTTCATGGGAATTAAACTTTCATCGCTAGGTTCCTCAACAGACAAAGAGACATGGGCCCAGACCTCGGCCTGGAACAAAACAAAAACCCCCAGTGCAGAGGAAGCACAACAGCTTGACACCTGCTGGAGGACATGGAGCACATTAACCTCAGGGCACTCAGTGGCAGATTTCCTAAAAACTCCCCATCAGCAGCCTCCTACTACTCTAAAACATATGCTCAACATTAGACTACACCCTGGTCTCCCTCCCATTGTTTAATAGTGTAGCCACTTTTTGGCTTGGAGACAAGGTGGACAGTGACCACCGACCTTTGTGGCAACTGTTGATCTTTTTTCAGGGCGCCCACTCTCCAATAACACAATCAACGTTAAAATAATTAAATCCTCTCTAGCAAACACTGGGGAGGTGCTTCAAGTGGCGAAAGCATAATTGCAGAACTAAAACAACCATATATCCAGCACATAAGCAAATGGTAAAAATTCACCACAAATCTATCAAGTATCTTTTCAACAACAGTCAAATACAGGCCGCCACACAACCTAATGGAAAAACAAAATGGCTTACCAGAGCCCTATAGAATCCACTAAAGGACAGAAAATAAACAAGAAACAAAAACCCTGAGACTCCTGAGGCATAAACGTAAAGATCAGTATCTCATATTATTAGTACAACAACAGAGGAAAATGCTCAAAAAGCTGAAATGGGAACACAAAATATCCAGGGAGGAGGGCCTCTGGGCAAAACTCTTACAATACACCAAAACCAAAAACAGAGCACACATATGGGAAACGGTGAATAAAATAATGCGCCCATCACATGGAGGAGCAACAGCTTACATCACCAAAGAGACATGGTCAGACTTTCTGTTAACCCATTTCAACCAACAAAGGGGGATCGGGCTGGGAACTGCATCACGTGGCCTAACACTGAAGAGGAACACCAGAAAAATCTCACCTGCGAAATTACCACAAACTATCAGCAAGTGGACGAATTGTCTCAGATCGCAACTATTAAACGTCAGGTTGCTAAGGCAAGAGAGAAGGAGCACCAGGTCCAAATAGGATCCCTCCTGCCCTCTTCAAGCAAGACTCTAACTTCTGGGCAGCATCCTTAGATTCCCTATTTCATGAAGCCAGACAACTAGGATAACTACCGGCCTCCTGGAAAGGCTCCATTATTGCTCCCATCTATTAAAGCAGAGAACAATCTGCTCCAAAGAACTATCACTTAGTGGCCTTACTTGACAATGAATCCAACCTTGTTACAGATTATGGACAAGGTGAAGTCATCAAAATAGACACTCCACCTATGCTTTAGAGACTTCAAGGCAGCATTCGACAAATTAGATAGAGCTAGACTCTGGAAGAAGCTGGCACATTGGAAAATCCAGCAAGCACTGCTTGACATGCTAATATGCTTACGCAAAGACTTTTAGGTGCTGGTAAAACTGGGCGATGGTACACATATGTCAAGGTGCATCCCAACCACCAAAGGGCTCAAACAAGGATGTGTGCTACCCCAAATCTGTTCAATCTCTATATGGCAGACCTGACACTGACCCTTGACTTTTGCAATGCGCACGCTTCGAAGATCGGTGGTAAGTCTTTATCTAGCATCTTATATGCTGATGATGTCGTTCTAGTCAGCCACACGCAAGTGGGAATGCAATGCCTCCCACATGCTCTGCATGAATAATCAAAAGACAATTTCCTGGAAGTAAACCTTAAGAAAACTAAACCAATGTATTTGCTAGCTAGCTGGAGACGATAAAAAGGAAAGGGATGGCCCTTGCGATAACTTTGAGGCACTTAAAATCCAAGCTGACAGGCCCAAGGCTCACCCCTCTCCTCCAGATCGCACATGCCAAAATTCTGCCCACCATTACATATGGCACTGAAGCACTAAGAACCAGAGACTCAAAAACACTGTACAGCACACTAAATAGGGCTTACAGAATCATGTTCGACATTCCATCATATGCCTCCGCAGCACAAAAAACAGGTATTTGACAAACCTTTAGGAGCCTCGCAACGAAACACTCCTTTTCTGCGAAATTCTTCCACCCCCCAGTCAATTCCAACTGTGATCCTTCCTGCATGAATTCTATGATCATGATCAAACTCACAGATGTGGGATCTAAGCTTTCCTCTCACACCAATGTGAAAAATAACACCAGTATCTATTATGTGATCTGCAAATTGACCACTTCCTGGAATACAGCAACGTAACCACAAGCTCCTCTGGAACTCCCTGGCTTATTATGGTGGCGTTTCCTCCCTACTATCACAAAAATGACCAGAATACAAAGACACTTAGAAATTCATTATTTTCATGTTGTACCAATTGTTACAAAGCTTTTGCAACTGACTCCTCTATTTTAATTATTGAGGTAGAAGGTACAACATTGTTGTGCCATCTTAAAAATTGCCCAAGCCCTAAATATAAAACAATTGTGAGACGACGAATATCACACACCTTAGTGTCAAACTCAGACAAACATAAGAAAAAGTGTGTGAGAGAAAGATGGCGCCTCACGGGTGCACCACCAACGGGAACCTGGCAGGTACTCCCCAGGATTGCCCTGATCTCATCATTGGCACCATCAAGCTCAAAGGAAAAATGTGTCCAGATAACAAACAATACAATGTGTTTGTGAAAAGTGTGCAGTGTGAATAAACCACAGACAACACAAATAGTGTCAAAACAACATACAACCCACAAACAACCACGATATATGCCTTTATTCTGTCTCCTTCGTGTTGGTTGTGGAATCTAAAAAAGTGGGTATGGCTACTCCTAATCCAACCATACTCTATTTGCCGACATGTTTCATTGCCATATAAATTTTTGGCAATTTTTGGCAATTTCTTCAGGGCTTAACACATTTTTAAGCCACTGCACTGGACAAACGTAGTCTTCACAACTGTAAATAAACACACATATATACACCCGCTTTATAAAGAGCAATAAAAAGGTTTTTATTTTATTTTATTGAGTGATCCCAAATGTACACAATTCCATACTATTTACCCTCAATCGGCCAACTGGACTCATACCAGCAGACAGGGCGAAACCCTCCTGTGTTTCTAGACGACTCCAACTGTGAGTCCCCTTATGCTCCCTTCGATAAATTTGGTGCAGGGGATAAAATAGCATAAACCTTAAAATATCATGGGCAGTTCCTGCAAATGCTTTATAAATGACCACTACTCTGAACCTCATTTATAAAGTAGGCAGATGGCATCTCAGTTAGGATGGAATAATTCACTCTGTAGTCCAAGTTTACTTTAGGCATTTGGAAATATTTTCTGCACTCGGTCAGAGGCTTCCATTACAAGCATGATTGTTGGTATACAGCACAGGCGTCACAGGCGTCATTGAAGGGCATGGCATGGCATGCGCTCACAGCATTCACTTGTCTTCTGCATGTGCTTGTACGGGCGTGGCAGGGGTGGGTTCACATCGGGAGCATCTTAAGCCCCTCCACTGGAGTGAATGCGGCTCTCGCCTTGGATGGTGACCTTGATTGGCAAACTTGCAGTTGGAGTGGTGTCTCTTCACCCAGTCACAGAGATCCACATTGCACTATCAATCATGCCATATTTGGCTCAAGGACTGTGGGAGCCAACATGAGTGTATGAGTCCAGAGTCCATATTAATTCGACTATTTTCTTCTTTCAAAAGGCAGCCTGCGGCAGGGCTTTTTAACTGCAACTGCTGCAATGGTTTTATGGGGACTAGAGGAGCGTTAGGGCTGGAGGCAGTAATAAAGTCAGCCTTGCAGCACTGGGATATGTTTGCTTGTTGGAGTCAGGATAATGACCATACAGGGAAGCTCAGTGAAATAAGATGTAAAAAATAAAGCCATTTCATAGTCCTGGGAGGCTTGAATACAACCTCAAGCGTGTTGCATGCTCATTGCTTCATTTTAAAATCTTGTTTGTGCAACATGGGACCTAAAAAAAATGCAACTGCATTGGATGATGTTTTATAAGTTTGATTCAAGTCATTTAATTGTACAATGTAAATGTAACAGACACCTTCAATCAATCAATCAGTGACACTTATAGAGCGCGCTCCATACCCGTAGGGTCTCAAGGCGCTGGGGGTGGGGGTGCCGCTACTGCTCGAACAGCCAGGTCTTCAGCTTCTTCCTGAAGGAGAGGTGGTCTTGGGTCAGGCGTAGGTCGGTCGGGAGGGAGTTCCAGGTCTTGGCGGCCAGGTAGGAGAAGGACCTTCCTCCTGTAGTCGCTCTTCGGATGCGGGGGACGGCGGCGAGGGCGTGGTTGGCTGATCGGAGGTGGCGTTTGGGAGCGTAGAAGTTGATCCGGCTGTTGAGGTAGCTCGGGCCTTGGTCGTGTAGGGCTTTGTGTGCGTGGGTGAGGAGGCGGAAGGTGATTCTTTTGTTGACGGGGAGCCAGTGAAGGTCTCTCAGGTGTCCGGTGATGTGGCTGGTTCGTGGGATGTCGAGGATGAGTCTGGCTGAGGCGTTCTGGATCCGCTGGAGTCTCTTCTGGAGCTTGGCGGTGGTACCGGCGTAGAGGGCGTTGCCGTAGTCCAGTCGGCTGGTGACGAGGGCCTGGGTGACGGTCTTCCTGGTCTCGGTGGGGATCCACCGGAAGATCTTCCGTAGCATGCGTAGGATGTTGAAGCACGCCGAGGAGACGTTGTTGACTTGCTTGGTCATGGAGAGGGAGGAGTCCAGGATGAAGCCCAGGTTGCGTGCATGGTCTGTTGGTTTGGGTGCGGTGCCCAGGGCTGGGGGCCACCAGGAGTCGTCCCAGGCGGAGGGGGAAGAGCCCAGGATGAGGACCTCCGTCTTGTCAGAGTTCAGTTTCAGGCGGCTGGTCGTCATCCACTCGGCTACCTCTTTCATCCCTTCGTGCAGGTTGGCTCTGGCGGAGGCGGGGTCGTTGGTCAGGGAGAGGATCAGCTGGGTGTCGTCGGCGTAGGAGATAATGCTGAGGTTGTGTTTGCGTACGATGGCCGCGAGGGGGCTCATGTAGACGTTGAAGAGGGTGGGGCTCAGAGATGATCCTTGAGGGACGCCGCAGATGACTTCGGAGGCTTCTGATTTGTATGGTGGTAGGCGGACTCTCTGTGTCCTTCCGTCGAGGAAGGAGATGATCCATTCCAGTGCCTTGTCCTGGATTCCGATGTTACTGAGGCGCTGTACTAGGGTGCGGTGGCAGACCGTGTCGAATGCCGCGGAGAGGTCTAGGAGGATGACCTTCTTGTACATAAACAAACCATGGCATTTTGCTTTTTCCATGTAAGCTGCACAAGGCAGCACACACGGACAAAAGCAAAAACAATGAGAAACAATGCATTTCTCCTCGTTTTGCCAAGTTAAGACCAGGATTTACCTGGTCTTAATTTTGGAGCTACCTCCTTTGTACGCCACCCTTGTACATAGAGGGCAGCGTCAAAATGAATTGGTGTTGCGTTGAAACATCCACCGCAACACCCACTGCCCACCCTTTTCATGCTAACCACAGCATGAAAGGGGGCCTTGAGTACAAGGCAGCGTTAAGCCAAGTTATGTGGCTTAACGCTGCCTTGTACATAAGGTGCAGCCACTATCGCCACCACAAAGTCTGTAAAAGTTCGGCTTGTACATATGCCCCTCAGTTTCCTGTATTTATTTAAAAGGTTTTATATAGCGCTGAATAGAGCCGAAGGTATCAGAGCGCTTTACATGAAAATCAACAAAGTAGCAGAAAAAGATCAACAATAACAAAATACGGCAGAGGAGGAGAGACAGGGAGGATAGGTGGAGAGACGCAAGGAAGTTTGTCTAAAGACCGACTGGGTAGGTGACGACCAAGGAGGGAATCCAGGGCTTATCTCCCCTATAGCTAAACCAGGTAGCTCCATCGGGCATCAGTCAAAATTGTTCAGTCTCAGTAATTTGAGAGTGGATGGAGGAAGAGACATAGATAGAGGGAAGATGTGGGAAGAGACGACAGGAGAGACGCAAGGAAGTCTGTCTAAAGACCGACTGGGTAGGTGACGTCCAAGGAGGGAGATCCCCGACCTGTCTCAACAATAGACAGAGTGGGGGCTAAGGGTCAGGACAAGAGGCAGCAGAGGTCAGTAGCAGGGAAGTGGAGAAGAGTAGACCATGGAGGGATAGGGTGTAGGGGGAGGAGGGAGTGTACATAACAGGTCAGGAGATAGCATTAGTCCTAAAACCAGCGAGAGTATGCTGTGTATATGGTTCTGTGCATGACCAAACGAGTTTGTGCTGCGTAATCAAATACCAGAGTGGAGCTGTAGCAGTGGAGCAGCGGGAGCTGCGAGAGCTGAGAGCCGATAAGCCGATAAGCCAAGAAAGCTAGGTGCTGGCCAGGTGGAGGCGAAGCAAGCAGCCAGCAGCGGAGCAGCGGGAGCCGGGAGAACCGGGAGCCGGGGGAACCGGGAAACAACGAGTTAGCTGTGAGCTGCATTTTGCCGTGAACCTGTGCCGCAAACCCGTGCCGCTGATAGTGACAGCAGCAAGACATCGCATCAGGTCTAAACGAGCGCTCCCTGGGGCGTGATTCAGCTTCGTTGGAGCGTTGAAGCAGTTTTTCCCCTGAGCCGTGAGCAAGGCGAGACTTGAGCGTGATAGAGCCCCACGGGCGCCACCGTGAGCAGGTAGGCACCGTGTAGGCATTACTTAACCGCATGTGAGTGAGAGCGGACGTAAGCCATAGAGCCATAGAGCTGCGGAGCATTGTGGAACACTGAGCCATTGAGCCATAGTACCGTTGTTGCCGCTGGTGCAGAGGGTGTTCGGTGACTGCGTGCGCTCCGTGAGGGCTCTGAGAGTGCAGAAGCACCTCGCACGCCGCAAGTGCTCTACAAGTGTTGTATGTGGGGTAAGAACCACAAGTGGACTGTCATCTGATCTATTTAATTGGATGAGAACGACCTCACTCTGAACCTATTCAAGCAAGAAGGTGTTAGAGAGATTCCGTGAATCTCCCTGAGACTCTGAGATTCTGCGCAGCTGTGAGGAAGCAGGGTGGCAGGAGCCGGGAGTCGGGAGTCGGGAGATATGAGCCGAGGAGTGACTGTAGTGACTATGGAGAGAACCTCTGAATGACAATCTTCAGAGAAGAAGGCCCCCTGAGGTTTTGGGGGTGTTAGGACTCGAGCTGGTGATATTGGTGGCCAGTAACAAGTCGCATATTAGCAACGAGTGCAGCAATAAGTGTACGTTTTGTTGTTGTTTTCCGTTCAGTCAAACAAGAAGTGTGTGTTCACTTGATATTCTTTATCCTTTATCTGCTATCTGTTATCTCTAACCTTTTTATCGTTTCTGCCGGTTCACCTGCACCGCCACAGCCACTATAGCCCCGGCTGCGAGACGGGGGTCGGCGTGCGGCTCTTGTTGAATCGCTGCTGAATCGCCGATGCCCTGGGTGGGGAGGCGTAAGGGGCGAAGCAGTTGTGAACTGTACACTACAGGGCTGTGACATTTATTTCTTCTTAATAATCCTTTTATTGTCTAATTATTTTTTATCTTTGTATACTCTTTACGACTACTTGATTGGTTGTTTGTTTTTTACCGTAGCCACGCTTGTCCTACTATCTGGAGTCTGTTGTATAAATAATCTTTAAATAGAATGACAGCGAAAAAACTAAGGTCTGGGTGGTTACTGGTAGGTAGGACTTGTTCAAAGACCAAATAAACCCTCTAAGAAACAATGATGTTGCAGGTATGCTGTCAAAAGGAAAATGTGAACTGTATAGTCTATGGGAAAAGGGAAAGGATAGAGCCCCCCAAGCAGCAACAATTAATGTAACCGCTAATAGAGATGGAGGAGCATTTGTGAGTGCGGGTAGCCATTACGTTGAAACCGTTGGTCCCTCTCTGGTTGAGGAGGCTCATAATATTGATTTCACGCTTGCGGATCTAGATCCCGAGCTTTGTAGGAGACATATCGCCAGCGACTCTAGCAAGGTTATAGAATTAGTAAATACACCAGTACCAACAGCCCCTATAGGATTTCAATTATTTAGTAGTACTCCATCTAATAAGTCTAATAAGTCTAATTACTCTTCATCACAGTTCCATACTTCCGCTAGTCCTGACCTAAATATTACTTTTATCCGACCCAGTCAATTCACTAGGAAGGATGTATTAGTCTCAGATTCCTTATTATCCCTAGAACATCTACTATCCTCCATTTTAAGGGTACTTGAAAAATTCGTAGGAGGTTCAGACTGTGTGTTGGAAACTGTAACCCAAATATTAATGGTGCTATTAAACAGTAAACAGGAGAAGGAACTTACAGCCTTATTCATGAAGGCTAAATCGGCTCGCAAAGGGCCGGATTCTGAGAATCCGGCCCTTTGCGAGTGCGATTTTTGCATTTGGGATTCAGCATCCCAAATGCAAAAATCGCTAATTGCGATGTCGCAAATGTGCGAGGAATTACATTTAAGGAATCTCTATTAGAGATTCCTTAAATGCAATTCAACATCCAATTTAAATTTGCGAATTCGCAATTTCTTGCCGCAATTTACCGCGAGGTCAGACCTCGCGGTAAATTGCGAAAACTCAGAAAAATGCATTTAAATGCATTTTCTGAGTTGCATGTTACACACACACATGTCCTTTGGACATGTGTGTGTGCAACACCTGTGTGAAATGTCATTTGAGGGGTGCTACAGGGTGTCCTGTGGACACCCCTGGCACCCTTCAAATCGCAATCTTATTTGCGATTAGCTAATTGCTAATCGCAAATAAGGAATACTCCCCATTCATTCCTATGGGCCTTTTGGCCCATAGGAATGAATGGCGAGTTATTCCTTATTTGCGATTAGCAATTTGCTAATCGCAAATAAGGAATCGCATTTTATTATGCGATTCCTACATGATTACCTTTTTGCGAGTCCTTAATAGCGAATCGCTATGATTCGCTATTAGGGGCTCGCAAAACGGCTCCTTCATGAATAAGGCTGTTAGTTTAAAAACTGACTCTAAACATACCGAGATGGCGGTAAAGAAAGAAAAGGTGGTGGAGAACTTGTCTGAGAACGCTAACTGTGATTTAACTCTTATTGACCTTGATGGTAATCCCCCATCTTTTGTGCAAAAGGAAACAGTGGTCACAATAGAGAAGATCCTTGATTCCTCACCAAAAATTCCAATAGCTGATAGTATTCACGAGCTTGCTCAAGAAGTAAAAAATCCGGCGGACTCTGGAAAAGGGATAGATAAAGAGCTGTTTCCTATTTCTAAGACCCATGTAAACGATGAGAAAGAGGATGTCCTGGATTCATCGTGTTTAGGAAATAAGGAAAAAAATGGGAAAAATAAAAAGCAAATAAGGAAAAAGGCGAAATCAATACGAAGATTCGCAAAAAAGAGGCAGAGGAAAACCTGTTTTAAAGAAAACTTAGAGACCTTAGTTGAATAGGATTCCTCCCAGGGGTCGTTGCACAATGTATCACAAGCTATGAGCCAATGTGACAAAGCCGATCAGGTGATCCCAGAGTCTAAAGATCCTGTGATATGGACATTGTTGACTTGCAAAGCTCCCCCCTCATCTACGACACATTCCATATCTGCTCCTCACAATATCAAATTTGAGGGGTTACCATGTGTTAATATCGAGGTGCAGCAGAGGCCTGCTACCCTAGTTTCGTCCGCACTCAATCCCTTGGCTATGCCATTCCCGGACATGGAAAGAAGTAAAAGTGAATCTAAAATACTCAAGGATGTCCGTGTGAGTGAAAGCTTTGACACATTCTACTTAGACTTTTTTCCTTTGTTTGATATGGATCTAATATTAAATAGGTCTCTTCTCCTTAAATGTCTATTGGAGATCGAAAGCTTGAAACTTATCCAAAGCAGCGATATGAGTCTAGTCTTGATCTTCAAAACAGACGTTGGGTATAGAACGAAGGTAAGGTTTAATTCTAAAATTATCGTAAACCTTATACTTCAATGGTCAGAAGGTCTGCAAAGTAGGGGGATTGATGTCATCCCGTTTTTAGAGAAACCACAAAGCAGAGTTCTAGATAATAAGCCTCAGACAATTCTGCCAGATTCAGACAGTAGAGATCGCCCTCTTGAAATGGAGGACTTAAAAATCTGTATTTCGAAAAATGGCAGACAAGTGAAACTCATAGACCCTATCTCCCTCTCCTCTCAACGGAACTCCATAGAGGAGAGCCTACATTGGAACTGGCTACCTGGAGTCCCGTCGAGCAGTTCTAATAATAAACTCCCCCTGCATCCACTCTTTTAGCAACAAATTAAAAATAATATCCTGGCATGCGGCAGGAATAAAGAATAGTAGGGAAAAGTTGCAATTTTTACTTATATTAGATGCAAACATGATCTGTATCCAAGAGACTTGGTGCACAGAGAAATTACTACTAGGTAAGGATTACTTTGCGCTAGATGGCATAGCAATTCCATCCAGGAGAGGACATGCAAGGGGCGGGGTGGCATGCCTGTTGTCTTATAAGATCAAATGGAATTATAATTATTATATAGATCCTAGCAACCTTTTTCAGGCAATAACATTTTTTAACTTTGACAACGTTGGAAAATGTGAACTCTTGATTCTGATAAATGCCTATATTCCACCTGACACCTGCCACAATGCACTTTTAAAGAAGGTCCTCTTATATATAAAGAAAGCCCTCGAAGCAGAACCTCCCCCACATATAGTTCTGTTAGGGGATCTAAACTGTAGATTCTCCAATTTTAATCTTGATATATTCAGAAATAAGGTTATAGAAGAATCCTTGCAGTTCCCTCAAGCGCTCTTTCCACAAAACATTAGGACAAATAAGAGAGGGAAACTGCTTCTGGATGAATTGACAAAAGTCGATGGTATTATAGTAAATGGAAGGCTACCCTCAAATATACCGGCAAACTTTACCTGCAAATCGAATAACTGTGAATCCATCCTAGACTATGTGATACTGGGAAGTACCTCTTATTTTCTTCTGAAAGATCTTAAGGTCTCTAATGCTCCTCATAGTGACCATAAAGTACTAACTCTCACTGCAGATTTAAATCTTATTCGGTCCGATCCTTGGTCGTTAAACAGTGAATTTGTTAGTTTTGATAAGAAATCAGGGAGATGACACTGGGATATCAGGGCAATTAGGGGTTTGAAAAGTATATTAGAGGCCGCTGTGGAAAACTTGGCTAACGTGGAGTGGTGTGGCTCACTGGTTAGAGGCAGCAGACCCGGGAGCAGAAGTCGGCCGGGACCAGGGTTCAATTCCCGACGCGGCAGGGTCATGGACTTGGGTCAGTGGACTCGATAATTCTCGCTTCGGTGCCTACTCTAATCAGGGGTCCCACTTGGCAACTCTGGGCATTAGCTTGCCTAATCTCCACAACAGCCCCATCAACGCTAGGGATGCCTGGCTCCACCTTGGGGACTCCCAGCAGGGACCATCCCACAGGGAAAGCCAGGATGGGTTCCCCAGCGTTATACAGCGCCAGGAAACCTACGGGTAGCAGTGCGCTTTACAAGCTCAAACATTAACATTAACTGGAATGGTTCGGAAATATCATGTTTTGCTGATCTTATGAATACGGTGATTGCCTCTGCAAAGAAGTCGAACCAAAAAAGTTATATCAAAGTAACCCCAAGATCCCTACGTTTGGTTAATATTGAAATAAATAAATTAATTAGAGAACAGTATCGATTGAAGGCTTTATTAAAAGCATGATACAATGGGTTAAAATCAATATTCACATGCACATTCAATTTACACAATAAAACATTGTATAAGTAGTTAAGACAAGTATTAAATTGACAGGGCAAGCCTTTTTGAACAAATTATCCAAGACAATTTCAGGAACTTGGATACACCACAAACAAACAAAGTGCAAGTGTCAGACATTAGAATACGGAGGGCCACTTTATGTTGCAGAGTGCCCAAGTGGCTACATAGTGGTTTGAGCCAACGCCGCCTAGGGGCTAGATAGGCCGGACATTCAAAAAAAAGGTGGGCAACAGACTCAACACACATTGGACATGACGCACAAAAAGGAGAACGCTGGTAGGGAGTTTTCCACCATGCTAACAATTCGTTTACAGGAAGCGTCCCTATTCTGAATTTAAAATACAGGGCTCGATCTAGGGGGATGGATAGAATATCTAGATACAGTTCATAAACCACCACATCATTAATATTCATAAAATCTAAAGTCGATTTCAGTGTTTAGAGTCTGTAGAGTTTTTACAAGAGATCCAAGTCCAGTACAGTTTCTTTAGGACGGCTTTGGGGGGGGGCAGTCCTGGTCCCCCACGCTTCACCGAGACCGATGACTCCAAGCAAGCATTTCACGTCCCTCAACCACTAGATCTTGGACCACCCCTCCATTTGCATCACCTCTAACAGAGCTTCTGCATATGAGGCCAACTCGGGCACACGCCACAGGCGAGCCCAGAGTAGCAAGGGACGGAGTTGGGCTTGGTCCTTAATCGATCTACAACCCAGATCCATTAAAACGGGTACGGAAGGGGTGCTCTGGGGAAGGGCCATCAGTTCCTTCAAAAATTTGCACTCTGATCTAGCTAGGGCTTCAAGGTTGCACGTACCCCACAGCTCCGCCCCATACAAAGCAGCACCAACCCCTCTTGCTTTGTAGATCTCCACTACTGGGGCGATGGGCTTGGTTAAGGAGGAGCGTTGCTCCTGTAGGAGTGCACCACCCACCCTTTCATGGCCAAGTATCATTTTTTGGATGTGCAAATTCCAGTGCATTGAATCAGTTAAGCGGATTCCTAGGTAGTCGAATTCGGCCACCCTCTCCAAAGGCACGGAATTCAGAACCGGGGGATGTCCGATTTTTTGGGGGGGATTCAAAACCAGATATTTAGTTTTATTGGTGTTGATAATCAAGCCACTAAGTGAGCAGAACTCCTGGAAACTGTTAAGGAGGCTCTGCAGGCCCATAGGAGTCTTTGAGATAAGGAGGGTGCCGTCAGCAAAGAGTAAAGTGGGGATACGCTTGCCCGCCAGGGACGGTGCATATGCAGGAGTTCTAAGCAGATGCTCGACCACCCCGTTCACATAAAGAGAGAACAGAGTGGGAGCGAGCACACATCCCTGACGGACACCTCTCCCCACAGGGATCCTGTCCGTTTTTTCACAGCGCGTGCCCCACCGCACCTGAGCAAAGACAGGATATACGGTGGCAGCCCCATCTCCGACAAAACCCTCCATAGCCCCTCCCTGGGTACTAGGTCAAAGGCAGTCTTCAGGTCTATGAAGGCCAAGTAAAGACTGCCTTTTCCCAGAACCACCACCTTCCAGTAGAGAAGAACCAATCTAAAAGCTTGTTCTATGGTCCCCGTTCCGGAGCGAAAGCCAGCTTGGTAGTCCGACAGAATGTTATTGTCGTCTACCCACTGAAGCACCCTCCCCAAAATCACTTTGCCCGCCACCTTTTGGGTTGAATCAATAAGGCTTATACGCCTATAGTTTGTGGGGTCGTCCCGACACCCCTTTTTGAATATCGGGACGACCTCCGCCCCTTTCCACGATTCAGGGACAGGAGCGCCATTATTGATAGCGTTAAGCAAGGAAGAAACCACCTTCCCCCACTCTTTGTGGTTGGCGCACAACAGATCACCTGGTAGCCCATCAGGACCAGGGGCTTTGAGGGGCACCAGAGATTTTATTACGCTCTCCACTTCTCTAGGGGTGAATAAATCTCCTATTGCTTCCCCCTGAGGTTCAGCTGTATAGAGACTACTATTATCGATTAGCTGAGGGTTCGTACCATCAGAGGTGTAAAGGGAGAGAAAGTGGTTGTACCAAGTTAGTGCTGGGATGTTGCATGTAATAAGGGTGCTATCTGGTCTGTTCCTGAGTCTGATTAAATTCCAGAACCCTCTAGAATCTCTGCCAGCACTCGCTTCCATGACATCGGACCAGTACCTATCCTCCCACTCTTTCTTTGCTGCTTTCGTACTCTGGGTATACTTTTTCCTAGCAAGCCTGATCTTTGCCGGGGATTTAGTTTTAGCAGCAGTGATCAAGGCAGATTTGTCCTCCCTGCATTTTTCAGTTTACCAGCCTGGTTGGTTCTTAGGTCTCTTGTTATTCCCGGCTGGAGGATCTCTAACTGGGAGACGGAAGAAATTACCCATAGCGTTAATTAGATTGCAGAAACGAGCTTTTGGACTGTGCAGTTGCTAGGAGCGCCCCTATAGCTAGCAGGTAGCCCTCGTCCATAGCAACATTGCACCACTTCAGGCGCCTCCCACAATTAGTGGGGCGTACTGCTGCGGTGAAGGCTGGTTTAGAGGGCGTGTGCATGCTAAGTTCCCCAGGCCACAAAGGGTGAAGAGTCAAGGAGAGGGGGTTGTGGTCACTATCGGCTGTGGGTGAGACCACCATATCCCGCACAAAGCTCCACAAGTTAACGTCGTGGAGAATATAATCTATCCTCGATGTATGATGCGCCCTGTTGTAGGTGTGGGCTCCCAGAGGATCCGAGAGCGTCCTCCCGTTCACGGCCCTCAGGCCGTACTCCAGGGTCAGAGAATTAAGTTGTATGGCCCTTGGGGACCACCTCCTGATAGGTGGAATAGTTAAGGTGGGAATTCCTCTCATGGCATCTTCTTCGGTAAGGCCCAAAATGCCCTCCGCAACAAGGGGCTCAAAATTGCAGTTGAAGTCCCCCGCAACCAGGACATGAGATCTAGCCGGGCACTGTCTAAGAACGTCCTCCAGGCCTGTAACAGTGGGTGACTGTAAGCCTCCCTTCGGCCCCCTGGCATAGATGTTAATAATGTGGAGAGTAAGCCCTCTCTGTGGCCCCTTGAGTGAAATTCTGAGTAGATCGGGGGAGTTGGACGCATGCTGCGTAACTTTGCATCCCAATGAAACGTCTACCCATATGAGAAGGCCGCCTGAGGGGCGACCCTTCCCTGTAGGGGAGGGCACAGCAGGTATGAAGAACGATGAGTACCCCACCTTATGGCAGGGTTCCCTGCTCCATGTTTCTTGGAAGATACAAATTGAATGGGCCTCCACGAGGGTATTCCAGTCGGGAAGGTCCAGCTTCCTAGAGATGCCTGCAACGTTCCAGCTGAGAATCCTGAGAAGTGGATCCACCACAGCCTCTTCCATGCGGGACACAGGCCCAAGTATGGCCGCCCGCCCCGAAATAGTTGGTGGTAAGCCCTCTCTCATGGGCCTCACAATGTAGGTAGTAGCAAGACCAGATGACGAGTCTGAAGGCCGACTAAGGCGTGGGGGAATAGAGTCAGAGGGACTGCCTTGAGCAGGATGTGATTGGAGATTGTCAGTAGATGATTCCGGGACATAGAACGTACTCAGACAAAAAGGTGTGTCCCGGGAGCAAGTGTCACTTCAGTACCCAAAAGGCCTCGAGTGGTTCGTTGACCAAGGGTGAGGTAGGTAAGGAAGGGAGTAATGGTGGTACTCAGGGGGGATAGAACCATGCCTCCCACCCCACCCTTGATAACCAACATTTGAAAAGCTTGGCGGCCTAGCATAAAAATAGCTCAAATCTACTAAACCAATACCCTCTCCTCCATAGCCTTGCTGCTGGTTGCAGATGAATGGGGCAACCCTAGCATCCTTGAAATTCACCACCACGCAACCCCCCTGGAGATGCTTGTGTCCGTATCCTACCCACCCTACCCTTCTAACATTTTAAATCTGGCCATCCAGCTCGCTAGGCAATGGTCTGTTTGCTCTTAACCTGTGCATGGCTTTATTTGTAAGCGCCTGGTAAGAATCATGCTGGTCAGCCTTCAGTGGTGGAACATTAGTAAGGACAGCAACATAGGGCTGACAGTCAGGTGGGAGGTTTACAGGGAGGGATCTAGCATCCTCAGTGAGAGAATGGACAGGCTGCTGAGAGGCAGGTGCGGGCTTAAGACTATTTATGCTAGGTTGTTTTGGGGGGCTTTGGGGTCTTTCCTTGAGAGTGGTGCTTTTGCCCTCGTTGTAGTGAGTCCTTTCAGGTTTGTGACTGAGGGAGCAGAGCCGACAAAATGTTGACCCTGATCCGTCGAGGCACTAGTATCGGAAGGGAATATGATAGGTGGAGTAGAAACTGGTACAGCCTGTACAGCATCCTGGTGCGCAGACCCCTGAGGACAGGCCGTTTTTTGGGTGGGATGAGGCAATGCGACCTCTGGAGCTAAAACGTCTCCATGAGATCTAACCTGCTCACTCTCACTCAGGTTGTTTTTAGCCTGCAATTTTATCAAGGAATTGAGAGAGAAAAAATTATCTAGAGATGACTGCTGAAATCTGTCTAAACGGACTGCGATATCCTTAACCCTTTGCAGTACGGGGAGAATCAAGGGCCTTACTAGCTTCTCGATCTGCTCTATAGGGGAAGAGGGCAGGGGCAGATCGGATGTAGGAGAGCTCTCTGCTAAACTCTCCGGATGAGGGGCTAGATTGGGCTGCACAGGGGATAGTATTTTTAAGGGCAGGCAGTGGTCCCAGGGACCACTCACTGCCTACCCTTGAAAAATTAAGCAAAAATGTTCATATTTTGTTTAAATGCCGCCCGTTTTCTTTAAAGGAAAACGGGCTCCATTTAAAATAGAAAAGTGCTTTATTTAAAATCAGTCCCAGACAGGCCACCGTACTGGGAGGGCCTACCATTCCTAATGGGGTCGCAGTGGGGTTGTGAGTGGCTCATTAATATTCATGAGCCTCGCATTTTGCGACCCCATTGGGAATCGCTAACAGTGTCTCTGACGTTGTACATTCGCTTTTGTGACTCACAAATTGCAACTCACAATTTTTTGTAATTTACGAGTAGCAAAAGCAAATGGTCATACAGCTGGCCCCTAATCCTCTGAACGAAAAGTCATTCATAGTGTTTACTAGACATATTATAGCAGTTTTTGTATTAAAATACAGGATGTATCTGAAACAGACAATAATTTGTGCAGTAACTGCTATTAATTGTGTATTTACTATGGGGTCAAAGGTCATATGACATTATTTCTTGTGATGTCATTAATGTTAAAGTAGGCGTGATTTCATTTCCGCTTGCTCTGGCATTTGGTGAATCCATTTTCATGAGTAGAGTTGTGTAGATGGGGTGAACGGGAATTTACTGATTGGATGGCGATGGAGTTTTTGATAGTTTGTTGCCTTCCAGGCTTTAGTGACCAGCTGGGCGAGCGAACAGACAATCAGAATTTGCCACGTGATGCAATACACTAGTCATGGAGACCTCAGGTAGCCAAAGTAAATGTTTTTATTAATGTAGGTTTTGGCTCTTAATTGCCATTAATCCAGCATTTACCCTCTTCTGATTCACTTTTAACCAGTTTCAGTGTCAAGAAGATTGCATTTTACTCTTTTTTTTAGACGGGTAACTGATTGCATGGAGATGCAACAGCTTATAGGTGCATATTCCTGGTAAAAAAATTATCTGGGCCACCTGATACTTTCTTAGTAGTTTTGTGTAGAGATTGAAAATGTACATGAAGAGAGTTGACATACGCACAAGTATCACAGTAGTGAACTGGAGGTTAATGTCCACATTCACCTATGGTCGGATATGTTTTATCAGTTGGGCTCCGAAAGAGGGAAGACCAGTTGACTAATTCTCTGGAGGCCATGACAGGCAGGAGCATCTAGTTGTCGTTGATGTGGAAGCCTACACCCAGATGAAGTTGGAGTTGGTAAGGAGATTTGAGAGAGGAATGAGATTCTGCAATTTCGTGTGAACAATGGCAACATGTGTGTAAACAAAACATTGTTTTGAGAAGGCTCCGTTTAGTAGGTGTGTGATCCCGATATCAACATCAACGTTGGCATACAATGTTGAAGCACAAGTGTATAAACTCAGAATCAGCGGCGAGACATTGACCTATCTTTTTGGTAATGCCAACATTTCAGACAGCAGCCAATCAAGCCAAGATAAATGTACCACTTTATGAATCACTGAAAAAGACATATGCTTTAAAGGACGTTTCTTTTTGGTTCCACAAAATTGTTGATCCATTTTTTATAATTGTGCTTTTAATTCAACTGTGACTTCTGTAATTAATATTCTGCACTCTGTCAACCTCTGGCAAGGATCGTGCTATTTGAGAATAAAAACAAATTAAAATGATTCTTACCTGTTGTGTGATACAACAGTCACATTTAGGGTTAGGATTAAGAATGACATTGGTAAACCAAAGCCCAATGTTGCAATGGGTGGAGGTGAGATTACTAGTTTTATGGCTGATGACAGGTCAGTGTCATGCTGCAGAAATACATGCTTGCCTCTAAGGTATCCCTTCTTGCACAAAAGCAATCCTGACCACAACACAGGCACCTTTGTGCGCTTCTTGAAAGATTTGTAAATCTGGGACCCTCAGCCTCCACTGCCTGTCACCTAGTGCTCTGTTGATGCACCTCACTATCTGTCTTGGCTGCACAGAGTTTTGTAGGGTTGCAGCTTTAGATACAGCTATTGGTCTATGCGCATTTCCCCTCTGTCATGTACTTGCTTAAGCGAATGTGTACATGTATGTCTGATGAACTTAAGAAAATGATTGTATGTATTTTGCTCTATGAAATATGTGTACCTCCTGTATGTGTGCAGGCATGTCATGGGTCTCTGCATCAAGGCCGGACTGGTCGGACTGGGCACCAGGTGTTTTCCAGGGAGGCTCATTTTGCTACTGAGGGACTTTTTTGTAGCAGTGTAGCAGTTTTAAAAGCACCTGCTGCAGAGTTCCTTGTATAGTCAGAAGATTTCCGGCAACAATAAACGTGTTGAGATAACTCTGGTGATTAATGTACCTGCTGGGATTTTGTCTAGTGGTAATTTTGGATCATCCAAGGTAGCTCAGGGGGTTAATCCGCCTGCTGCACAGGACTTGTTCCATGCAGATCACTAAACAGTATTTTATTTGCAATGCTTAGTGCAGTGGTTCCCAAACTGTGTGCAGTGCCACCCCGGTGCACAACCAAAACCAGCCAGGGGCTCCATAGTCGCATTTGCTGAGAAGAATCAATTAGGAATTGCGTAAGCCGTTGGTATGTAGGCCGTGTGCCTGGCGCCCACTAGGTGATGCACATGCTGCCTCTTAGCCCCATAGATCAGCAGATTTGTAACTCTGCTCAGCAGCTGTAGTTCTGTCTTTTTTCCGCTCTCTCTCTCTCTCTCTACTACTACTGCAGTCTTGGGCTCTGTAGACACAGGGAGAGAGAGGGAGGAAGGAAGTCAGCAAGAGTTGGGAAGCACAGGGCGAGCGAGAGAGTAACATTATCGCCTGGTAAGGTGTCCTTGTTAATTTTGTTTCAACCAACTAGTCTTATTTGCAATAAGGCATGCTCACATATTACACCTAATATTACACTGCTTGTTTTTTTATTCACTTTGAAACTGTCAGCTGAATAATTACAGAACATCTCTCACTCTCATGTGAATGCCTAACTGCCCACGAGCCCTGATCGGAGGCGGCGCAGCAGCATGTTGTTGTAAATAGAAGCCGGGAGCCTGGTATCATTTATGTTGCTTTATTCATTATAGTCAAGTCTTCAAGATGTTAACAATAAGATGTAGAGAAGACCCACCAGGAGTGACCAGCTTGCCACTCAGCCTGCCTGGTTCCAACTGCCAGTTGTCACCAGGCTAAGCCCCAAACACTCCATGATGTCACCAAAGGTTCTAGTGGTGACATCATGTG
The DNA here is from genome assembly GCF_964263255.1 of Lissotriton vulgaris. Taxonomy (NCBI): domain Eukaryota; kingdom Metazoa; phylum Chordata; class Amphibia; order Caudata; family Salamandridae; genus Lissotriton; species Lissotriton vulgaris. The sequence continues at coordinate 624,162 of NW_028240653.1, read as the reverse complement.
AATGACAGTGAAATCCCCAGGCAGAAAAGAGACAGGCTAAATACAACACATGTCTTCTGTTAGTTCATGAGGAGAGCAGTGCATGGGTCGCGTAGTGCGAGAACTGAGCAGCTGGAAACTTGTACACAAACTCTCATAGTCGCACCTGGACATTTAGAATGCAGTCATTTTGTTTTGAAATTATATATGTTTATTATATTTGTTTCTGAACTCCGGTTCGAAAAATAACCCATAAATAGAAATATTACGGGCCCTGAACTTCCAATATGCATCAAATACACACTATTAGCTAACTAGCCTCAAACTGAAACTCATATAGTACACGCAGACGTGCAACTCGCCCCACATTCTCTCCCTGCAATGCTCAAGAACAGAGATTAGAGCCAGTTCGTGGGTTACACAATGTAGCCTTTTTATTCATATTGACATTTAAAATTGCTGGTAAGCCAAGCCCGTGAAAGTACAGCTATACATAAATAAAACAATAATTTCATAGATACCCAGAGGAAGATGGAAGATGAATACACAAGTCAAATATCATATTCCACATTCCTAGAAAGTCCGGCACACATTGTCGTGAGATACGCGGTGCGCAGTGTGCCAGCATGCCTCACCCAGCAACCACCCCCCAGGTACCACCCGAGGCATCCATGCACCCTTCCTAAAGGGAATTACAGGAAAATCATTGGATCAACTTCATCACATCTCCATCTCCTCCAATCCCAGAGAAGAACCAAAACATAAAAAACAGGGCACTGCATAGTGCATCGGCCTACAGGGGTACCTGAACCTAGGTGTATTCCCCTAAATTCTAAAACCTGGCATCGTGGAGTAGGGCAGGAGAGTCCAGGGACCACCAGCAGGTCAGCCTGCCCCTCCCGCCTGTCCGGTGCCCACACTAATCATAGCCCGCTAAGGGGGCCGTCCAGTTCCAGAATCAGAACTCTTGTGGTATTATCTGCCAGGGACACCGCCACAGGGTGAGGAGATTACTGGCGCTCTCACCCTCCACCCAAACCACCTGTCTCAAGTCTACCATAAACCCCAGAAACATCTGGTAGTATCCCTTTCCCCTTTGGTCATCAAGAAGCGGCGTCATCAGGAGTCATCTTAAAGTCATGTGAAAAATTACCTGGGCCAAGAATGTTGCAATATAAATACATCTTGGCAGACACTAGCAATCCAGGGCCTCCAGCAATGCATCGGCCCGCTACTTATGTCCAGTGAAACTTCTCAAGAACTATTTTTATTGTTAGCGTTGTAAAAGAGACCACATAAAGCAAGATTACATTGGTGGCCACCGTATGCAAGATCAATTGGAGTGATCACCTCAGTGCCTCAGGAATGGTTGCAAGCAGAAATATGAAAAAGGTTTGTCAGAATGGGATGCTTCTACATGGGAAATACATAACAGCCATAGCTAAAAATCATCCGGCCCTGAGGTAATAACATTTGCAAAACACCTCTACAATGCTACATGATTTATCAATCAAATGTTATTGTAAGTAGATTTGGAAATTCATATTTATTTCTACTGATATCGGTTTACAAGTTCCGAGAATAAACCATCTTCCTATTGAATATACAATCTCAATTTTGGTATATGTGTATTAATACAACCAAGCAAAGCATGTCATTTAGTGGGCTTGGGCTGCTCACAGGAGAGCTATTTACAGGTAGATGGAGAATTACCCGTAGCCCATGAGCGAACCGTTAAGGAAGCCTGGCCTAAACACAGGTGCAACTCACAAAGATATTGCACCACAAATCTGGAAACATTAAGGGCTGTCAGCCATAGGCTCCTTATCGATGTCTCCCAGGAACCAGGCAACACACCATCTGCTGGGGTGCCTGCATTGTGACCAACCTCCAGGCAAATCTCATCTAAAATCAACTCCAGGTGACTACTGAAGGGCTGAAAGGGACACGACCCCCAGCAGGTCAATCCCCTTTCCTTCCAGCCATGCCTGTGCCCCCACTAACATTTCTGGCTGACGTCAGCCACAGTCCCCTTACAAAAGTAACCCAAACCATGGCACCTCCCTGTGCCCTGAACCGATTCAGCTATGTTGCATATTCCATTACCATCAATGGACCCCCATCAGCAGTAGCCCGGGGCTAATGCCGGATCTTTAGTGCCATATAGTCTGCACTGATGGCACCCTCTAATGAAAACTAGCCCTTGGTTGTAGATATGCTTATCCCCCTATCAAGACTGCTACCCGGTATACGTAGTGACACACCCATAGGACATGTGGCACACCTTTTGCTGGATTTACCATTGGATCGGGAATAATTATAATCGGGAAAAATCTGGTGCAGTCGCCCCTCCCTTGGCTCACTATGCAAGCCAAAAATGGCATGCTGCTTTTCGGATGAATGTTGCAGACCAACTCTTGCTCACGCCTTGCCAGCCTGTACTGTGCCTGAGCTGAAGATATTGCCAATGAGCTACCGCTCACCCTGCTGACTAAGGATACTCTCTCTGTGTCCTTTTGGCTAAAGACCTCCTCAAGGGTATACATGGCTGGCTATACTCAGAGAGTAGAAAACATGCTGGCCAATTACGCAGCAACTGAGATGAAGCCTTTGAATTGTACCTCATCCCCACCTCTAGAGATGCTGGGCCCTTTTCCTAATCTAAATCATACGCCATATCCTGTTATCATGTCCCCAACTAGGAGGCTCATCTTAGGTCCAGATAAATCCTTCACTATGTCTTCTATGTGATAGTTTATCTTGTTGAACTGCAAACGCTCATACAGACTCCTAAGTCTATTATTCCTCACTCAACCTTTGTGCCCCAAAAACTAAGTAACGGTTGTGGTGGCCAAGCTCAAGGCAAGCAATGGTTAGAGAATTCATTTTCATTTAATATTGCCTGGAGACCCAACCATGTAACCCACTTAACAGTATTCAGCAGTCGGGCCAAACATAACCTAATGCCCTGATCTTCATCATGCCCTCAGCAAACAGTCATAGCCATCCTAGAAGAAAGTAATATGTTCTGATCCTCATTGACAAAGACTGATGGTTTCAAACTGTGGGTGAGAGGGGGTCCTATAGAAACAAGAGCCTTAGCAAGATCTGGCACCAACTCTTTAGACTCAGTCGGACCAGTGGAACTCAATGAAAAACTCCCTTCACCATGACAGAATCAATTCCCCCCCCCTTGCTAGCCCCCACACTGTAGATGTAAACATTGCTATAAAAGTGGTACAAAGTAAATGTTCCCAAAACTGAACTGACCAGGACGGCTGACAAATAACTGAAATAAGACAAAAGTTTCAAACGGTTTCCAGAAGTGAAATTATCGCTCGAGCACCAGACTCTGAGCGGTAGAGATATGACTTGCTGCCCTAACCGGACCTTTGTACTCAAAGGAAAAGTTTGCTACCATTCGCGACCAATTGTTGATCGCATTATTGGCAGGGCGCTCAGCACTGCCCAACTTCGCGTCAAGGATTGATGCCAAAAACTCCGCCATTGCATATGGGAAGAACTTACATTGAGAACTTAGATCCTCTGAGTTCTGATCACACGTTACATTGCACAGGGTCCTTGCCACTTCAATCGTCCCCAGTGGTGTCACTGTTGTCTACCTGAGGTCAGTATATACTACGTGTAATTGATGGCTCAGGTGAGATTTTGAGCAACTAACTGCACCGATGGTGACTACAGGTCTAGAATGAAGAAAAATGGATTCAGCACCAGGGATGAAGTCGCATTAACCAATATAATCTAGTCAAATGTATTTATTCTTCTTTAGGCTAAAACAACTGGACAACAGCCAAAGCATTTCGTTCCTTTTATAGGAAATTTATCGGGGCTGATAAGTGTCTGCACAATATTCAGAATTATGTCTGTTAGCTATAATAGCTCCCTCACAGGTATCTGACGGACTACTACGTAATTAAATGATCAAACGGGTCCGGCCACGCAGATCTGAAATAAAAGTAGTTCTTAGAAAACCGAAAGCAGAAGTGTGTAGCTACCGGCGAAACCCCAAAACAAATGGACTCATAATCCACTCCAGTTGTTACAATCAGATGAGGCTCGTATTGTGGCAGCCATAAATAAGCCCGAGCCAGCAGTAAAAAAGAGCTGCTCTTTTTTACTGCTGGCTCGGAATGGGAAGACATTCTCAATTTGGTATTTGCAATTATACAATTGCAAATTGAGAATGCAATTTCAAGGCTGCCAAGGTATCAAAAGGACACCTTGTTGCACCCCTGAAATATGTATGTGTATGTAGCAGCCCTCAGCAAAGACCATATTCTAATTGACCTTCCTGTTGCTACGCCCCCATAAAATACTTTGCTGCTGGTTATCTTTCTATTGGCTTTACTAATGCTTTTTGTACTCCGCATAGATAGTGCAGATCCACCAAACAGAACTGCTATATCGATGAACTTGCAACGTTTCAGTGAGCAGAGTGAGAAACAGACTGAAAAATGTACCATAGTTCGGAAACATGGCCAACAAAGCAACAGCCCTCTGAAATGAGCAAGATCATGCCCTATCAACAATTAAGAAATACAAACTATAAATGCATGGAAGTCCAAAGGGCTGGGATGAACAAATCACTGCATGAACACTTTCTAGGAGGACCGGGATGCCCGACGTTGCAATGCACATTGGAAGACGATAAACCAATGAAGCTAAAAACAGCATCAATCAGCATTTACCCATTTCAATATTAGATTTAGGCATTTCATCCAAAGATGAACACAGCACACTTTGTGTACACAGCACCCAAAGCCTACTTTTGAAAGATTTTTGACCAGGAACACACATTGTGTTTATAAGCAGCGGATCAGGATTAGAGCCTCAGTACTGTAAATCCTACATCCAGTAGTTTTTCCGGGGATTACTACCCCCTACACCCATACCAGTGAAAACGGACACCATGCATACCAAACAAGGCCAGAAACTAAGCAGCAACATGCATCGAACAGTTCCGCAGTGTGGCCCCCGCCCACTCCTGATCCCTGCCAAGGACAACCACAATAATTAGCCTGATGTGAAAGTGAAGTCCACGAGCACAATGACGATGCCCTAGAAGTGTGTTTTCTGATCCTAGTCCACAGCCGAAGTGAAGCAGAGGGACACCCAGAACCCACCTGCCGACTCCACCGATCCCAACACCGTCGCCCGCAACCTCAGACAATGGATCATCGACTGCGCCAACATTCTCACCCCGCTCAAGTCCCCCTCCAACAGCCACACCAGCAAGAAAGCTACCGGGTTCACCGAAGACCTCCAGGCCTCCAAACGAACATGCCGAAAATTGGTGAAGAACTGGCTCCGGAAACGATCCCCGGACAGCTACACAGCCCACAAGAACGCTACCCGCAATCACCATCAACTCATCAGAGCCACCAAGAATGCCGCCTTAAAGGACCACCTAGATAACAATGCACACAACATCAAAGAGCTCTTCAACATCATAAAGGAACTCTCCAACCCCAGCTCCAACACCAACGACATGCCGCCTTCGCAAGACCTGTGCGACTCACTGGCCACCTTCTTCCACTGCAAGATCGCCAACATCTACGACAGCATCGGCGCCACAACCACCCCGACAACCACCACACCCACGACCACCACCAACACCAACCACCTGCTCTCCTGGACCAGCGTCAATGACGAGGACACCTGCAAGATCATGAACACCATCCACTCCGGATCACCATTAGACCAATGCCCTAACCACATCTTCAACAAAGCCAGCACAGCCATCTCACCCCATCTCCGGAGAGTAATCAACATCTCCTTCGAGACAGCAACCTTCCCGGAGAGCTGAAAGCACGCCAAGATCAACTCCTTACTCAAGAAACCTCAGGCGGATCATCGTCAACAAACAACTGACTGCTACCTCGAGCAGGACAACATCCTGGACCCATCCCAGTACGGTGTCCGCAGCGACCACAGCACCGAAACCGCCCTCATCGCCGCCACTGATGACAATAGGACCCTGCTTGACAACTGAGAAACAGCGGCCCTCATCCTCCTGGACCTGTCAGCCGCCTTCAACATAGTCTGCCAAAACAGACTACGAACACGCTTACACGACGCCGGAATCCAAGAGAAGTCCCTGGACTGGACCACATCCTTCCTCTCCGGCAGAACTCAGAGTGTCCGCCTCCCCCCTTCTGCTCCAAGGCCACCGAGATCATCTGCGGTGTACCCCAGGGCTAATCCTTCACTGAATCGCTGTTCAACATCTACATGGCACCCCTCGCCCACGTCGACCGATAGCACGACCTCAACATCATCTTCTAGGCCGATGACACCCAGCTGATCATCTCCCTCACTAAAGACCCTCATACCGCCAAAACCAACCTCCACGAAGGAATGAAGGACGTCGCCGAATGGATGAAAAACAGCTGACTGAACCTGAACTCAGCCAAAATAGAGATCCTCATCCTCGGCCCCACCACCTCAGCCTGGGAAGACTCCTGGTGGCCGACAACACTGGGAACAGCACTGTCTCCTCATCCTGCTTCAACACCCTCCGAATGCTCTGCAGGATCTTCAAGTGGATCTCCACCGAAATGAGAAAAACAGTCACCCAGGCACTCGTCATTACCAGTCTGGACTATGGAAACGCCTATCTACGCGGGAACATCGGTCAAGCTCCTGGGACGGCTGCAACGCATCAAGAACGCCTCAGCACGCCTGATCCTCGACATCCCCCGCCGCAGCCACATCACACCCCACCTAAGAGACCTGCACTGGCTCCCCGTCAACAAGAGGGTAACCTTCAAGCTCCTCCACGCGCTTAAGGCTCTTCACAACACCGGCCCAGCATACCTCAACGGACGACTCAGCTTCTACACCCCACACGCCTGCTCCGCTCCACTGGCCTCGCCCTCGCCACAGCCCCTCGCATCCGATGCACGACCACCAGTGGCAGATCCCTCTCCCACCTCGCTGCCAAGACCTGGAACACCCTCCCCACCAACCTACAGCAGATCCAAGACCTACTGGCCTTCAGAAGACTCCTCAAGACCTGGCTCTTCGATCAGTAACAACATCCCCCTCCCCCCCAGCGCCTTGAGACCCTAACGTGTATGTTGTGCACTTTATAAATGTCGTGATTGATTGAGTGATTGATCTTTTGGAGGCTAATAGTGAACAAAATCATTGAAAGGCTCCAATAAAGAATGTTGTATCATGGTGCACTGTGAGGTCATCATTTACTATGCTTTAGAAGCTAATATATTGAATATAGAATGAACACTGTGTTGTAGAATGTGCCATTTTTGCCCAATTTTTTATAAAGTGGCGATCCCCGCCCCTCCTCCGCCCCCCCCCCCCAACCTCCCAACCCTCCTTGTAGTGGTCGGGCTCGCTCGCTGCACTCACTGGGCACCATACGGGGATCTCGTCTGACAACACTTGCAAGGGCTGCTTTGGGTCCGGTGAACGGCCCCGCTGCTGTGCATGAACAATTAAAATATCTAACGTCGTCCTTCCCTTTGGCAATAGTTGCTCTGAAATGGTCTTGAATGATTGATACATAAACAGAGCACAGGAAGCGGATTGTTTCAAACTTTAATTAGTTATTTAATCTCTGTCTGTTTATTGCTTCCCCAGGTGCGCCTACATTTCCAGTATCGCAGCCGGCACCACCCAGACCTTCTACTGCAATGGAATGGTCGGTCGCTATGTGAACGTCATTATTCGAGGCCGACAGGAATGCCTCACGCTTTGTGAAGTGCAGGTCTTTGCTTAACCGGAATCACAAAATCATGGCAAATAAGAACATTTAATCAAGATTCTATTATTAGCCATATTCAACATATTTAGAAGACTAATTGATTATTGAAGCGCTCCTGAATCAATTTATTGAATACACATCAAGTGTACTGTAGTTGTTATAGCCTGAATTGCTAGTTCAAATTGCCACAATGAATTCTTGCTATTATTCCATTTCTTTCATTCGTTTCATTTTATTCAATTCCTTTTCGTTCATTTCATTCTGTTCATTTTTATATTCTGGGTTTATCTTTGTTAATTTGATCCAAAATATTTTCAAATGTTTCTTTCAGTCTAATTCAATAAATATATAATTGCAAATGGTTTGTCATACTGTTAGACATATTCTGTAATGTGACCACAAACTATTAGGGCACTTGTTAAAAAACTGACACAACACAACACATCCTTTTTCTTGGCTTTGTAGAATGATATCAATACGTAACAATCTATTTGTGTTGTTCTGGTGTGTGTGTGTGGGGTGTGTGTGTGTGTGTGTGTGTGTGTGTGTGTGTGTGTGTGTGTGTGTGTGTTCTCCTCCAACCAAGCATCACATATCACCATAAACTGCAGCTTCCTGTAGCCCTGCTCTGCCTGCAATTCATGCATTGGCCTGACATCAGTAATGCTGCACAGACCCTCGCCACCTGGCTGCCCTTCTATTGTCTTCATACCAGACTAAGCCCACACCAGGCCCCTCTGGAGACCCTGAGGCACTGACTCAAAGTCTGACTGAGAACCCATTTGTACAACTGCTCTTTCCTCAGCCTTTGCTTACATCTTCCTCACAGTAGTGTGTCTTCAGAGGAACTCAGCATAAAATTCAGATTTCACCCTAATAAGTGAGTATTTCAGAAGGAATACAAGAAGCAGTTGTCTCTTTCTGTACCCGGTCCCCCCACCTCATGGCTCAATGTATTCCTCAAAGACTGATCAAAAGGAAGACACGTGTTCTTATGGCCGTTGAGAATTGCTCATGGGGATTGCATACATTGCATACTATTTTGTGGCTTGCACAACATGCATAAAACCTATAAACCATGTCAGATTAATGGCATTTTAAACAAAAAAAGTTCACAGCTTTGCATGGGTGAGTGATCGGCCGTCCTCCCTGCCGTAAGCAGCTGCAGACAGACTGTCACACATCAAATAGCAGAGTCAGCCCAAAACTCAATGAGTAAATAAAGTAGGTGGACGGACACAATGTTGACATATTCACTGGAAAGCGAACATAGTTATCTTATTTGGACAAATATGAAATATGCATTTGACTCTTTGATAAAACAATCCAATGCACTATACACTTTAATTTAAATATTGACCAATAATAATGTTACTGTTTAAAACAGATGGCAGTCTGGTAAAAATGCCCATTTCACATCTCATGCTCATGATTGAGCTGTAATGACCATATAAACTGGCCTTCTTCACCTGGTCAGATCTTCCCAGAGCCTGTATCGGAGGCCTGCGGTCAAGGACCACAGACAGGGATAGAGAAGTTTCATCTCAGTAGGATCGGGAATGTACTGGAGGGAGGAAGAAGAGGTGGAAAGACCAATGCACAAGAACCACTACATGGGAACTTACCCACGAATGAAGGTTTTGAAATATTTATACAGAATGAGGTAGAAATGTGTGCAGCACCTTAGCACTCTCCTATGTTCACAGGGGGTTTGATGAACTTGTTTTCATTGATGGACTCGCAAGCCTGGGAGAGGATATTAAGCTCCTATTAGGCAACTTAAAAGATGACTCTATATGCTGCTTGGTTGACAAAATAAAATATAGGGTGCAAATATGCACTTTTGCACACATTATGCATGTTTGTTTTATGGTAAATAGGGTGGACACGAGAGCTGGGACCCACACACCATTAAATGCTGAACTATTTGAGGAGCTCATATAATGACATTCCCCTTCACGCAACACACCTGCATCGTGACGACGTAAGGTCCTCACAAAGAGCAAAACCTAAAAAAGCTGAGATTCAAGGATTGGTTGCCTTATTGGATCACTAATTTAGGCCGGCAGACACTACCAGAACAACAGAGAGCAACACCAATGTCAATTAGTCAGCAAAACATCCACTCCGACAGTAAGCTGGGGAGACGAAGACCTGCTGGGACTCCCACTACTGCTGCTGAATCAGACTCCAGTGGGCTGCCATGGCAGAAAAACACATACAGCAAGTAGACCACAACACGGCTGCAGCCTTGCCTGTCTCATAGGAGACCATACTGCATAGTCTTCAACTGAAGCTCCTCCTGTGCAGGGAAATAATGACTTGGCAACTGTAACGGTCGGATTCTCGGACCAGATAGGATCAGCTCCTCAGAGCACCTCCAACCCAGCCGTAACGCAATCACCTCCCTCCTTAGGACATATTTACAATAGGTATGTATATGCCCTGTGCCTAAGGATGGGGAATTAGCAATATACATGCATAGGTTTTCTACAATGTCTCACTCATACCAGTTAGTCTCACGGCAACTTAGGCCCAGACTAGTCTACCCTAGGGCAGTTCCGATTAGGTACCATTACACACTGACCACAGTCAGTGCCCACTCGACAAGCCGCAATCCTGCGTGTCTAAGCACTAGTATCCTCCCTAGTGTTCTCTCCCTCACATTCCGATCCACAATCCGGCGGATCTAAGCACTAGTATCCTCCATAGTGTTCTCTCCCTCACATTCCGATCCACAATCCGGTGGATCTAAGCACCAGTATCCTGCCTGGTGTTCTCATTAACGCCGCTGACCAACGACGATCACTTTCCTATGAATACCGTTGGAAGGAATCTTGCATTGGCTACTCGGGATAGGATACTACAATATTATGAATTACACAACAGTCCACCAAATAAGATGATGTACAATCTATTCTTTGCATCAAGGGGCTCCTCTCTCCCTCATTGCTCAGTCACTACGTACCTGACCGGGAATTACATCCGTTCATGAAAACAATGCCTGACTAGAAGAACAGGTTACCCTGATTGAACAAGAATACGAGGCACATGCTGGTTCACTAAGAACTGGGGTACTTTATTACAATGATCATAAAAACACAATACTATACTATGACATATATCCTGCAAAGGAAAGTGAAAGGTTAGAATGTGCACACTATAGAGAAAAGGTCGACGTCACCTGATTAATGTGAAGTCTGGATTCAGCAGTCATCTAGGTTCCCTTCTCGTCTGTGCCTTGGCTCGTCTTAAAGTCACACTTCGGCAGTCACGGGTACACGTCTGCACCGCTTTGCTCTGTCTTCTCTGCTTCCCTCCAAGTCACTGGAACCTTCCTTTCATTAGCTGCTTTCTCTCTGGCTGTTCTGCGCTACTCCTCTCTCCTCTCAATCACATACCATCTTCACTTCTCAGCTTCGATCTTATAACTCAGTTTCAGCCACTCTGGTATTCGTTCTCCTGACTAACTGCTTCATTCGGAATGCTCTGATCTAATAGGTCAAAGCTCGCCAGCTGCTCCAACTAAAATAACTTCAATCTTTCGAAGAGAGTATAAGCTTCTTGGTCTTTCTCGGACTTCAAAATGGCGACTGTCTTCCTGGAAATAATTAATGGCATTGATGCTAACGGCTAGCTGCCACCTACAGACTGACTAACTCACTGCCTCATGCTTTCGCTAATATGGAAGCTTGTCCGTTCATGGAAAGTTAAGGCCAGTAACCCGCCGCCCACCAAATTCTTGTACCTCCCCGTACCAAGGACACATTCTCAGTCGGCCGATCTGATGTTGTGTCTTCGGAGTGGAGAAAAATACAGTCTTTCGATAAGGGCCAGCTTGAGCCAGTTCTCTCCAAGCGAACAACACTTTGAAACTAAAACATTACATTTGACCTAAAAGCATCTCGAGCTGCCGGGGCAGAAAGCAAGATGGAGTCTCTCCCGTTTGAGGCCTACAAGGCCCGAAATAAGCATAACTCCATAGAAGGTATACTAACACTCTTGCAAAAGGACGGATTATTACTAATACTGATGAATCTATCCCCTAACATAAGTTTATAAGCCCTGATCTAAAGAAAAGGGTATGAAAGTGCATAACTGTGCCCTATGAATAGGCCCTGTCTATGGTTCTAATCCTTGCACTAGAATGATAATAGACTGGAGTTACTTCCAATCATCCTCCCTCAAAGGAGGGCCGAAAAAGTCGGTCAGAACAGCGACCCATAACAAATGTTAAACAGGCAAAGATCATCTATGGAACCATACTGAAAAATGGCAACCTGAAAATCATGTCCATGAAACCTCTATAAAAGTTGGAATCCTGACTATGAGGAACTTGGGCAATTTATAGGAGTGACTGCACTTTCCTGGTTTTCCCTCCTTGTGCATCAGCACCATACTTTCCCCAATGAAACATCCACTGCGAGGTGGTGGTACGCATGAATTCACATGGGCAATCTTTGTGCAATGCATAAGTACAAGAAGTGCCCTCCGGTTTGAGCAAGGACCCGGACGCACTACGGTGAAGAAGCATACTCACAACAAGATCTCACTGACGGGCCTTGTGTGCAATTCCAGGCACAATTTTACATTGGAAAGGAGTTTACTCGGTTCTGCCACACTCGGCTCACAATCCAAAAGATGGTTGAGTGGCATCACTCCTTTGTTATACAAGACCTTTGCCGGCCCATTGCAGCCCTTAGATCCCGCAAGTTTTAATTAAAATACAGGACAAATTTATATGCAGCGTACTCGGCTGGCATTCTAATTTTGGAAGGACATACCCCATTAATGGGTTACTGACCCTGAAATAAGTGTCACGCCACACAATGACACAGAGTCAATTTTGATTACGTTATTTGGATTATTTATGACTAACTGGGTTGGAATTATCACTGTTTTTTTGGTCTATGATACCACTTGCTGCATTACAGCCCTGAAGAAGTCAAGGGTTTAACACCCAATTGACGAAACACGTGTTGGCTCGTCTGCTGAGCAAAATGCTATTAAAGACAAACCCTCCAAAAGGACATCATTTCTTTGCATCTTTAATCAACAAATTGTTGTACTGTATTTAACATGTATGAGTGTGCATAGGACCTGTTTTTGTGCATATTCTGACCCTAATGTCCTTATTTGGAGGGTTTAGGGGTTTCCCCTCGCCTAAAACACCGCATCCACTAACATCATTCAAATTCACTTCACGCTATTTGGCAAGCACCATTTTGCATAATCCGTAAGAATCAAAACCTCCCTTTTTTTATCTACAAGTACAAGAATTGTATCAATGCTCCTGTGTCACATGCACCTTCAGTACACAAGAAAAGCCTCTTAATCGAGGAAGATTGGGTCCCCTGCCTTCTAAAGTAATCTTTGTTTTGGATGGAATCTAAAGCATTGGCGATTAATGGGAATGTAACTTCATTCAGGAAAAGAAAACGTTCAAAGGTGGAGTTTATTTTGCCTAAACTGGGTGAAGTTAATACCACAAGTTCACAAGCCAAACTGGAAACATTCCAAGTACTTCAAGTGGGAATACACAGGTGAAATGACTTAAGTGACTTCCGATATAACAAACTATATTCCTCCACAACAAGAAGGGGGTGCAGATATCCAATAATTACAAACATGATGGCAGTGAAGAATGTCAAGCGTAGCACCTGAGGTCTACTAAATCATCACCTGAGAGACCTTCATATAATTCTATGCAAAACACAGAGGTCTGCCAACACCATTTTCAGGCAGAATCGAAGCTAGTCATTGGCAGGATCAAATAATACCTCAAAACATCTCCAGGAGCTCTAAAAGTATGTAGGTGTTCAAGGAATGAGCATCAATGACGGATAGAATGATGGATGACTAAACTGAGGAGCAGCATGCCATAAGTAAGTAACCAGCTCCTAGAGCTGGAAGACATATCCAATGAGCTCCTCTTAAACCAAATAGCCCTAGAGAATAGACCTTGCCACAACAAAAGTCATATATGGGGTCTGCCCAACAGCACTGAGGGGCAGGACATCCAAATATTCTACAGAAATCTTGTCTCTTGTAACACATTACAAACTGACCAGAAAGACCCCCAATCTACTGGGCCCTAATACATGACTATAATCTCCTTCTGAAACCTTAGATTATTATTAACATCTTAATACTCAGATGAACAAGAAGAGGTCAAAAATGTGGCTAGGACCAATGATGCTATTATATTTAATGGGCATACACTTAATTATTCCATGTTCTGACTGCCGGCCAATTAAGTAAGATGAGAGACTTTAAAAGAGGGACTGAGTTCCTACCTAGCCACAAAACTCCATAACAAATAGGTAACCTGTTTCAGCTGATATTCTTTTGGGAGGGAGTAAAACATTATGTTGAGACCCTCTTAGAAGTGCAGAAAATTGCACAACTTGGAGACAGAAATATCAGAGTCCTGGAAACCCCCACATTACTCAGACTGAAAGAGACATGTCCCATCCTTCAAAAGGCCCAAAAGGCCCAAAAAAAAGAAGCACAAGCCAACTGTCAGTCCGAGAAAAAGAGAGGGCCAAGATGGAAGCTTTACAAGAAGTTCAGAGAATCCGAGGCAGACAGAATAACAAAAGCAGAAGGGATGCAGCAGACACTGGTACCATGGACAGTTGAGTGACGAGTCCATGACTACCTCACTGGCGAGTTCTAGGCAAACTGGTTGAATAAATGTGAAGGTGGGGAGGAGGAGGACACTATTCAAGATACAGAATCCTACAACCTTATCAATATACAACAGGTTGCATTATTTCAACTGGGGTGGAAAGAAGTTATAAATGTGTTCCAGTTTTTCCTGGTTCAGTTTTACTTTTGGTATTGGGGATAAGGAAGCAAAGGATGTATTACCTGGCCGGGATGCGGGGGAGCAGTCAAACATTCTGTACCTTCTGTGGCAAGGATTACCCAGTCTAGAAGCTGTGAGATATCCAAACCTACAACATTGGCTGACTTTTCTGGCTGACTCTAGATGCCCACTCATAAAATGTTTAAGAGTTTAGGAATGAATGCTTTAGCTAAAAGACGTTGTTTTGATCAATCTTTTAAGGGAAATGGGAGAGGACATCTTCTATTTTTGGGAGGCACACCTGATCATAGGTGATTGGCCTAAACTAAAATCAAAATAGCTTCCACAAGAGTACGTCTCCACAGGCATTCAAAGACGGCAACAGTTGCTCCATTATTCTTTGTACATTTCTATAATAATGATTACGTTGAACCCAGCAGGCCAATATCTAAGCCAAGTGATTGCTGTTAACCCCACTGTGCATACATTACCATCCGTATATGGACCTTTATGAGGCATAGGGGTGCTTTCTTCAGGCTACAATTCGTGATGTAATTGGGAGGATTATTTATGTCTGTGGTGGCATGTTAAAAAGCTTCTAGATATTAGGTCCCAACTAGACCAGCAATTGGCAATGGTGAAGTAAAGTACACAAGGACACTGTTGAAAAAAGTATGGCACAAGTTTGTGGTGTTAAGGGCCCAAGTGAAAGCAAAGTACACAGTGCTGTGGACAAGGATAAAATATTAATGATCTGCCAATGGAGTGGGTGGGCTTATAGCAGTGTCGTCTAAGGGAGGACAACAAAATTGTTGAATTCTTCCAAATATTCTATAAAAAGGTTTATAATGATGAGCGAGTGGATGCTGATATAAGTGATGATTATTTAGGATTCCATCTGGGTTTCAAACTCAAAATTGAAGCATTAGAAGCTCCAATTTCAATTAAGGAAGTGATT
This sequence comes from Lissotriton vulgaris, assembly GCF_964263255.1. Taxonomy (NCBI): domain Eukaryota; kingdom Metazoa; phylum Chordata; class Amphibia; order Caudata; family Salamandridae; genus Lissotriton; species Lissotriton vulgaris. Next base: position 608,667 of record NW_028240653.1, on the reverse strand, counting down.
GGGTCCATACACTGATTAAAGCTACATAAAGCTCCTTGTTCCGATGGCGATAAGGTGGCTTTCTACAAGATATTCTGCAGGCCACTAGCCCCATGACAGGCCAGAATGTTCAGCTACTTTGGATAATCCAAGACCCTGCCGGACTCCATGCTGAATGTGGTGGTGACAGTAATATCAAAGTCAGATACGGACCCAACTCATTGTGACGCCTACAGTCCTGTTTCCTTATTGAACCTAGATATCAAATTATTCAGAAATAGTAGGTCTGTGGCAGGGACCGTAGGAGCAACATATATTGTATCCTGAGTTTTTGGGATATATTCTCCGGCATCAATGAGGGAACATCACAAATATACATCTTCCATGATAAAGAACCAAGCGAGTAGGCAAAACATTTAAATATCCCTCACTTGAACAAACTACCAATCACAACAAGCATGTGAGGTGAGCAAACTGAACCCTCTTTAAAAGAGTTCTTCACCCTTTTATCCTACTTCCACCCATTTATCCAGCTATCCATTCACTCTTCTATCAATTCATCCATTACCCCCTCTGTCAATCCCTTCCCGTTTCCATCCACCCTTTGATATTTACAAGTATTTATTCAAACATCCAACCATGACCATATTCATTTATTTATCTAGCCATTCTTTCACCCACCCCTACTTTCACTGTCCCCCATCTGTCCATCTCCAGCTTCATCCTTTCATCCATCCACTCTTTAACCGATTGATCCCTTGACTCTTCCGTACATCCTTTCAACCTTCCATCTATCCATCCTTTCACTCACTCATTCTTTCACCCTACCTTTCACCCTTCCATCTTACCTTTCGCCGTTTCTTTCTTATTTCCTTCCTCATCCCTTCCTTCCTTTCACCCTTCTTTTTGCCTATCATTCTCTCTTCTCTTTCTATCTACCCAGCTTTTGTCTCTCGTCATTACTTTTTCCTTCTTACTTTTCTCATGCTCACTTTTTCTGTTTAACTATCTCTCTATGTTTTAATAATTTTTATAATGTCATGTTCTTTTTTTCCTTTGAAGTGCATGTCAATCCATCTCCCACACCCCTCTATCATGGTATTGCCTAACAATATTATTTATGATCACTTTGTCTGCGGGAAAGCTTGCCTTTACCAACATAAGAAGCTATTTCTAGATTACTTAACTGTGTTTTCTAATTGAATTGGGAAATATTTAGACAATTAAGGCCCCGATGTAGGTAAACGCGATTTTCCGATTTCAAAATACCGAGGCGGGCCGAATCGGTATTCTGAAATCGGAAAACGAGATGTAGGGAAAAAAAAACGAATGAATACCGAATCGGTTGGCATCGGTAATGAGAATCGGTACGTTCCGATTCGGCTCGGTCCAAATCGGAAAGTACCGAATCGGCCAACAACGAATCGGAAATCACCGAATCGGCTACCACCGAATCGGATATTCCCGAATCGGTGAATACCGATTCGGTAAAAGCCGATTCGGTAAAATCCGATTCGGCAATCATAGATTCGTAGCCATGAAAACACACCCATGGCGAAAAAGCCCATAGGAATGCATTGAATGAACCGATTCGGCTTTTACCGATTCGGATAATACCGATTCGGATTTCACCGAATCGGATATTACCGAATCGGTAAAAGCCGATTCTGCAATAGGCGATTCAGCCAATGAGGTGGCTCCCCCTCCCCCACCCAAACAGGGAGTGGCAACCCTGGCAGGTGCAGCTAATTAAGAAGTTTCTGGAAAGCCAGCCTGAGCTCAACACTCACAGTTAGCAGCAGTGGGAGAAGGAGGTTGCCAACTGAACTGGAGAACATGGCAGAGCAGTCAGAAAGCCAGAAGTCCTCCCAGAAGAGGAAGCCCAAGTTCACCACCACCGAACTTCAGGTGCTGGTCGAGGAGGTGGTGAGGGTGCACCGCCAGCTGTTTGGCAAGCTGTCCCTCAACGTGCCAGACAGCACCAAGAGGAGAATCTGGGCCGACATCGCCCAGAAGGTGAATGCTGCGGGTGTCACCCCCAGGTCCATAGAAGAACTGAAAAAGAGGTTTTATGACATCCGCAGCCTCACTAAAAGGAAGATGGGTGAGTTCCAGAGGCAGGCTGGACACACTGGAGGAGGCACGAACCCGGCGCCACCCCTCACCGAGCTGGAGGAACTGGTCTCCAGCACCATTGAGAGGGAGAGTGTCGTTGGTATCGGGACCCTGGACAGCTCTGCGAGAGCTACAGCTACAGGTAAGAAGCATGCGCATCATGACACACCCTACCAGACACCTCCCCATTAGACACAATGCATAGGCAAACCCCAGCACTGTACTGTCACCAACATACAAGAGACAAGCATCATGGTACATGTAGTCAGCAGAAGTTAGCTAAATATGTCAGTGCAGAATCACAAGACAGGAAACAGTGTGACACAGTGTAAGGAGATGCAAGGACATGTGGAATGCCATAATTGTACTGACTGTAATACATCGGCACTCAGTTTACAAATGCTTCTTTGTACCTAGGGGCCCCATCAGGCGGAACAACTGTGACAGCAGAGGGAGCAGCACCGTCCAACACTGCAGTCGCAGGGCCGAGCACCAGCCAGGCTGGCCAGGAGGAGGATGAGGAAGGAGACACCCCAGGGCTAGGTATGGAGGGAGTCCTGGTCATTGACTTCCATGCAGTGCACTCCCCAGTACTGCCCAGCACACCCCCCTTGCAATTCTCCCCAGAAAACTCCCCTACAAGGCACACCATTCCGCCTACACCAGCTCCTGCCACAACCGTGGCCTTGCCACCTGTTCAACCTGTCCTGGGAGCAGGGGCTCAGGGACCGGCCAGCTTCACACCCCCACCAGTGGCACCCCAGCCCACTCAGCAGGCCGGAAGCAGCAGTGCCCGGCGCCGTGCCATCACCACCACTGCTGCACCAGCACGGGAGGGCAGTGTATTCCTGGGCCTGGAGGGACAGATGGTTAAAATCCAGAGGCAACAGGCAAGATCCACCATGGCCTGCCAACGCCAGCTCCTGCAGCACAACATGCAGATGGGAGAGTTGGTCAAGGGATTCCAGGCCGTCGTGGAATCCAACAAGGAGGTGGCAGCAGGGTTAGGCAGGCTGACCACTGCCATCACCCACTCATCTGCCAGACAGGAGGAGCATGAGCTGGTGCGCAGGCGGGATGCCCGGCTGCTGAACCGGGCCATGGGCCGCCTTGCAGCGGCGACGGCACAACTGTGCCATCGCAGCTCCAACCAGGAATCTGTCCTTAGTCAGCATACGGCTGAGCTCACTAGGGGGATGGCCAGGATCACCACAGCTATGGAGGCCATGATAATTTCAAACACCGCCTCCAATCCTGCCCTGGACCTGGGTGATGCTGGAGACAGCAGCAGCCGCAGCAGCCCGGCCAGCGCTGCGTCTGAGCCACGGAGGAGCACCAGGCGATCCGCTGATGCTGCTGGGCATTCAGAGGGGGCTGAGGGACACCCCAGTGGGTCTGGCAAGCGGGCAAAAAAATAGCCTGGCAAGGGCGGATGAGGCAACCAGAACCCTGGACTTTATTTGATTTTACATACTCCATTTTTTGATGCACATCAGTGCTGTAACTGTGGTGCAACACTATTAAAATTTGTTTTTTGCAAGCAACATTTAGCTGTCTTTGCATCTGTACTCAGTCAGAAATAGTTCTCAGTGATCTCCTCACGTCTGTATCTGCCATCACTTGGCGTACACACCCCAGCTGGCTGTGTCAGTGGCACAGCTTCGTCGTTGTCATGGTCCTCGTAGTCAGACAACTCCACCTCAGTGCCCTTCTTGACCGCAAGGTTGTGTAACATTGCACATACAGCTATGATCTTGCAGCAGGTGATGGGGGTATACTGCCTTGCACCTCCACTCTTGTGCAGGCATCTGAATCTACTTTTCCAGATGCCAAAGGTCCGTTCAACAACATTCCTTGTGCGTATGTGGGCCCGGTTATACCTCCTTTGGCTGGGTGTGGAGGGGTTGAGGTAGGGGGTGAGTATGAATGAGCGGAGGGCATATGCACTGTCGCCTGGAAGAGAAAGGGGTCACATTAGACACATGCATACATGTATTCCACCTACCTACTATGTGTTATGGGGGTCTGATGATGTGTCTCACCTAGGAGGTATCCTTCTCCAAATTCGCCAGCCATCAGCCGTGCATATATGCCGCTCTGTTGGAATATATAGGAGTCATGGGTACTCCCTGGAAATTTTGCTACCAGGTCTGTGATGGTGCACTTGGCATTGCAGATCACCTGCACGTTGATGGTGTGTGTAGATTTCCGATTGCGGTATATGTATTCGGTGTCCGCTGGTGGGCAAATCGGAATGTGCGTGCCATCTATGCAACCGATGATTTGGGGAAATTGTGCCATCTGGTAGAAGTCAGCTTTAGTTTGTAGCAGTTCTGCGTGGGTTGCAGGGAAAGAGATGTATTGGTCCATCCTGTCTATCATGGCGTCAAGGAATATGTGGAAGAACCTTGACAGGCTGCTCTGGCTCACCCCTCCTGCTGCTGCTACTCCACTTTGATAGCTGCCAGACGCTAGCAGGTGTAGGCTGCATAGCACCTATACGTGCGCAGGGATGGCGTGTGCCCTTGGGGTGTGGTGGTCCAAGAATGGCTTAAGGTCCCTGATGAGCTCAAGTATGGTGTCAGAGTCCAGCCTGTATCTCTGTAGGATCTCAGCCTCAGTGAGCATGAACAGGGTTATCCTCTGTCTGTAGACCTGTTCATTTCCTAGCCATTCCCTCTGTCCTTCCTGCTGTAGCCGTAGCCGCCTCGCAATGACATAGAAAGCTGCCATCCTGCAAGTTGCAATGCATTTTGGGACTGTTTATATGGGTTGGAGTTGGTTACCACCTGATTGCAATCCATGGTAAATACCGAGTGAATTCTACCGATTTTGAGCCGATTTCGGTGTTTCTGTGCCTCCCTACATCTCCCCAACTGTCGGAATCGGGGAATTTCCCGATCGGAGATTCATACGAATCGGCATGTTTTCCGATTCGGATCATGTCCGAATCGGTATTTGTACCGATTCGGTACATGGACCGAATCGGTGATTTTCCGAATCGGTGTCACTAACGATTCGGTACATGGACCGAATCGGTGATTTTCCGAATCGGTGTCACTAACGAATCGGTACATGGACCGAATCAGTGATTTTCCGATTCGGTGTCACTAACGATTCGGTACATGGACCGATTCGGTCTTTGCATCCGATTCGGTGTTTTTCCGATTCGTTACATATCCGATTTTCGGTATGTACGTATCGGATTCTTTCCCATTCGGTACTCATTCCGAATCGGTTTTCTATCCGATTCTTTCTGTTTTTGGTTCCCTACATCTCGATGGCTGTTTACCGATCGGTAAGGGCCAAAAATCGGTATTTTCGGCCGTTACCGATCGGTAACGCCCTACCTACATCGGGCCCTTAGGGCCATATGTATGAACACATTTTCCTAAAGACAGAGAATAGGTAAAACCCTTTGATGCATATGTCTTAGTGTTTTATTAATCCCTTAACTGTGGAATCCTCCCTCTTAACAATGAAATAGTGGGTAAGCGAGATGCACTAAGAGTGATGCTCCTCCTGGTGCCAAGGAAAACACTGGATCTTTGAGAAAAACTATGAAAAGAAGGAATTACCTCAGAAGAAAGATGGCTGCCATGAGAGATGGCCAGGAGCCGCTCTTTGTCCTGCCAGACCAGGACCTGTGTTACTGTTGAGTATGTTGCACATGGGAGTGTTTGCTTGGTGAAAGTGAGATGGCATAGCGACAAGAAGATGGCTGCTGTGGTATGCGATGTGTGAGAACATCGTTGTCACACTGTGACTCCTTATGCTTTCAGTAAGTGGCCTGGTCAGTAACCCCAGGGAACATTAGGCCAAAGATCACCAGCACGAGCACTAGAGCAGCTAAAAGGACAGAGGAGCAGTGAGCTCAGCGAATCCGGGTGGTGAGGGAACCAGCTGAAGTGCCGGTACAGGAGGGGGACAGCAGAGCGGGAGTTCCCGGTAGGTGACACAGTCCGGAAAAATAGACCTAACAGATAAGAAGGAGAAAGCCGACTCGGCCAGATACTCTTTGCCCAGGCCCCCCGACCACAAATCACAAATATCCTGTTAAAGCCAGCTCAGGAGGTGGCAGATGACCGAGGGGAGAGCTGTTAGTTTGTTCCAGGGGACAGAGCAATTGACCCGAAGTGGAGGAGGTCATATCGCCAGCGAGATCACTCACCAGGCAGAGGCTCATCGTCTGTGCTGACCTAAAACAAACTTAGAGGACATTTGTACCTACATTTCCTTGGTACCCGAAACTGGACATCAGGGGGCAGATTTATGATAACTGGCGCATCCCCAGTTATTTTGTGCCGCTGCTCCGCCACCCATGGTGCGCCGCATTTACACTGCGGCGCACCATGGGGCAAAAACGGCACAGATGCGTGACTCATCTGTGCCGTAAAGGTGGCGCATTGCTGGAGTTGTGCCCCATCCTTACAATGCTGTGCCAAGACCTACACCTGCTTCAAGCAGGCGCAGGGTTTTGACTCAGCATTGGCCTGTAAGTGACTGAGTGAAATCTTATAGATTTCACTCAGCCACTTTTGCGAGGCGCACCTGCCCAAGTACGCCCACCCTGCGCCAGAACGCCCACAAGTGGCTCAGGGCTTTACAACTTGACGCATCTGCCTAGATGCGTCAAGTTGTAAATGGGGCGTAGGGATGTGCCATGTTTACGCCACAGTTGCTGACGCAAATGTGGCGCATTACCAACATAAATCTGCCCCCAGCAGTTTAATGGGGATGAAAAGCAGGTCAGTGAAAATCCTGCAGGAGCAATAGGAGGGTCAGTGGTGGTGGTGGTTCAAAAAAGGCCCTGACGCAGGGAGGGCAGAGTAGCAGGCATCAGATGCTCCATACGAAGATCGGTCTCTGGGCCTTGGACTAGCTGGTCGAATAAAGGAGGGAAAGAAATCACTGAAACAAAATAGGCATCACAAGCAGGCCCGGTTCCAGGATTTAGGATCTGGGACGGCCATAAAGAAGCATGGGTGGGCCATAAAGATGAGTGGGGTTGCCCAGAGACTTTCAAGTGTCTGAGAGCTCGGTCTAGGCATTCTGGGTGGTCTTATGCATGTGTGAGCATATAATACCAACTTATGGGTTATGTACACTAGTTTAGACTGCATATTTCTAGTGGTTCTCAAGGTTTAAATCTATGGGCTTCATCTTTTCTACTCTTTCCACCTCACCCTCCTTCTCTGTCTCACCTTCCTTGCTCCCGTCTTCACCCTCCTTTCTCTCTACTTCACCTTGCTATCTTGCTCAACTCATCCTCTCCTTTTATTCCACCCCACTATTCACGTCATTCTTTTCTCTCTCTCCACCAGATGTAGTGGAAGCGTTGTGGGATTTTTGTCAGCTTACATATCCACGCCAATCACTATATAATAATCGGTAGCATAACTCTAATGATAGGCTCATGAGTCATTATCACTCAGTTAGCACTATCAAGGGTCCTCCAATGAATCTTTGGTAGAGCTAAAAGGGACCAACTAATGTAAGATGGAATGTTATTTCTCCATGAGGACCTACAATTAAGAAATACGCTAAACTTTAGACATTCATAACATACCCAAAATAACTCAGTAACTCAGCAATAAAGACACACACTATTCTTTTCCATTAGTTTTTCTTGTTATTTCATAATATGAATGGTCAAGCACAAATACAATTAGAATGTCATTATTCAGTTCATAAAATATAGATTAGATTAACAATAATCACTACAAATCATTTGCGAAAACATCAGAACATCAGATATAGAGGAGTGAGACAGAAAGAAAACATCAGTGAAACACACTTCACTTACGAATTGAAATACTACTACACAGTGTGCAATTAGTCTGAAAAGCTAACTCCACGGCAGTTAGAGAATAGCAAAGGCAGCATCACCTGCCGATGATGAGCAAAGTCTCTAGGAAAGATTCAGGAATCAGCACAGCATGCAGTATACCACGAATGCAGGACAGGTCCCCAATCTTGTGAATTGGCCGAGGAACACTTTCCCACAGGAATCTTTATAGTATGCTACTTCCTTCCTTCTGATAAAATGTTGCACTCTCTCCCATCAGCAAGCCTCTCTATTGGTTATTCACGATGGTATAACCATCTTCTGATGTGACGTTAGTACTATTTTCTAAACACCCTTTGTCTAAATATTGTATAACTTGCAAGAGAGAAAGAGAGAGAAAACCTGGTTACAAATGTATACTAAATCCAGCAATAGCTACATTAATGTCATCTACAAACTTCGCCTAGATAGGAAAGACCTCTAAAAGAATTTTAGAAACAAGCTAAATATCCATACTCTAAGGAAGCGATTGTAACTTGTGAAGGAGACGAGCACGAAAAGTTCATCCTCTAACAATTCTAAGGCCTACATTATTTTAGCAAAACAGAAAATAAAGTCTAAACCCTACACCACTTCCACAAAGAAATAAAGCTGCTTTCTTTGTTTGTTTATGTTCTGTAGTTAAGAAAACACAATAACATTCAGTTAGCATTATTCTCATAAAAAATAAAACTATTGTGCCTTGTGCTTATTTCACATGTTATACCCTCTCGTTATTGTTAATA